>NC_141151.1:67965963-68272630 GCF_053477565.2 Lygodium microphyllum | reverse complement strand
GCCTTACATGGTGGAGGGGGCAAGAGACAACACAAGGCAAAAAAGATTGGGCTGGTCCAAGTAGCCAAACCACAAGGGTCTATAAGATTTGCTATAGTTTCTTGCCATTTGAGAGCTCATATCAATACAATATCTCCTTATAGGGTTTTACAACATAACTAAATATTAACTTAAATTTATAAGTGAAATAATGATAACTATAAATTTGCTACACTATCATAAGAGATATAATATATTGGACTATGGCATACATAGAGCTTGTTGATGAGGGCATCCAGACCATGCTTTTCTCTATATATTGTTTTCAACACAGTGGGATCCTGACCTGTGAGTGATGGAGTGCTACACCAAAGAAAAAAAAAACTAGCAGTGTTAGAATTACGTTAGTATTTTGAGCAACACAAAAAACAAATCTAAAGAACTTGCAAAATCCCCCAAGTAGATTTTGTGGCCATTGCTACAAAGGTGATGTCACACATCTCTTACCTTTAATCGTGTTGTTATTGCCTCCCTTTACTGCTCCCACTACCAACTCTATAAAGAGAAAGTGGCCCCCTTGTCATTTATTGTCTTGCATGCATAAGACTACCTATGGGATACATATAAACACATCTACTCCATCATTCACCTTGTGTGTGAAGAATCGATCATATAGGGTATAGGGAATCCTTGATACGAGGTCACTATCACATAGTTCTTGCTATTCTTTGGCATGCACCTCCATTTATCTAAGGTGCTATGCCAAAACACATGCTAGCCTAATTCTTGCATATGTATAATGACCCTCTTTCCCTCATTGTTCAATATAATAGCACCATTGGCCTTGTCCACATAGTAGATGTAGCTTGGTAGGCAAACACTAACATGGAAATAGTTTAGTTGATCTAGGTCTCACAAGGGAGGTAATAGCTATGGGTGTGGCTAAAGTGGATGGTGAGATTGGGATCCACTAGATTGATAGGAAGGGGTCACAACATTTGTTTCACTAAAGCATCCATTTGGGCCATCCTCCCTAGCATTTCAATGAGAGAGAGGAATACCAAGAGGCCATAAGTTCATTGGAATGTTGGGGAGTCACCCTCCCTAGCATTCTGATGAGAGACAAGAGTACTAAGAGGCCATAGGGTCATAACATCCACATCTCCATAGTATCCCCTAGAGCCACTTGCAATAAAGCAAGGAGTGTCATAGGATGAATATTGAAGACCACTAGTATGATGAGGAGTCACAACATCCATGTCTCCATAGCATCCATCAGAGCTACTAGCTCCACCAATCAATCAAAGTGTACTATCTATAGCTAGCCTAAAGCATTGATTGCACCTGCTAAAGACCAATGCATCATAGCTTATTGAGGGGAAATGTAACAATGTCAAACAAGACAACTAGACATGTGCTTTGTCTCTAAAACAAACAAAGTAATCAGGCGATGTGTGCAAATATGCTCGAGCTTCTCATATGTATATTGCTAGAGCTTGTCTCCTCCACCTATTGAAAGTCCTACTTGTCCTTCATTTCTTGCATGCCTTGTTCCTCTACTTATTTTCTTTCTTCCCCCATGCTAGGGATGTTGCTTTATCATACAATGAAGATGTATGCAGTGTTATAGGGATAATATACAACCAATGAAGTTGTTATGGGTAGGGTAGAAGATTGCATGCTAGTCAAAAACCAATCATTATGAAAAGGGGTTAAGGCCTTTGATTGCTTGATTGAGTCAGAAAAGAATCATCTAAATAGCCCTCACCAAATGGTAGCCCCCTCTCCTTCCTAGTCAACTTTAAACTATTGCATATGAAATCTGATAATGGAAAAGCTATGATAGCCTACTGAAATCACACTTTTGTAAGGTGCCAATGCACTCCATCCTTGCCACTATAGTGCTTAGATCTATTGCTTGCCATTAACTTTCTTGCTCAACCTTCTCCATGATGCCATAATGCGTTCATCAAGTAGCAATTTATTGGTGCACTCTATTGAAAAAATGTTGTCCACGTGAACAAACACTTAATAGACTTTATATTGTGGATTGCAGATTAGGGATAATTGTCACTTAGACTTTGTAAAGACAATATGGATGAAAGAACATACTTACCTTTGGACTACATCTCTTTGAGAACTCCCACTTCTCTTTTGTGAGTGAACACTTGCCTCATACAACCACCTCACATACATGAATCATGGTGATTCCTTTAGGTCCTTGGGATATTGAAGAGGTTGGTTCTCATCGCTACTCATTTTTTCTATACCACAAGTAAGTTTGAAATTTTCATTAGTCTATTACTCTCTTACGTAGTCTATCTCCTACTCTCTCCCTCTTTTTATTTTTCTTTCTCTTACCTACTTTCTCTCTCCCCCCCTTTACTTAGTCCCTCCCTCCCTCCCTCCCTCCCTCTCTCTCTCTCACTCTCACTCTCATTTTCATAGTCTTTCTCACTCACTCTCTTTATTTATCTATTACTTATCCTCACTATCTAACTCTCTTTTTCTCTCTCCCCTACTCTCTCTCCCTTTCACTTACACTGTCACTCTCTCTTTCTTTATCTATTACTTATTCTCACTCTAACTCTCTTTTCCTCTCTCTCCCCCCCTCTCTCTTTCCTTCTCTCTTCCTTTGCTACTTACACACACACTCTCTTATTCTCTTTCTCCCCTTCTCTCTACCTTACTCTTCCCCCTCTATTTCACCAAGTGTGCTTCATGCACATCCCCACCCCCACCCCCACC
This sequence comes from Lygodium microphyllum, assembly GCF_053477565.2. Taxonomy (NCBI): domain Eukaryota; kingdom Viridiplantae; phylum Streptophyta; class Polypodiopsida; order Schizaeales; family Lygodiaceae; genus Lygodium; species Lygodium microphyllum. The sequence continues at coordinate 68,269,903 of NC_141151.1, read as the reverse complement.
CCCACCCACGCACACTTAGTCTCTTTTTTGCTCTCTATCTCCCTTACTCTTTCCACATCCCTCCCCCCCTCTTTCTCTTTCTCTCTCTTTCCTTCTCTCTTACCTACTTTTTTTAAACTCCCTATCTCCCATACTCTTCCCTCCCTCTCTCTCTCCTACTCTCTCCTACTCTTTCCTACTCTCTCTTCTCTCACCTACTTATTTTTTTTCTCTCCATCTCCCTTACTCTTTGCCTCCTCTCTCTCTTACCAAGTATGCTTCACACACACACACACACACACACACACACACACACACACACACACACACACACACACACACACAAAACTTATACTTGCTTCTTCTATGTAGATTTACACACTACTTGATTGAGACATACACATGCACATATACATGCATGCATATGGACACACATATGCACACATGGACACAAATAGATGCACACATACACACAAACACCTTTAAATTCTCTTAGTATATGCCTCTTTTTGTTAGGTGGGCACTATGCCAACGTATGTACAATGATAGGTCCTCACCTTAAATCTTGTCACTAAGCTGCAACACACATAGGCACACCCTCTCTCTCTCTCTCATCATATTGTTTCTTTATGGTCCCTTCTTATCACTCTTGTAATATTTGCACCTTGTACATCTATTGGGTATTTAGTAATTGTTGAGATATGTGGTTTGTGTAGTTACTTCTCACATACATGGGTCTTCCTTTACAATACCTTGACTCACAACCTTATTAGCCATTCCTTACCATCATTTCTCACTCATTGTGTCTCTACACACACACACACGCACGCACGCACGCACGCACACACGCACACACATTTACACTCATTTCTATCCCTCTCTATATCCCTTTGTCTTTATCCTTCCCTCTTTATCTCTCCCTTGCATTGCTACATGTAATTTATGTACACACGTAGTTGTTACCATATATCTACCCTCATTTTCATACACTCATGCACAATCCTACTTAGCTTCTTTGTGCATGCACACATTCTTTAACCCTCTTACATTCTCACACCTTTTTTTTACATGCAATACACATTCTTCTACTATGGTTATGTATTACCTTCTGCACTTAGTCAAATACCCACACAAACACACAAAATTGAATGGAAATAGTCCAAGCTAACATACTATAAAAATCTAGCAAGTAGATCCCAAGAACATGCATAGTTTCTAGAATCAAAGCCCATAATTGTATGATGGTGAAAGAGTTTATGCTATAGTGAAAGTTTATTGATAGGAACCCCCTTATTTTAACCAAAAGTTTTAACTTTTGACTCTACACTCTTAAGTTCTTTCAAGCAATGACAGGTAAGTCAAGGGATATATTGAATGAAGCTTATTTAACCATGTGGTTGCTACATTCAAATGCATCCTCCAAAATAGGTAAGGCAAGGATATATGGTAAGGCAGAGGATACATTGAAAGAAGCATATTTAACCATATGCTTGCTACATTCAAATCCGTCCTCCAAAATAGCCTTGATTCTAGTGGGAATCTAGCAAGACATGTGCTACATTCAAATGCATCCTCGAAAATAGGTTTGATTTTGGTTGGAATATAGCAAGATAGATTTCTTGGCTTGATAAGTATGTGAGCAATGTAAATCCTTTGTTAAATAGATGAAGATAGCATGGTCAAGGGTGAGTCGTCGTTGCAAGCCAACTTAAGGGTGTTGGAGCTCATCAAGCTCAATATATTTATATGATCTATTAATATTTGCAAAATCTCCTTTCACCATGAATATAATATAGTTTGCACCTAATGCTTTAAACTATTCAAGTATTCAGGCCTGAAGGACTCCCTGCTCAATGATCATGAACAATTTCACAAAGTGCTATATTGTTAGACTCTTTTATACTTCATTAATTAACATACGCATATGTTTGTCCACCACCATGAATAGTGTTTAGACGGTATAGTTTGATGTTTGTGTGTCTAAGAAGATACAAATGAATTAGGGTAATTTTTTATGAGAAAATATACCCTTTGTCAATATTAAGCATTCTTGTATTTTAGACCTTTGTTCGAAATTTGCTCAGTATTTCGGACTTGCATTCTTAGGCATCATTGTGCTAGGTCTGGGTTGTACAAATAACTATCTGTTTACCAATAATGATGATTAAAGGCTAGGAATGCATGTCATTGAACCCTCGAGATGTAGTAAACCATGTACGATTAATCTATAAGAAATATTAATGATTGCATCGCATCTTCTAATTTTCCATTGAATCAATACTCCTCCTTTCTACTTGAATAGATATATATTAGAATGTCCTAGCCTTTAAATGATAAGCTTGAGTTCATGCTAGCCCATGAAGGGCCAGAGTATGATGACATACACTATCACTTGCAAGCTTTCTCAAGATGGCCCTTGCAATTCTAAGGATAACTCAAATGACTGCTTGTGCCTTGGGACTAGTATTTTGTTACATAGTCTCTTGAATGCTTGTTGTGCTTTGATATGATAATGCATGATAGTAGAACCGGGTTAAAAAGTGACTATGTTTAATAACGAAGGGTTGAAAGCTTAAAATAATTGCATAGATGTACTCTTATTGGGTTGAAAAGTTCTGGCATTTTTATATATGTATCACTTGAGCTAGGATAGTTATTGATCTAAGTTTGATGATATGGTTTTCCATGGTGGGATCATAGAAGAGTTCTATTTTTAACATAGTTATAGTAGACTAAGGTGATAGCATAGCTACTGAAGTTGAAGTTTACTTGCTCCAAGTCTATCCTTTTCAATAAACATTAGTCTTCTTCAAATTCTCAAGGTACTAATGTAACCTTAGAATTTCTCACATATACACTAAATGCTATCTAGTCCAAGGTTACTAAAGCGTACATTTTGATGATCTTAATTTATCTCTCATAAGTGTAAAAAGCTTGGACTTAAAATAAATTTTTTGAAGTGTTAATTGAAGTCTTTCTTGGGGATTATAAGCAAGAGTAACTTCTATACACACATTAAAAACATTTATGCATAGAAGGGATGAAATCCTAATCAAAATTTGTGCAGATGGCATGCTCTTCTAGATATAAGATTGTTAAGGAATTTATTGTGAGTTAAGGAAATTTTTTTAAAAACTAGAGGGAAAAAAAGGAAAAAAGAAAAGCCACACCTTGGTGATACTACTCTAAGGGGTATTTATGAGAATTTTTCTCAATCCTCATAGTAAATGTATTTTCTTTCATAAAGCTTACGTCCTATGGCTAAAAATTGCCTATACATGGTTGTCTCCATTGATGTTTATCATTTGAAAGCAATAACATATGAAGATAACAACTCTTAAACTTAAAGAAGTGAAAAAAATGTTTAGATATGGAGCATGTATCAACACTTGTGGTAGAGATGATAGATTGTTTAGCCCCCAATTGAAAATAAACAAGTGGGGAGAAAGATGAAGAACCTAAGAGTACACGTACAAAAGCAATGGAGACTTGACAATATAGAGAGATAGAGTTGAAATCTTCTTCTTTTTCCTCACAAAAGAACTAAGTCCACAACATGATTAAAGACTAATATGAAAGTACCACAACATATGTACACACAATCACTAAGTGTGAACTTGCTAATAAGGAAAGAAGAGGTGGCACTATGAATATGCCATAATGAAGGATGGACTATGTGGGTGTAGTCCAATTGTAGAATTACTGGCATATCCTTATGTCACCTAATATACTAGTGAATAAAATCTTGCCACATCACCAAGGCATGTAGTGGATGCTAGCTCATGTAGAGCTCAACATCTCAACACTCCCCCTTGAGCTTAGCATGAGCTTGTGAACTCCAAGCATAGTCTTGAAGTGTTGAAGCTTCTCATCTCCCAAGGCCTTGGTGAAAATGTCAAAAACTTGATACTCTATGATGACATAAACCAAGTCAGTCACATGCTAGAACCTACTCTTGAATGAAATGGTAATGGACCTCTATGTGTTTGATTTGTGCGTGATATATGGGGTTCCTAGCTAATTGAATGCTACTAAGGTTATCATAGTAGATGATAATTTTCTTGTCCATCTATATCCCCAAGTCACCAAGTAGCTTGCGTAACCAAGATACCTCACATGTTGCAATTGCTATACCTATGTACTCTGCCTTTGTATTAGATAAGGCAACTATCGATTGTTTCTTGTTGCTCCAAGTAATGGCAGCATTGCCAAAGGAAAATATAAAACCATTGGTAGATCTCTTGTTTGAAATACTATCAACCCAATCTTCATCTATATAACCATGTGAGTGCGATGGTACACCTACACCATAGAATAAGGCATAATCTAATGGAGACTTGACATAGCGCAATGTGTGCTGTATTGCATCTAAATGTGGATTCCATGGAAGTTGCATAAATGGACTCTCCAAACCAATTGTGTAGTTTAGGCATGGCCTAGTGATTGTCACATAGATAAGGCTGCCCACAATCTTTCGATACATAGTGACATCCTCAATCATATCACCCTCATGTACGCTAAGCTTATCATTAACATCCAAAGGGATAAAAATAGACTTGCAATCAACCATACCATACTCCCTCAACATATCCACTACATACTATCTCCTATGACAATCATATACCCTCTAGAGTCATGATTATTTCTATGTGAAGAAAATAGCGTAGCTTTCCCAAAGTCTTCATCTCAAATTCAGTCTTGAAGAGACCCTTCACATGGTCAATCTCTATCTCACTATCATCCACATATATTGGTGCACAGATCGGGTGCGGTATGCACGCGTAGTGAGCATCGGAAGGTCCCCAATAACAAAAGAACTCTACTTTTGCACAAAAAACAAGAGAGAAATCTTGCACGACATGAAGCCAAAAGACCAATTGGGTACAATCTCCCCCCCATGCTTTGTGTGAGCGCTCCACAAAGCATGTATTTGATATATTATTCATCTCCAAGATAAAAAAATAGTCCAATTTACAATTAGCACGCTTTAACTTTTGTGTTTGCGTTTGTCCCACTAAAGAATTAAAGCTATTGGGCGCCCAAGGAGTCGGGCGGTGCCCAAATACAATGTCCAATACAGATATTTAAATCATGCACCCATGCATATACAAAATAATAAATAAATATCAAGAGCTTCAATAAATAAGCGTGCCAAAATAAATATTGGTGCCACACCTAAGATGCGCACCCATCAAAAATGATAATTTCTTCTAAATAACTTGAATACATGCTATTGCCCAGTGCTTCCCAATGCCACCGCTACCTGCTCTACACATTAACTGAAGCATTCACAATTGTTAGAAAATAATAAAATTAAACTGACAAAAGTGAATACCTATCAGTCTTCAGCTACAAAATAAATAAATTGGTTAGAACTCAATCCTAACCTTAATTTATTACGAGTGCGCACTCTAAACTCATAAACGTCTATTAATTTAAATATGTATTTTGCAGAGTCACCCGCTATGGAATCACCCACTTGCACATTAAATTAACAAGATGTCCGAAAAGGACAGGCGTCCCCATCGACTTTTCGCACAAGGAATCCACCTTGTGTATGAACCCCGGTAATAAATATAATTTTACGGAATCCACCACAAAACCTCACGGAATCCACCGGGGAATATGCCTCCTGGCATCCTATATAGTAATAATCACAATACATGCATCACTCTCATAGACATAGAGTGAGTGATCAACTTGTGCTCTGCAAAATCGAATGCAGATAAGGTATTATGCAATCCTATCATGACATGCCATGGGTGCTTACTTCAGCCCCATACAAGGCCTTATGAAGCTTACATAGATAATCTGGATCTCATCCACACAACCATGTGGCTACTCCACATAAACTTCCTCTTGCAATGCCCCTTGCAAGAAGGCATTCTCAACATTCATTTGATGCATGATCCAACCTTTCGATATAGCTACTACTATAAACTTCCTCTTGCAACTCTCCTTGCTCCAGTTTCCATTTTAGCCAATGGAGCAAAAATCTCCTCATGATCAATACCATGAGTTTGTGCATACCCTTTGTCGACCAATTGTGCCTTATAGCGCTCAATAGATTTATCTAACTTACGCTTGACCTTGTAAACCCATTTGCAGCCAATAGCTTTCTTGCCTCCAAGTAAAGGCACCAACTCCTATGTGTCATTATTCGTAAGTGCAGACATTTGGTCATCCATAACATGATCCCAATACTCATTATCCATTGTATCCTTAAAAAAAGTGGGTTCCACATCCTGCACAGCCTTAGCCATATATACATAGTGATGAGTTACATAGCTATCATATGTCAATTGCTATGTTGGCTTTCTTACTCTACTTGACTTGCATGGACTTAGATCACTACCAGGTTCTACTAACACATCATAGCCATCTAAATCAATATCAATATGAGAGAAAATTGATGATACATTTGTCATAATAGGTGAGTCCCCAAATTTCTCTTTACCTTTTCTTGACATTTGTGATGTACTTGGTGGAGTAACCTATGACCTCAATTTGCCACTTCAAGGTCTATCAATAGAACCATGACTAGGAGACTCTTATGGTTTAATCAATGTTTGAGAATACTAACAACGAGTATTGAATCGTCCTTCCCAAAGCTATAGTACTAAGAGTTGCTATTGAGCCAACCCTTATTTTTTGCATAGCCACACTCTCATACTTATCAACCCCAATTGCATTCTACACATTATTGTACCAACTACTCATTTCATCAAAAACAATATTCTTGCTAACTCTCAACTCATGTGTAACGGGGTTATAACATCTATTATCCTTCTACTCAAGAGAATATCCAACAAACATACATTTTTCTACTTTGGGATTCAATTTATTGTGTAACTCATTAGGAATATGCACATACTAATACATACAAATACTTTCACATGGGATAGATTTGTCTTTCTACTCGTAAACTTCTCTTTGGATATCATACCATATACAACAACAACGGGTGTCGTGTTCATATTGTATACAGTAGTAGCAATTGCTTTACCCCAATAGTAATGTGGCACGTTTCTTTCTGACATCAATGCACAAGCCATCTTTGTAATATGCCTATTTTTCTACTCAGCAACTCCATAGCAACTCCATTTTGCTATAGAGCATATCTACATGTATACTATCTCTATATACCATTTTTTTGTAAAAAATCTAATAACTCATTGAATATATATTCTTCCCCTTCATCCGAACTTAGGCATTTAATATGCAATCCCGTCTCCTCCTCAACCAAAGTCTTAAAGCTTTTAAAGTGAGTGAGCACCTCACCTTTCTCACACATAAAGTAAACCCATACTTTGCTAGTATAATCATCAGTGAAGGAAACATAATACCTGCAACCACTCAAAGTTGCAATCTTTGTAGGATCCCACATATCAAAATGTGTCATTCAAGTGGCTTCTTGCATACATGCTTTTCATGTGGAGACACATGCCTTGCTTGCTTTTGAAATTGACATGCTTCATATACTTTATGCACCCCATCAACATTAAACTTGTGCAAACCATCCACAACCTATTTTTACTGCGTCTTTCAGCCATTGCACATTCACATGACCAATTCTCTTATGCCAAATTTTAATATTAGTCACAACACCTAAACCTTATGAAAACATGGCAGCATCCATTTCAAGTAGACTCGCATCAAGAGTAAACAATCTGTTAGCACGTTTCCCTCTTTTACAATCAACCTGCAAAATCATTTTTGAGATATTCTATATAATAACAATAAGATATGAATCAAACATGCACTCCATGTTCTACCATTTGATTGATAGAAATCAAGTTTTTGTAATATTTGGTACATGTAGTACATCAACCAAGTATTTAATTTTACCATCTTGTGTACTCAAAGGAACATTTTTGTTATGAGTAATGGAGTGAGCAGTACCATCCCTTGTCTCCATGTAGGCCGAAGACTCTAGAGGACTATGCATCTCTCTAAGCCACTCTCCATGAGACACCTAAGCCTACATACCATATATCATTCTTTGATGAACCATTAGTAGTCATAGTATCATAAAGTGCTCCATAACAAACAATTATTTACATTTGTAATCATTGTTTCTATTGTTTGCTAAATGCACAATTGCATTGGTGTTTTTTTCCATTTCTAATTTCAGCCTTCGTAAAGCAATTTTTAAAAATGTGGTCTTTCTGACCACAATGCCAACACTCTTTGCTATCTATCACTAAAATTATGTTGCCTATTAGAATCTACAACTTGTCCTCTTTGATTTTCCCTTCCTTGAGATTGTCCTTCTCTATTTTGTTGTGTATCATAACTTTGACCACGACCACTACCTTGGCCTTTGTCTTTCTTCTACTGAAGTATCAACATAGAAATTAAGTTTACAAAATTAGGGATACAATCTCTCATATTCATAAATGACCTGAAGCTCTTGTATTTGTCTCCAAGTCCATCTAAGCATGCATGCACAATATCATCATCATCAACTACTACATTGATAGATCCAAGAGCTTCATAGATGACCTGAAGTTCTTGTATTCATCTCTAAGTCCATCTAAGCATGCATGCATAATATCATCATTATCAACTACTACGTTGATAGATTTAAGAGCTTCCATAATACTCTTAATCTTCAAGGCATAAGCATTAATGGGACATGTTCTTGGTTTTCACTCAATTCAGCTTTGACTTGAGTTGTAGCTTTTTGGCCTTTGTGTTTACTTTGAACAACCTTATCAAAATCTTCCTTGCAATAGTGGGGGTTTCAAATTCTTGCAAATAGTCCATCATGGTATCTGTGATACTAATTTATAGCCAATACATGACTTTACTATGTGTCTGATCCTAATCTTTCTTAGTCTTTACTTGTTCTGCAATAGCATTTCGTACATGAACTTCATATGCTACTGCCATGTCTCCTTTAATGTAATTCCAAATACCTTTGCTCTTCAAGAAATTTATCATTCTAAACTTCCATGCAGGATAATTTTTCTTATGAAGCTTTTTGCTATATTGCTGCTTTGCTGCTATACTGACAATCTAGTTGAAGTTGTTAAATATTTTGACAAAATAGAAAACCTCTCAAAAAACTACAATCTACAAGCAAGTTGATACCAGGCACACCACAACTAAACACACAGCCTTTTTTCATTGAATGCACAACAATAACTACAATTTCCAATGTGTATGTAAATGCCTTTTGTGTCTACAATCTAGTAAACATGTGAAATCTTATGGATTCAAAATATGTAACATGTGCACATGCAAACAATCAACACATGCAAAATTTCAGTATATCCAAAAACTACTATATCAGGACCACTTGGAGGTCCATAACAGAGGTCGAAATGACCTCAGATACCAAAAATCACAATAAGAAAGTCCTAAAGGTCTATTTTGCAATATATACATTATTCTTTCTGCTCATCAAGTTTCACTCTAATCGGAGACTACAACCCTACCAATCTCAGGAGCCTCCTACGGCTACAAACTAAGGAAAATTGAGTAAGATGGAAGAGCTTCTTATCTGTTAGTTGCTTTCTTACTTTCGTACTCCAATGCCTTCACTTTAGCCTTTAGTCAAGCTTTATGTAGTCGTGGAATGGATTTGATACCATGAAAATAGGAGGGGAGAGAGATGAATAACCTAAGAGCACACATACAAAAGCAATGAAGACTTGAGAACACATAGAGATAGGGATGAAATCTTCTTTTTCATATTTCTTCTTTTCCTCACAAAAGAAATAAGTCTATAACATGATAAAAGACTAGTATGAATGCACCACAATGTATGTATATGCAGTCACTAAGTGTGAACCCACTAAGGAAAGAAGAGGTGGCACTATGAATGTGTCATAATTAGGTGGTTGTAGTCCATCAATTATGGCATATCCTTATGTTGGTCACCTAACATGTTAGTGAATAATATGTTGCCACCTCACCAAGGCATGTAGTAGAAGCTAACTCATGTAGAGTTCGACATTTCAATACCAATTAGGTGGATCTAAGTACTATGGTAGGAGAATTATGCAGTTTTTTTCTCAAATGATATTGGACTTTTGTATCCTTTTTCACATGCAATGATGCACTAAGTGGATCCTATCGATATCCTTCAATGCAAGATAATTTGAGAATTATCAATATTGATATGCTTCTACCTAACTATATCTTCTAGTAAAATGTAATGACATTTAATAATTTCATTAGCTTTGTGAATATTGAGATTTTTAGTACTTAGGATCTTGTGTTTTCTAGCGTCTTTGTAGGCATGACCCCAATGATGATACTTGCAATACGTATTAGGTAAGGTTTTTACCTTAATCTTTTGTATTAGGTGCAGGTAACAACTCGACCCTTTATCCACTCAAGCCTCGAAAGACTACTCTGAAGGACTTGCTTTTGACAAAGTCAACTTTTTTTTCTCCCCCTATTGTACTTTTGAAGGAAAATTGGATCTATTTACTTGCTCAAAGTATATATGTATCTTTTTTATTTTAATAAAATTCAACATACATATCTAGTATTGCTTATTTAATTTTACAGTAACATGTGTGGGAAAAGTCTAATTCTCTCTCTCTCTCTCTCTCTATTAGAATTAATTACTAAATTTAAATGATTTATTATTTTTAAAATATTTTTACATATTTTATTTTTAAAAGAGAACACACACACACACACACACACACACACACACACACACACACACACACACACACACACACACACACACACACACACACACACACACACACACACACACACACACACACACACACACACACACACACACACACACACACACACACACACACACACACACACACACCCACCCACACCCACCCCATAATCACAATGTAGAAAGAAAAGAGCAAAAGAAGGATCTAAGCCCCCTTGAAGATGTGTATCCACTCCCTTGGAGGTCTTCTCTTTCTCCTCCTACTTTGTGCTCTTTTTCATGGTCTTTTCCTTCTTCTTTGTGAGCTTGGCCTTCTCCTTCTTCTCATTCTCCTTCTCCTTGAAGTTGTCCCCCTCTCCTCTCCCCCTTGCTCTTACTCACTTACTCTCTCAAAATAGCACCAAATAGTTGCAGCAAAAATGATGTGACTATTTCAGCTCTTTTTGTTTTCCATTGTGTAGCTTGCTATATAACAATGTTAATAATCATGCTAATAGTGATGCCACTAATTATGCTAATAATGATGTTGAAAAAAAGCATTACTATAGCTCCATTTCCTTGTTATGGATGTTGCCATGCTTAAGAAAGTATAAAAAGTAGAGCAAAAAGAGCCCAAAAAGAGAGGATTGCAACCTAAGATAAGATACAATCTCCCCTATGCGAAGAGAGAGATCTCCCTCTTACCATGTATTTTATTTGTGTTACCTTCTTATTTTCCAAAAGTAAGCTCTTTTTACATGCATGGTGAGTAATTCTACAAAGGTGTCTTGGAGTCTTTTTACTTTTCAATATTAACCATAACCCTTGGCTACAAAAAAACACATGTAGATAAACTAATGAAAGATTTGTCTAATCTTGCTTATGTTTTTGAAAGGTGGAGCAAGAGCTATGGAGACGTTCAAGCAAGAGAGAGCAAGATAGAATGTGGAAACTTCAACGGTCACAATGTGTGAATTGCCTTCTCTTGTTCTATTTTCATGTAAAGAATAAAGAATAAAGTGATAGTGATGAGTGAATGCCACCTATAGTATGTAGATGTGCGGATAGTAAATACAGCTAGGTGTAGGTGGCATTGAACCCCTAATAACCTCCCACTCAAAGGCGAATGTGCTTGAGTATGGAGAAAATAAGAAAAAAGGTAACAAAGTATAATGTGTACATATAAGTACAATAGGATTAGAAATAGACATCACCATCTTTCTAAAGAATGCATAACATTCCATTGGAAGACTTTTAGTGAGTAGACATATAGGATTCACATCAAACTATATCTGCATGACCTCAATCATATCTTTGATGAAGTGATAGCGGACCTCAATGTGCTTGGCCTTCACATGAAAGACTAGATCACATGCCAACTAAATGGCACTCATAGAGTCCGAATGCAATGTAGGAGTCATAGTCATACCAAGGTTTGGCCTAACCATAAGGCCTCCTTGCAAGCCTTAGTGGCTAAAAAGTACTTATGATTGGTAGTAGACGAGGCTGTGCATTTCTATACCCTTGATGTCCAATAAATATCACCTCCATAAAAAGTGAAGACATAGCTAGAGGTGGCCTTCCTACTATTTGCATATCTTGCATAGTTAGAGTATGTGTAGCCCACTACTCTAGCATCCTAGCCACCATAACAAATGCACATATTTGTAATGCCCTTATGGCATCTCACAATACCCTTTGCGGCATCCCAACATTGCTTGTCATGTGTCTCCAAATAAGGAGCTACAACTCCCATCGCAAATGCTATGTTAGATCTAGTGGCTATGTCATGGGATATATCAAGCTACTGAACATGAATACATACATGATCTTGGCCATCTCAACCTTCTCGCTATTTGGCACTCCCAGTGTAATTAGCATATCATCAACATATAGGACCAAAATGATAAGGCTACCATCATGGACCTTCTTTACGTAAAGACATGGATCTATATCACTATATGATAACCCCATGAACACATAAAGGCATTAAGCTTGTGATACCATTCCCCATGTGCTTGCCTAAGTCTATAAAGACTCTTTCTCCACTTGCACACTAGGTGTTTCTTGCCTTTTTTTCTCAAAGTCCTTAGGTTGTTGCATCTAGATATTGTTAACCCCATCATAAACTAGAAGCAAATGGAGAAGCAATGGAATGCCCAAAAATAGGAATGATTAAATTTTTTATTCACATCAACAAATGTAAGTTGAATAATGTGATCTATAAAAGTCAATAACTGAGCTCACTCCCATGCAATTTGTAATATGTTTGTGAGTAGAGTCATGTGTAGTTTCTATATCATATGGCCAAAGTGCCAAAAAGTGTGGAAACCCTCAAAAGGATATATAAAAGGGAGGAAATATAATGAAGCAGGTCATCCAAGTGTGTGTCAACTTTGTATGAGCTTTTTTTCTTCAAGTTTATGCTTCTACTACTTTGAGCTCTCATGTGCTATTGAGAGAGGGAGGACAAGAGAAGGGTAGAGAGTATGATTGTGAGAGCATGAGGGACATGGAATGAAGCACTTGGTGGTTCTCTTTTGTTGCCTTGCCCATGCATTCTTCTCATGATAGCAACCTAAGGCTCATGATGGTAAGTACATCTAGATTGAGAGTTTACAGAATAAGAAGGCTGCACTAGAATCGTGAGGCAACCTTCAACTTGCCAGAGATTATAATGATGAGTGAGCTTGAGGTGTGTTTGCTACAATCTTGATACTATCGGTTGCTGTTACTACTTGTGAGGGTAGCTAGTGGTTTTGAGAGAGAGATGAGAGACTAGGTGAGAGTTGCTCTGTTAACCCCAGTGCAAAGAAAGTAAAAAGAAAATTAAAAAGACACAGGGCAAAGCAAAAAAATGTAGCTCGACTGAAGAAATAGGAGGAAAAAAGGCCAATAGCGCAAAGATAACCTTAAAAGTTTAATGCAAGTGAAAAAGAGAAAATGTGCATTTTAAATATAAAAGCGCACTCTAAATCCTTGTAAAAGAGCACCAGGTTCCCTCTTGTGCAAATTGTAAATGTAGATGGGCATGGGTGAAGGCACATTGCAAATAGGAAGGGAATAGGAAAAGAGACCCTAGGCTAAAATGGCAGGGCATGTAAAAAAGGGATGGGTGTCCAAAGGGGATTAGGGTTTTGTATAAAAGGCAAAAAGTGAATGAAGAAGCTCATTCTTGTGTGTGGCCAAAACTATCTCTCTTCTTCTCTTCTTCTTCTTATTCTTGCTTGCTTGAGCTTGTACTTGAGAGAGGGAGTGTGAGGGAGTGAGAGAGTGAGCGTGTGAGGTTGAGGGACTGTGGTGGAGAAGCTCTCCATCTTCTCTTCTCTTCTTCTTCTTCTTCTTCTCTTCTCTTCTCTTGTCTTGCACGTGAGAATGGAGCATGGAGCTTGGAACTTGAGGATTGAGCTTGCACCTTGGATCGTGGAGCTACCAGAGTGCTTGAGGGAGGAGGCAACTCGATTGAGTATGGAGGTAAGCTCACTACACTTGTAGGCGTGAGACCATGTATGACTATGTGAGAGGTAGCCATTGTACTTGGCTTGAAACACTTGAAACAATAAGCAGTCCGTGGGTCTTGGTGGTCGAGTGAGAAGCTCTCACATTTTGGTTCCATTGGTGGGACCAACAGGTTCAAGCTTTAAGTGCTTGTGCACTTTGAATTGAGCATTGAAGTAGGGTTTCCACGAACTAGTGCTTGAGATATGTAAGAAGCGAGGGAGGTTAAGAGATATTCGATCTCCTTTTTGCAAGTAAAATTTTTTGGTTTTCTGGATTTAGGTAAGTAGGTTGGATTGGTATAAGTGGTTGCTTGTGATTTGGATGCATTTATATGAGATAAAAACAAGGAAAATAGAGAAATACATAGTAGGTTTCTACTATAATAGCATGCCCAAAAAATGGGAAAAATAGGAAAAAGAGAGCTTTAAGGCATTAGAACACAACTTTAATCAACATGCCAAATCCTGAACTTGTTGATATCCAGGCATCATTGTTAGAAGAGGAAAAGAAGCTAAAAACTAAGAAAGAACCAAGTACCTCTAGAGATGAGCATGCATTGTATGTTGGCAACATGTACAAAGGCAAGAAGGATCAGCTCTTCTGTGACTTCTGCAAAAGGACCTGACACACCGAGAAGTTTTGCCATGCAAGAAAGAGGTCCCAAAAGGCCTATCTAGTTGCAGCCAAAGAAGAAGAAGAAAATGGAGCAAAGGAAGAAGAAGAAGAAGAAGACCACCAGGAGAAGGACAAACCTCATCAGTCCATCTATTCAGATAGACTTTTTTAGTTTTGTATTTCCTAGCCCTAATGTCTCAAACATAAACTTGTAAAACTCCTCACTTATCCTTGTACTATAGCCTCTGTACACTTTGTAAGGCCCCTGCTACAGCCTCTGGATGTCCATCATGTTTGTGGTACCCACACTTAGCCTTTTTTGCGACAACCTCTGGTATTTTGCCATGTTTATGGTGTGCCCACACTTTGCAGGTGTTGCTTTCACTAAAGCCTCTACACACTTTGTACTTTTGGTTGTGATTGAGGAGGGGTGTTGAGATATTTGCAATCACACCTACTTTAGTCCCTTTGTATGGAACAACTAGGCTAGGAAGATGCAGTCCATTCTAGGGAGAGAGACAGATCCCATATGCACAGTGGGTGTTCACTGCTACCAAAGAACTCTATATAATGATGTACTTGAACTATCACTTTAATGCAATAGTACTTGTCTCTTTCTGTCAAGTCTCTGTGTCATTGTTGTCCATACACAAGATTGTGTTTATGAGTTCAAGTCTCAATCTTGAAACCTAATTCACTTGTGTAATAGTTGTCTATATTGTCATGTCAACATGAGTTGTGTCTTTATCTTCCATCCTCCATAGCTTCTGCCTTTGCCATGCTCTAGATCCTGCATATTTGACACTCCAGACTCAGAAAGGTTCTTGACTCGGATGTCCGAGTCTACAACTCGGACATGCCACTCAGACCAGGACGATCTAAGTCAGGCATTCGAACATTGTCACTCGGACTGCATAAAATCCAAAATTTGACAAATTGGACCCACCCAGGCAAGCAAAGGATACTCCCAATCTAGACGACATCCCCATAGCCTCCAAATGCATGGAACGGCTCATAGGGTCACCAAACTCACGGATTGTAATCTAGCAGCCCAGAAAATGATCGTGGCACTGACCCTTAGCCCTGTGTCTCGATAGAGACCCCACCCATAGTACCACTTTCCATGATGGTCAGGAGACCTAGGTAGCAGACAACTGATGCCTAACCCTTTCCACATTCCATCTAACAAACTCAAAATCCAAGGGACCCTTGAATACTTGACAAGAGGGCTAGCATGTAACCTAGTTGCCAATCTTAAACCCCTTAAGGATCTCATGGATGAGCCAAGGTGGTAGTGGACCAAAGTGCATAACTTGAACCTGATGTACAATTGACCCAGCTGATCACAGATGAGAAGAGGGTTGAGGCTAGAAGCCTAGGGGATGATGGGTAGTTAGAAGATAATGATTCAAATGATGAGTATGAAGACTACTACTCTATAAATGAGGTAAGTGAGGAAGAAGCCAACATAATAGAGTATGACATGGATGGCCAAGTGATTGAACATATACGAGTAGACTCCACGCCACAAAAATCCAATGTTTTTAGGATCGAAAGAGGAGCCTTCAGAACAAAATGTGACCATACTTGGTTGGACCACCTAGATGTGATAGACTACAAGCAAGTTGGATTAGTTTAGCCAAGTGCCTCACCACTCCTTAGAACAGAATCGGTCTTAGAGTTGCAACCACCAAGGGAGACTCCTTCTCGCAAAGGTTGTGAGTTTGAATCCAAGTTGAAAGTGAGCTTTGAGAGTGACCCAAAAATGCCCCAACCACCTAAGGCCAAACATACCAAAGGGGACCTCCCAGTCCACTAAGGCACAGTGGTCGAAGGAGGACAAGAGAAAAAAACCAAGGGGATTTGAATTCGAAGAACAACGGAAGCCCCATGACCTACCTAAGCACTTCACAAATTTCAAAAAGAGCAACATGGTAGTGATCTTGTTAGGAGCTAAGAGGCAAGAACAAGAAAATAAACCTATCAAAGGGCATGCTAAGGTCAAGGAAGCCAACTTGGCAGGGAAAGGGGAAACGCCTCGACCTGTATTCATAGTTGATGACGTGACTAAGCAAGAGAAGATTGATCTCGTTTCTCTCTTGTGAGAGTACATAGATGTATTCACTTGGTCCTTACATGAACTCAAAATCCAAGAGTCGTAACCAATAACATCCCAATGACTCCTAATGCAACACCCGTTAAGTAGTGGCCATACCTAATGAATCCAAAGTACACACATGTCTTCAAGGAGGAGATAGATAAGCTATTAAAAGCCAGATTCATCTATGAAATCAAGCATACGAATTGGGTATTACCCATAGTGATTGACTTGAAGAAGAACGTAAAAATTTGAGTGTGTGTAAACTATAGAAAAGTCAATGCTATGACAAAGAGAGATAACTATCCACTACCCTACACTGAGCACATGCTCGAAAGAGTAGCGAAAAAAGAGGCCTATAGTTTCTTGGAAAACTTCTTAGGTTATAAGCAAGTGCAAGTACACCCCGATGATAGGCATAAGACATCGTTTGCAATGGAAAGGGGCATGTTTGCCTACATAGTCATGCCATTTGGACTGATTAATGCACTAGTTACCTTTCAGCGCCTTGTGTCTACCATCTTCAAAGACATGCTTAGGTGAGAATTGGAGGTATTCGATGATAGTCTATGCATTCACTCTAGTTGGAGGGAACACCTAGATAAACTTCGCGCAGTCCTTGAGTGGTGTAGGCTGTATAGCCTCTCTTTGAACCCCTTGAAGTGCCAATTCTGGGTGAAGCATGGATGTATCCTAGGGCACGTGGTGTATAAGAACAACATCACAACCAAGTTCTCCAAAGTCAAAATCATTGTCAATCTACCACTATCCACAAACTATAAGGGAGTTCAGTGCTTCCTAGGACACATAGGATACTGTCGACAATTTGTTTTGAACTATGCATTGATTGTTAGGCCCCTTTATAATTGCTGATTGTATTCGAGTGGATTGAGGAATGCCAATGCGCCTACGAGGAACTAAAAAAGGTTTTCATGATCACATCGATTCTATGAGCCCTAGATTGGAACATAACATTCCACGTGCACATTGATGCCTCAAAGTTCATCGTGGGAGTTGTTTTGTGCAAACTTGGTGAACATAATCTTGATTATCTTGTGAGCTTTGCTTGCAGACAACTCACGGATATGCGGAGATGAATTAGTCTATGACATGGTATTCATCATTACCTTTTGGCTATGCCCTTTGTCTTCTTCATTGACCATCAAGCCTTGCTTTATCTAGTAAACAAACCTTGCGCTATAGGGTGCATAGCTAGGTGGTTACTTCTGCTTCTAGAATTCGACTTCACTGTGGTTGTATGCAAGGGTAAGCAGCATTATATGACGGACCATATGTCTCACATACCCATAGGAGAAGATGTTGGACAGGGCATTGTAGATAACTTGCCGATATGCACTTGTTTAGCATTTCTAGTGGGAGAGACCTTTTGGGGCCAATCTAACGCCGTATTGGGCAGATGACATAGTCCAAGTCCTAGAGCATGGATTGTCTGAGAGAGCTATAGAGAAGGCTACACTAAAGTGCATTAACCTTAAGATTCAACCCTATCAGCTAATTGCTGACCAGCTCTATAGACTAGGATAGGAGGGTTGTTGCAAAGATGCATGTGTGAGCACGAAATGCATGAGGTGCTTGTTGAAGCACATGGTGGAATTACTGGAGGGAATTTCAATGGAGACATTGCAGCATGCAAGGTGCTGCAATGTCAACTGTGGTGGCCCACCCTATTCTGCAATGTTGCTAAGTTCGTGAAGCATTGCAATAAATATCAAAGGACTAAAGTACCCATCCATAAGAACAAGATGGAGTTGACCACGAGAATAGTCCGATAACCCTTTGAAAAGTGGGGGATCAACTTTATTGGGTCAATCAGGCCTATAGTGATGCCAGGAGGCGTATTCCACGGTGGATTTTGTGAGACCACGGTGGATCCCATGAGGTTCGAAAGGAGCCACACCCAAGACCATTGAGCAATAGCTCAAATGAGTGCCCAAATGCCAACTGCAATTGTCTAAAAGCCAAACCGCACGAACTCATGACCGCAAAACATCATGCCCTAGGCCTAGGAGGTAAAGTTGGCACTATAGAAATAGATGAATGGTCAAGCCACGATGGGTACCCAAAGACCTATTGTGTGCCCAAGGCTACTACGAAGGCAACAACTAGATTTGGTTGCCCAAAACTATGAGTGGCATGCGTGTCCCTCTATCCAAGCCCTCCAGCCCATCTCAACAAAATGGCAAGGCAACAAGGACTGAGAAATCAATTGATTCCAAAAGCACCAAACCCATAGAACCTCAACGAGTCTATTAACCAAAACTGCAACCAACAGCCCCTAGACCAACTCAACCTAACATTCCTAGTGTCCCAATGGCTCTACAAGCAGAAAGCAGTGCACCACGTGAGACTGATCCATCGCACAAGTGGCTACTAAATGCCCCATTGACCAATCCACCAAGATGGCATCCATTCCTAAGTTATCTAGTCTAGCCAAGCCCTAATCTCCCACCACAGGCCTCAAACCCTCCTACGAGCGTAGATGTATCTTTACCTTGGCCTTCGACCTAGCCACTAATACAGGGGATGACTTAGTCACCTACATTAGATGATTGGACACTACCTTCACTACACTAACTAGGAGCTATAAATAGTTGGATTTAGGCCTCCTCAACAAGACATTAGTAGAAGTGTGCTCCTTGCCATGCATTTGGGAGGAATATGAGTTCGTGTTTGTCAAGATTCCCGAGGTGGCCAAAGCCTTGATTGACAGTGAAATCTCTCAAGAGCAATTTCACACACAACAATTGATCACATCTTATAGTAGGAACAAAGTCTCTGACTCTTCTTTTCTACACAAATAGTATGCTCTTTGTCTCCAATGGGAACAAGAGGCCTGCCAAATTATGACTAATGCAGAGCAGATACGTGCAATCAAAACCTCCGAGTATGACCCAACCTATGTAGCCCCTATCTCTTTTAGAGTATTGGCTATCCATTGCAATAGGCCATTAGAAGACCACATCATGGCCCACCACCCCTATTTTGATTGAATACCTCATGACATGGACCATCATGTCCACTTGGAGTATAACCCAAACTTCTATGATTGGCTCATGATGAAGTAAAGCATAGCACGCATGCGCTTCATGTCCTTAACCCTTTGTCCTCCAATCCTAGGAAGAATTTTCATCACTCCCGGGGGGGAGGGGATAAGGCAAAAAATAAGACACGACTTGAACCTTAAACTGAACTTTAAAAAGCAAAAAGGATTGATAAAAGTCAATTCGTACTTAAGGGTTCATGGAATTCTGGGTTGAACAATGTGGATTGCTTGACGTAAAAAAGCACTGTATCTTTCCATAGCATATATTCATAACCCCCTCATCTTTTCACAAAAAGTTGTTTCAAGTAAATTAATATTGAGCTGCTGCATCATGATAGGAACTCGAGATGGCCGGGCACGACAAAGGCAGTAAGCTCCCATTAATGGAAGAGGAGCAAGACAAATATGGCCTAACAATGGAAACAAGGGCCTTTATTCAGCTTAAATTTAGAAGAATTCATAACTTAGAAAGTGTGGTGATGAAAGAGCAAGTGGTGAAACAGATGGTCGACTAGGGTAACCTTGGTAGATATATGGATAAGGTTGGCCAAGCAATTGACTACATCAAGTGCATGGAATTCCTGCAAACTTTCGATGTGAACAAGAACCATGGCACTGTAATAGTGAGAGAAAGAGGAGAGACTTGCAAAGTGGAAGTAGAGTTGAGCCTTGAAATAGTGGAAAGAGCTCTAGGGCTGGTCAACAAACCTGAGAGGCAGCCCAAGAGAGATGTTTACAATATGCTAGGGATGGACAAGGCCCAAGTGTACAGGAATGATGGAGTTACCTAGACGACATCCCCAACCCCAACATTAGATTGCAAGCAAAGACAGTCCATGCTCTATTCTCTAGTTAGAGGTATAATACCTTGAGGAGCAGGATTGGAGTGCCACTACTCGAGAGCCTAATGGCAAAGTCTCTGGACAAAATCAATTGGAATGGCTATGTGCACAATGCTATGGAATCCTTAGTGAAAGTGCTAGCCACAGGAGCTAGAGTGGCAGGTGGGGAGTCTTTGGCTTCCACAACGGAGACAAAAAGGAAAAAGTCAACAGCTAAGGCCTCCAACATAGGTTTTGGAGGTGTGTTCATTGCCATCATCTAGGAGGCTGTGGGAAACTTGGAAATACAAGAAGTGGTAGAAGAAACCCCTCGGCACTCAGAAGGCCACAGATCGCCCATGTAGTCACTTGAAAAGAGAGAAGCTCTTGGTAGAGCAACAAGAGGCCTCAAGCGAGAGAACTATTAGTGGGGAAGGGAAGGAAGGCTCAATCCCATCGAGCTAAGGCACAAAAAGAAAAATCAAGCTAAACATCCTAGGAAAGAGGAAGAAAACCATGGTAGAAGGAGACAAGGAAGTAGAAGTTGCAAAGAAGGAATCGAGAGAATTAGAAGATGAATAGAGAATGAAGCAGGAAGAGGAAGAGGAGCGAGTAAGAGAGGTGAAAGAGGAGTCAAGAAGGGAGGAAGAGGAATGAAGAAGGGAGGAAGAGGAGTCAAGAAGGGAGGAAGAGGAATGAAGAAGGAAGCAAATAGAAAATGAGGAAATGTTGAAAGGAGAAGAAGACAAGAAAATGGCCCTAGGCTTGCAATTGTTGGCAGAGCAAGCCTCTTGACCTGAAGAGCTCACAAGGAGAAGCCCAAGTGATGAGCCAGGCTCCAATGTCATAATAGAAAGAGCTGAAGGGCCCATTGTGCCAGGCTAGGGAAAGGCCCCCATGAACCCACCACACTGGCCCCCTGATTGCCACACTAGTCACCACCCAAGAGACCTCAAAAGGGAAAATGGACCAAAGAAACATGGTGGTGTGGGTGCAATACCTATTGAACTCGGTGAAGCAGCTTGGCCCAGTGTGCAGTGGGTAGAGCACCAATAATAGGGACAAAGAGACCTACTTCCATGGACATAGAATCTAGAAAGGACCCAAAGAAGTCCAAGGTTGAAGCATCCACAATGTCTATACCATTGGCCATGAAAACACGATGACTAACTATGATGAATACTTGTAGGAGCTCCTAGGCCAACTTGAAAAGATGAAGGAAGACAGGAAGGCCGCCATGGCAGAATTGGTTGTGGAAGAGGACGCGTTTCCTACCTATCAATTAGATAGTAAAGTGCTTTATTTCATTAGGCCAAGAGGGCTATGTGTTCGTCTAGTGTGGATGTGTGGTTAATGGTTTTGTTTTAGTGCTGTGCTATATGGATTTAGTGGAACTTGGGGGAGCCTTGTTGCGGAGAAGCTTCTTGTGGCCAAGTCGAGGTGATATTTTTCCTTTATTACGGTAATTTCTCCCTGTGCTATATGTGTTTATGTACTTGTGGGGGATTTTTTGTTTGTTGGGGATCAGTAATCAAGGCATGAAGTCCTAAGGTTAGGTTAGGTGTGTCTGAGGGAGGTCTGAGTAGTTGTTTGCCTCATGTTAAGACATTGTCAGACATTTTAAGAATTGTATTAGAAGTAGTGACCTTGTTCTACTAGCCTGTTGCTAGGCAATTGTTTCTAGGAGCTTTTATTAGTAGTGAGGTAGTTAGAGAAGCCTATCGAAATAAAAATAAGAGAAAATTGTGAATCTTTTTGAAATATAAAAATACAAATGTGTGTAAAAAGGGATTCTAACCCCTCAAATAGAAAAGAAAAAGAAGAAAAATCTTAAGAGGAGTCAATTATTGCCTTGTGAAGGCTTGGTAGGTTCTTGGGGATAAATCAAACCTAGGGCCGTACACCTGAGGGGTGTTGAGATATCGAGCTCCACTCGTGATATGCCAGGGTGACCATTGTGCATTTATGTCACCGACTTGTTAGTTGCAGATGCGGTTGGTACACCGCCCATGAATAATAGCTAGATGACAGCTATCCTTATCTACTCTAGTTCGTGGCTCAGTTAGTATGCCACCTTAGTTAGTTGAGTTTGGTTTGAGACCCATATATAGGGTTCTTCTATTTCTTTGTACTAGAGTTCTTTTTGGCTTACACAACTAAGAAGAGGAAAATTGTTTTCAGCCTCCACCTATGTGTGTATTCCCCCATTGTGCAAGCAAGAAAGCTACAAGTGAGACTCCTTCCTTCTCTCCCACAATCTTGACATGGTATCAGAGCCTGGTTCGTGGTAAGGAGCTCAAGAAAGCAAACCAAGTTCGCGATGTTCTGGTAAGAGGACCAGTGTTGCTTTCATTTTTTGAGTTTGGGAGTAAGTCTCTGCAGGTAGCATGGCCGAAAAGTGCAAGAGTGCATTGTCTCAGATTGAGACACCCTTCGCGGTGTAGCAAGAGGGCAGTATATGTTGCGGGTAAGGGCTTTAGCTCTTGGTTGCCCTGTTTTTTTGATTCGAGGCCATTTCGGGGCCTGTTTTGGAGGCAGAAGTTTTTCGCACGCACTCAGAAAAAGGCCCTGTTTTATGCTGTGCGACCAGTGTTCTGTAGGTCGGTGAAAAGTTACTGCAGAAATTGCATCGTATGCATGTGCGCAGAGACATTGGGAGTTACAGAATCATCCTTGTTGCCTGTTGATGCAAAATCATCACTAGGAAGTGACTGTGTGGTCAAATACCACTTTCGTCAGTTTTGCAGATTTGCCCTTGTGAGGCTGAAGCTGTGTTTTTTGCAGTGACAGAATTTTTTGCAGTGTTTTGTAATGGCATTTGATTCTCTTTCACAGATTGTCACTGAAAAGCTTGACAAGAACAACTTCCAAGCATGGAAGTTTAGAATAACGAATTTCCTTATGGGAAAAGGATATTGGGAATTCGTTGCAGGAAATGAAGAAGAACCAGTTCTTCTTGATATTCCCAATCAACAGCAAATCTAGGCATTTAAAGGATGGCATGAGAGAGCCAGAAAAGTTATGTACTGGCTGTCTATCAGTATTTTAGACTCTATGATTGTGTATATTCAAGATGCAAGTACGCCAAAGGAGGCATGGGATACTTTGTCAAAAATGCATAGCACAAATATGCAAGCCAGGAAAATGCAGCTCAAGCAAGAGTTGCACAATGTGCAAAGAGAAAGTATGAGCATCAATGACTACCACATGAAGGTGAAGAAGATTGCAGATGCACTTGCTTCCATTGGGTCGCCAGTGAAAGATGATGATTTAGTTTCTATGACCTTGAATGGTCTAGGAAAGGATTATGCTCAGTTCCGAACATCCATTTCCGTCCGTGAAAGATTTCCTGATTTTGAGGAGTTGATTGCTCTTCTAATTTCTGAGGAGCAGAGAAATGGTGGTGTATCTTCTTCAGGAGGAACTTCAAAAGAAACTGTCTTCTACTCAAATGCTAGAAAAGGTAGAGGCAAAGGTAGAGGAGGCAGCAAACTCAAGAAAACTAGTCCTATGGAGGAGGACGTGGTAACTCTAGAGGCAGGGGGAGCTAAAGAGGTCGTGGTGGATGGCAAAGTGGCCAAAATACAAACATCAATGTTGAATGCTACTACTGTGGTAAAATGGGTCATATGGCTAAAGACTGCTATAAAAAGAAAAATGACATCATGAATGGAAAATTGCAACAAGGGAATTATGCAACTTCTAGTAGATAGGGTGATGACAGAAATGAGCATTTGTTTATGGTGCAGCACATGACCAATTCTGTGACAAGTGCAGAAGAAAGCAACGATGTGTGGTATGTTGACTTAGGTGCATCAAACCACATGACAGGTCATGCAGAATGGATGCAGGATGCAAGGAAAATGGAAAAACTAGGATTTGTGGAGACTGGTGATGATACTGGACATCCTATTGTGCAGATTGGAAAAATTAATTTGTCTATGCAGGATGGGAAAAAGAAATACCTGTCAGATGTATTTCATGTCATGAATATCACCAAGAACCTGGTTTCTATTGGTCAAATGGTTGAGCAGGGCTTGCAGGTCAGATTTAATTCTCATGGATGCTTTGTTGAGGATATGAAAAATAAAGGTTGCTTGATAGCAAAAGGAAAGAAGAAGGGCAGAATATTTATGTTGGATGCAGACATGCCTGAATTGAGTGCATCAATGTTTGCACATGGGACCGGTGTAGTTGCAGATATTGATTTCTGGCATAAATGCATTGGTCATGTTAATGTACAACGACTTAAATTAATGCAGGCCCAAAATATTGTTGCAGAATTGCCTAAATTCAAGGTTGCAGAAATGCATAAGGTATGTGAAGCCTGTCAATTTGGAAAACAGGCAAGGAAACCATTTCCTAGACATGTTCAAGAGAGTAAGAAGCCATTGGAATTAATCCACTCTGATGTATGGACTACTAAAGCTGCATCTGTTGGAGGCTGTCATTATTTTGTCACTTTTATTGATGACTATAGCAGAAAAGTTTGGGTGTATTTTATGAAAAAGAAAAGTAAAGTGTTTGGGCATTTCAAAACTCTTAAAGCTATGGTTGAAAAAGAAACAGGCCTGCAAATAAAATGCCTAAGGTTAGATGGAGGGGGAGAGTACCTCTCAAATGAGTTTGCAAGGTTCCTGCAGGAGCATGGCATAAAGCAGCAATATTCATGCAGTCATACCCCACAACAAAATGGAATTGCAGAAAGGAAAAACAGGCATATTGGAGAGGTATCTCGTGCCATGCTCAATGAAAAAGACTTGCCAGATTTTTACTGGGCTGAAGCAGTTGCTACAGCAGTTTACATAATGAACAGGACTCCCACTGCAGCAATACATGGGATGACTCCAGAGGAGAGGTATACTGGTAGGAAACCAGATATTTCTCATTTGAAGATTTTTGGTTGCATTGCCTATGTTCATGTACCAGATGAGTTGAGATCCAAGTTGGATCCAAAAGCTGAGAAGTGCATCTTTATTGGTTACTCTCTGCAACATAAAGGATATATATGCTATAACCCTTCTACTCGTAAGTTTACAATGACCAGAGATGTTGTCTTTGATGAGATGAGTAGCTGGTATAAACCAGTAAATGTGATTGATGATGTAGATGCACAAAATGGTAATGCTGCACAGAATTCACAGCATCAGTCACAAAATATTAGTGGACATGGAGTGTCCTCTAGCAGTGGTTCACATTCTTCACCATGGACAGGCAGATTGAGATCAGGAGAATCTCCTCAAAACAATGCAGATAGTGGTATGCAGGTTTCACGAAAAGGAAAAGAGAAGGTAGATCAGCCCATGTTTGATGTGAATGTAGGTCACTCTTATGTGGATGGTGAATCCAGTGGCTTAGAACAGAGCATTGATGATGAGTTAGGTATTCCCTCTATTGTTACACCTAGAGTAAGGAAGACCAGGGATGTTTTGAGAGCACCTGGGAGTGAATCTACTTTGCGCAGGTCTACCAGAGCTAGGTATCCTGTGGATAGGCTGAAATATGA
Source organism: Lygodium microphyllum (assembly GCF_053477565.2). Lineage (NCBI taxonomy): Eukaryota > Viridiplantae > Streptophyta > Polypodiopsida > Schizaeales > Lygodiaceae > Lygodium > Lygodium microphyllum. Next base: position 68,243,683 of record NC_141151.1, on the reverse strand, counting down.
TGGATTTATAGCCATTCACTATGCTTATATGGTCAAAGTGATACAGGAACCAGAATCCACTTCTTTTGAGCAAGCCATGGGAAAAGAAAAATGGGAGAAAGCCATGGATGCCTTGGAAGCAAATGCTACATGGGAATTGGTACCTTTGCCTAAAGATAAGAATACAATTGGTTGTAAGTGGGTTTATAAGGTGAAGCACAATGCAGATGGTTCTGTGAATAGATACAAGGCAAGATTAGTAGTCAAGGGGTATGCACAAACATATGGCATTGATTATGAAGAAACATTCAGTTCGGTTGCAAGGATGGCAACCGTAAGAGTAGTCATTGCTATGGCTGCATCAAAGGAATGGTCTTTACATCAGATGGATGTAAAGAATGCCTTCTTGCATGGTGATTTGCAAGAAGAGGTATATATGGAGCAGCCACCAGGTTATATGCATGCTGTTCATCCGAGTTTGTTTGCAGGTTGAAGAAAGCCTTGTATGGCTTGAAGCAAGCACCTAGAGCATGGTCTGACAAGATAGGACAATATCTTGTCACTATTGGCTTTCAGATTTCCAAGGCAGATTTCTCACTTTATGTGAGAAAAATAGAGAAAGGTATTATGCTGCTTGTCATTTATGTTGATGATTTGATTATCAGGTGATAGTGATGAAGAGATCCTTCATGTGAAAATGCTATTGAAGCAGAAGTTTGAGATGAAGGATTTGGGAGAGCTGCGTTATTTCTTGGGCATTAAGGTGATTAGATCACCAAGTGGGATACGGCTCTTGCAGAGGCAATATGGATTGGACACGCTGTTCAAATATGGGATGACAGGCTGTAAGCCTATTTCAGTTCCTTTGGAGCAGAATGTGAAGCTGAGTGCAGATGCAAGTAAGCTTCTCGAAGACCCTACTATGTATAGACGCATAGTAGGAAGTTTGATTTATATGACTATTACCAGGCCAGATTTGAGCTATGCTGTTGGATTGGTAAGTTAGTTTATGCAGGCTCCAAGGAAACCGCATTTGGATGCGGCTAGACGCATATTCAGGTATGTGAAGTCCACATTGCAGTATGAACTATTTTATGAGACTGGGGTTCAGATACAGTTGTATGGATACACTGATGCTAATTGGGATGGTAGTATTTTTGATAGACGATCTACCAGTGGATATGTGTTCTCTTTTGGGAGTGTTGCAATCACTTGGACCAGCAAAAAACAACCTATAGTTGCCTTGTCGAGCGCAGAGACTGAGTACAGGCATGCAGCAATGGCTGCATGTGAGGTAGCTTAATTGCATAAGCTACTTTATGATATGCATCAGCCTACAGATGGGCCAATTGTCATTTATTGTGGCAACATGAGTAGTATACACTTGGCAAATAACCCAGTCTATCATGCTAGAAGAAAGCACATTGAAGTGCATTATCACTATGTGCGGGAGAGGGTTTTACTAGGTCTTATTAATCTAGTTTATGTCAGCACAAAGGATTAGGTAGCTGACATATTCACGAATGCATTGGGCGCAGAGAAGCTGCGCAAGTTCAGAGACCTGCTTGGTGTGCAGGAATTGGGATTGAGCTCGAGGGGGAGTGTTGAGATATCGAGCTCCACTCGTGATATGCCAAGGTGACCGTTGTGCATTTATGTCACCGACTTGTTAGTTGCAGATGCAGTTGGTACACCGCCCATGAATAATAGCTAGATAACAGCTATCCTTATCTACTCTAGTTCGTGGCTCAGTTAGTATACCACCTTAGTTAGTTGAGTTTGGTTTGAGACCCATATATAGGGTTCTTCTATTTCTTTGTACTAGAGTTCTTTTTGGCTTACACAACTAAGAAGAGGAAAACTGTGTGTGTATTCCCCCATTGTGCAAGCAAGAAAGCTACAAGTGTGTGTATTCCCCCATTGTGCAAGCAAGAAAGCTACAAGTGAGACTCCTTCCTTCTCTCCCACAATCTTAACAAGGGGCCACCTCTGTGTGTATTCCCCCATTGTGCAAGCAAGAAAGCTACAAGTGAGACTCCTTCCTTCTCTCCCACAATCTTGACAAGGGGCCAATGCCTTGTCTTCCTAGGGGTGGCATCTAGTTGAAAAACATACTAACAAAAATATGGAAAGAACAATAAGAGGTAGTGACAACACTGTTACAAGAGCTGCGATGGTTGAGTCAAGGCAAGATGGAGGAGAAGGCTAAGGCTTGGGAAGAGAGGAACCTTGGAAGAGTCAGTGACCTAGCTGAATGCCTTGACATAATAGAAAGTAGGAGAATCATGGCAAAAGCAAGGGTCGAAGCAATGAAGGTAGGGCTAGAGGTCCAACAACACACCTCCTCAATACAGTGCTTCATGTAACTCAGGCTAGGGATGATGACCTTGTGGAAGGGCTAAAGAGGAAACTGGAGGTCTCAAGGAGAGCCATACAATATGGGATCCAAGAGCACATCCTAAGAACCAACACTAGCCCAAGCTTGGCATAACAGAGGCAACTTTTGATGCAAGTGAGGCTCTCAATAAAGGAGTTAGAGCGGCTCGAAATTGGAGAACAGGAGCACTAAGAGTAGACAACCATAGGAACCCAAGCAAACCACCAAGGGACAAAGGGCCCAATTTTGAGCAACTTGCTGACACAGAGGCATAGCTAGGTGAATACAACCCTCCCCTCTTGCCTCCATCAGACAAAAGTAGAAGACCAAAAAGAAGAAGATCCTGCCATTGCAAAAAGAATCATCAAGGCCAAAAGAAAAGGCAGATAGTTGGTTAAATTCATGAGGAGAAAGTTTAATGCCATACCACAAGACATGCCCAATGTCCAGTGTCGCAAATCGAGGAACAACTGCCTATCAATTGGGCACTAGAATTAAACCATTAGGAGCAATGGGAGAATTGATGCACACCATTTGAATTTGAATTCTTCTGCCCTTCTACCTTGAATTGAGTGCCACCCCTTCCACTGGTTAAAGGAGCCATCTAGGATGAAAAGAGGCTAGGGAAGCAGTGGCTCGATGGGAGGCTAGAAATCCCATGATATGGAGAAGAGAACCTACAAGGTATTGGGAGGATAAGGTCATGGGAGAGCGAAGAAAGGTTAAAGGCTATGAAGCTCAACCTAAATGGCATAGAAGAATCTAGGACACCACTTTTGAGGCATAGATGGATTTTGAAACACGTTACCATACGAAAGGGATGACTCCACCTACATGGCTTACCCGAGGCACCATGGTGTGGATTTTGATGAGGGGAAGCATGGAAGGTATGAATTCCCTTTGATCTACAATGCCAATGCTGCCACCCCTGAAGAATGCCTGACATTTGGAGCTTGATACCTCCAACCTTCCATTACCCACTTTTTGGATGAGTTCATTGCATGCCCTAAGCTTGCTTTCCTTACCACTTGTAATTACTTCCGCGTCTTGCAAATTCTACTTAAAAAAAACTAGTAGCCCAAGAAGAGCACCTGCAACCCCTCTATTTTCATATCAATGTAGGGGTAGACAACTGTGCAATGACCCACCTAATGTTAAGGGCCGCTCTCTTGCCAACTTTTTGCATGAGTCTTTTGAAAGATATGAGTGATAGCAGCTTCTTGAAATGTAATCATCCTTTCCTCTCTACTAACCCTCTCAATGTAAGGGTTAACCCCCTAGCCCTCTCTGTCCCCCCACTTCACACTTAGGGCACATCAAGGGTAGGACACACCTAGGGAGTTTGCGCTCGCCCCATCTGCCTAAGTCACACCCACAACACCTCCCCTTGTGCACAAATTGGGTCCTCAAGTGTGTGACAATCTTAAAAGTTTAGGGCAAGTGCAAAAGAGAAAAGGTGCATTTTAAATATAAAAATACACTCTAAATCCTTGTAAAAGAGTGCTAAACTCCCTCCTGTACAATTTGTAAATGTAGATGGGCATGGGTGAAGGTACAATGAAAATAGGAAGGGAATAGGAAAAGAGAACCTAGGCTAAAATAGCCAGGCATGTAAAAAAGGGATAGATGGCCAAAGGGGATTATGGTTTTTTATAAAAGGAAAAAAGTGAATGAAGAAGGTCATTCTTGTGTGTGGCCAAGCTAGCTCTCTTCTTCTCTTCTTCTTCTTGTTCTTGCTTGCTTGAGCTTGTGCTTAAGAGAGGGAGTGTGAGGGAGTGAGTGTGTGAGGGTGAGGGAATGTGGTGGAGAAGCTCTCCATCTTCTCCTCTCTTCTTTTTCTTCTCTTCTCTTCTCTTCTCTTGTCTCATGCGCGGCAATGCAGCATGGAGCTTGGAGCTTGATGGTGAGCTTGCACATTGGATCTGGAGCTATAGGAGTGCTTGAGGGAGGAGGCAACTTGATCGAGTATGGAGATAAGCTCACTACACTCGTAGGCGTGAGAATGTGTATGGCCATGTGAGAGGTAGCCATTGCACTTGGCTTGAAACACCTGAAACAATAAGTGGTCTGTGGGTCTTAGCGGTTGAGTGAGAAGCTCCCACATGCTCTTTGCAACATATGGTTGGGGACTCCTAAATCAATAGAAGCTTTGCATTTGTCCCATCATTGAGCAGAGTTGTGACATGATATTTTGATTTGTTGTTGCCGAGACCACAAAATCAACGATCTGAAGAAGTGATCTCTTCTTTACCATACATAAGAATAAGAAGCATGCCATGAAGAGTAAGTAGGAATTGATGGGAGAAATTGATTCCTTGCTTGCACATCAATAGTTTTTGAAACATGCAAGGTTAGGTTATGAGGACAATAGAGAGAGTTTGATGTTTACTAGTTGCAACAACTGATTGAAATATGGAAATTGAGTGTAATCTTCAATACAAATAGAAAGAACTTAGAGAAAGGATGCATGTAGAATGCTAGTTGAGGGATTCAAGGGAAGAATGCAATAAACTGGAGAGTCAAACATGAAAGAAGAGAAGATTTTCTTTTGGATAGAAGGGAGAATTTATATTCGAGTGTAACCATTCGAGTGCAATAGGCATTCGAATGGAAGAGAAAGAGAGGAGAAAGAAACACAAATTTATTTTTTTTCAAAAAAATATTTAAAAAATACAAGCTAGATCTCTTTCAAGAAGAACCTTGAGTCTTTGGCATCATAGTGTTGATTTGACACAACCTTGAGTCTCCATTTGAGTCCAAGACTTTATGATTGAGGTTAAGCTTCATAATCAAAGGCTCACAAGTAGGATGCATCTCTCCCTTGGACATAAGATTTTCTTACTCTAAATTGTGTGATTGGATGGATAGAATCCCATGACGACTAATTGACTCACAACATTCAAGCCTAAGTGACATTTGATTGGATGGTGCAATGATGATGCTAATGAGAAAGGATAGTTTAGTATAAGCCTTGTTTTTTCTTTTTCTTTTTTCCTTGGGACATTCTATTCTAAGTGAAGTGTTTGCTCACCCAATTGATGTTCATGCATGAGACTTCTAAGTTGACATTAGCCAACTTTAGACTGGAGAATCAACATGTAGTTGGGGCATTCAATTCAAGTAGTGTATGGGGTGTCTGAGCTTTATTTGGGCATCTGATCCAAAACTTAATTGGGTGTTTGATTCAATATGTTTGGGACACTCGACACAAATCATGGTGATGGAACATAATGGGCACTTGACACAAATTGCCTTGACATGGAACATGCAAATTATGCTTTAACCAATGCATTCAATTCAAGCTTTTTGGGGATTTGGCAATGTGAGGATAGTAGTGGCTCCATCCAAGTTTGTAGTGCCAGCGATAGTGGTACCTAACATAGATTTTAAAGAGGGGATCATGACCCCGCCTTGCCAAGACCGACCAATCGAAACCCGATGAAAACTCCACCAAGACCATTGAACAACAACTAAAATGGGTACTTAATGACAATCATAACCATCTAGGAGCCAACCCGCATGGACCCATAACTCCCAAACATCACACCCTAAGCATAGGAGACATAGTTGGCATTCTAGAACTCAATGAATAGTCAAGTCACAATGGGTACCCACATCCCTATTGCATGCACAAGGCTACTACTCTATTTAGGGAGCCATTCGCTCTTGGATGTAATTATGGCATGCTCTCATTTGACTCAAATGATCTTCAAATCTTCATCATCATTTGACACTCAATTGCCATCATCATTCAATTCTTAGTTTGCCATCATCATTGATTCTTAATTGCCATCATCACTCCATTCTATCACCATCACTGCAAATGAGAGGCTATTTAATGCAACATGTATAGCAATCAAGATCTAGGTGCATGCACTGAAAACGAAGGATTTAATGCACATACATCCTCCCTATTTGGTGCAATTATTATTGTTATGATTCTCGATGTTAAAATGATTTTTCTTTTTACACCTTTTTATGTTAATTAGAAAAATATTTTTCTTTATCAAACACTTGTTATGTGCATCCATATGCACCCAAATGTGGTTTTGTGAGCATAGAACTCACTTTCTCACACACTTGGACATCCAATGTACTAGAAGGATTGGCAGGGTTGACAAGATAGGATGAGGCCTTGATGTACCATTGCCAATGAAGATGCATGTGAGGATACATGCATCCCATTAGTGTGTCTCTATCTCCAAGTTAACTTGGCACACAACATACTAAATACCTTGTGTGCACTAATTGCACAAACACACATGCAATGATACACCTTGCATGCCTTAAATGATGCACCCCTTTAGGACACACATTGCACCACATACCCATATACGCACACACACACACACACACACATAATTACTTAAGAACATCGTTGCACACACAGAAGCACATAGGTACCTAAGTGCATCTAGAGACTCTTTTGCTCTTCCACAAACCCACATCCAACCATTAGAAGGAAGGATCATAGAGGAGTGAGGCAGGAAGAGGGTACCTTGTGTGGCATACCCCACATACTCACTACGTATGCATTCACCCATTGTGTGCATCTGCTAGCACATTGTGCATCCATCCACTATTGCATGATGCATCCATCTGACACCAATAGGGTCTCCATTGCCTCTCTCACACTCTATATCCATTGACCCACACACATACAAGCATGTTGATAGACCTAGACACATCACACACATGTACACCAAGGAAAATCACCCCCTCTTTACAACGCAAATGCAATCTACTAGGTAGGAAGGATAAGGGAAAGTGAGATAGGAGATAGAAGCCTTGGAGATACACCTATGCATGTGCATCCATGCATCCCATTGCACACATTGTGCACTCATCCCACATAGCACACATAGATAGTATTGTGCATCCCACCCAATTGCATATTGTATCCACATACACACATCCATCTACACACATACTCTATACACACACTGATTGCACATGCTTTGCATCCATAGGTACATTATCACACATAGGCACCTATCACACTAGTCCATATTAATAGTCCCTTCTCTTTTTCCTAGATCGAGCCCACTAGAAGGGAGGACAACAGGAAGTGAAAGAAGAATAGGGTACCTTGGTGGCACATTGGTGTGACACACATACATCCTAACTACTCAATGCATTCATAGCAATACACAACGCATCCATACCCACATTAGTCCACATAGTGATACACATACACACACATCACATAGGTCAACCTGAGTGCATTCTGCATTTAACCAAAAAGACCTTAGTGCACCAACATACACTTACACGGTGCATCCACACTTAACATCCACTGTTATCCACCCCCATAGTGCACCCATGGTGTATTATGCAACCATATACAATACCTTAGGAACCCACAAATCTATCATGTACCCATAGACCCATTAGGCACCCATAGACCTACAATGCATCTGCTCTTTACATTGTGTGCACCTAGCTACACTATGCCTCCACCTGTAGACACACATTAAGAGCACACAACGTATCCATATAGCACATAGTGTATTCATCACCACACACCACACATTGTATATCTGCCTACACACCACTCTTGCACTTTACTTCCTCCCACATGGTGTGTGTATCCAATTACACACATACTACATTCAGTTAGTGCATACATCTAGTGTATATATGACAACACACATCTACACACATAAACCATCCACATTGCATCACAATTGGGACAACCCATCTTTAACACATATAGATGCACCCTTTAGCCTTCAAGCATGCACTAGGATGCCCATCATTAACATAAGTGCAAATAGACACATTGCACATTGATGTCCACCTAAGGTACACCCTTGAATACAAGAAAACACTAGTAACCACGTTGTGCAATTGTGTGTACTAATGTGCATCTATGCATAATTGTGGGCACTTTGTGCATGCTTGTGAATACTATTGCATATACCCCATGCCCACTCTAGGATTCACAGCACCTAGAGTTTCTTACTCTGCACATCATGTACACACACAAGCACACTTGTATGTTTATCAGGTATCCATGGACATTGCAAATTGACTTGCAGTACTTGAGGCTTAGCACACAATCACACTTATTAGGTGCATTCATAGGCACAAGTGAGCACTAGTATATACATGTGGGTATGCATGTGCATTCGTATATCCTTGTGAGCATCTATGCACATGTGAGTGTACCTACATATATCCATGTGCACACATGCACATCCACAGACAATCATTGTAAACCCACTGCATCTCAGGATACATTGCATTTCCTTCTGGCCTTACACACCTAGGTACACACATATCATAGCAATATCCCACAACCACTCATTGCACAACACACACTTATACATTGCATGTTACAAATAGGATGTATCCCATAAGGATTTTTTGTCTTTAAAAAATGAAACTAGAAAAATAAAAGAACCACAAAACTAAGAAACAAAACAAAACAAAAAAAAGGAACACAATGCACAAAAAGAGAACTCACACATTTCAATACATGCAATCAAAGTGAGAGCCACTCCACATTTTTGACCCATGGACTAGGACTACACAAGAGCTGCATGCACTTAAGAAGTGGTCATGAGCTTCATACTCTACCCATCAACAAGGACGAAAGCCCTAGTTGCACTCTTGACTTAGAAAACACACATGTGCATGACCTCATAGATCACATCATCAACCTAGTCAGCTTAGAGACCGCAGTAACCATAACTAGCACCATGGATAACTCGAAAGGTAGTTCTGATGATTTTCAAGCCATGATCAATAGCTTCGAACAAGCTACAAGTACTAATGTTTCAAACACGACTCTTGAAGCATTACAACAAAAGATAACAAAACTAAAATTACAAGGAACTCTCACCCTCAATTGCTTGGTTGATCTCAACAACAATGACACCAAGCTTGCCACCATGCAAGCAAAAGTGGATAGCTTCTATAGGATGTTATTCAAAGCAAGAGCAACTAGCTCATCATGTGATGACTCCCTCTTTGATCTTGTGCAAAGAAGACTATTTGACTAGTCGAACATGCTCCAAGTGCATTTCAGTAGCACTAAATGATGGATCAGCCATAGAAGAATCATAACTACATGTAAGAAATCTATAATCCTCCTCTATTAGCATTGGCTCCTAGTCCAATACTTCTTGCAAATGCTAGGATGCATTGGACTTGCTTTAGTTCTAGCCTCTCTCCTTTGCTTGTCAATCTTTGTACTTGTGAGAATTTAGTGACTTGCTATAACATGTCCTTTCCTAGCCTTCTCTCCTCTTCTAGTTTGGGTAGTATTTCATATGCCGATCTCCCCTCATGCACCAAACTCATCTTCTGATCATATTGCTATAATAGCTTATGGATTTCTCATGGGAATTTGCTAGGGTAAAACCCAAAGTTGTCTAAGTTGGATCATGAAGTGGATATGGTCTCTAACTCTTCTTGTTGGACTAGAGTTTCAATGAGGTTGATCATGTTAGATAAGGAGGCAATGGTTCCTGAGGAAGACACTTTCTGCTCTAAGAGTTTGTCAAATGATCCACACATTGCTTGCTTGGAATCAAATTGATTCTCACCTTTGTAACCTTCATTGGCTTGTAAGGTGCATTGATGGTTAGGTTGACTTCTTAAGGTATTTTCAATGATGGGCCTATTGTTCCGAGTGTAGTTCTCTTCCTAATTTTTGGTCATCTATTTTTCTAGCCATAGATGTTTGATTACCTTGTTGCCCTAGTCCCCTCATTTTCTTCTTCCTTCTTGTTTTAGTTTTACTATGTTGCATATGAGTCAAATAGAATTACTCTTGTGTTTCTTCTTCTTAGTTTTACATCTTCATTTACTTTTTAATTCATTTTCAAGCAATCAATTTTCAATTCATGTCAATAGTGCAAGTGCAATGTGCTCAATCAAGCTTTTTGCTTTAAATTTAAAAATAATGTATTTTAATGCAATGTAAATGGTTCCATGACAATCAAGCTTTAGGAACCTATTTATCTTTCAATTTCCATGTAGAGACAAGCATCAACCACAATTAATGCATCATTTTTGCTTCGTGAATTTGTTGCCCCCTTCTTAGTGATCCAATCCCTTGCAACTACTTGTGAGGGTCATCTAAGGCATAGCCAAGTCCCCTCAGTTATTCCCTAGGTATAGTCAAGTCCACATTAGGATTGTCATTGCTAGCATTCTTGTTCACCAAAGGTTTAAGGTTTTTTTTGTTTCGTTTAGTTCACTCCCCACCCAAGTTGCTTTCATGACATGTCTCGAGAAATTCTCCTCAATCTCAGTTATTTGGTACCCCTGCGATTTGTGTTCATTAGATGGGGTCTAATCCAACTGAGTTCAAGCCTAGTTCTTATTTTGAGCCTAGTTTTGAAAAGTCTAAGAAGATTTCGATGAGGACTCCAAGTCCATACATACAAATACATCCTAGACCATTTCTAGGGACACTAGAAGAACAAGATCAAGCATCTCATGTGCATCAATGGATAGGGCCATGGATTTGTGTGTGGCTTGAGTAGGTACCCCAATTTAGGATGTAGATTCGATTATGGTAGGGATTGAGTATTTATTCTAGTGCCCCATCTAAATTGGTATATTGGGTAAAGGTTTAAAACCTGCATGTCAAGGAGAGACACAATTTAAGTGCTTTGGGTATGCAATCAACTTATATGTTGATAATTGAGTTTAAGCAAGAGGGTTCGAGATACAGTGGGATAGTTTTTGGGCAATACCTACAAAGAACAAGGCAACAAGGCAAGCTCCACTGTAACAAGCACAAGAAAATAAGACATACGCATATCTACACAAATTGCTACTATCGCAACTTGCATTTGTCTTCTTCTTAGGATCCAAAGTAGGAGCACAAAATGACTAAGAATTGGGAGAACCAAGTTCCCCTAAACAAGTCAAACCAATATAACATTTGCTTGCCTATCAGTCCCTTTTCCTTGAGAGTGGTATTGAGACAACCATCGATGTCATTTAATCTTGTGTTATTGAGACAACCATCAAATTAGTTTACAAAAGTGTTGGTATTGTTACAACTTGGGCATGAGATGTTGAGTACCAAGAGAAATCATAGTGCTTGACCAAGCAATTGAATGCTTAATTGAGCAATGATCGTGATCACAATTGTGTGCTAAAAAAATAAGGTATCAATCAAAGGCTCTTTGTGCCACTCAAATTTATTAAAAAATGGGGGGGGGGGGGTCTAAATTGACAAACTCTCTCTACCAACACTGTAGAGTCCCCTCCCCCCTGGTGTAGTTGATGCTCACTCAAATCAAGTTGCTTATCACTCTCCAAATTCAAGACCGTAGAATCAAACAACTAGGATGCTCACTACCAAGTACAATATAATAAGTTGAGGTCCATCTTGCATGGCTAGATTGTTCACTAGTATAGGTACAAGAAGCTTTATCAACAATAGATGTTATGGGGAACAATTTACCAAGATTGCATGAACAATGCAAGCTAGCGAAGACATGTGAGTACTCTAGTAATGCACAATTGGCTAAGGATTAGAGAAAAGGCATTGGTGTGTGGTGGAGAACCTTATGTCTTAAATTATGTTGGATCCTAGAATTGATGCCAAGTGAACTAAGAGCTTGGAGTCGAACATTACCAGTGTTGGGATCAAATAGAGAGTGGGCATCTTAAGTGTTTGCAATTTGATGATGATAAAACATATCTAATCATGTGGGTGGATAGAACTAGGATTGAATTGTCATGGCATTTGGACATTGAGTGAGATATCCGTTATATACGAGATCTACAGTATGGCAGATGTGGAAGCTATGGACGTTGAAAGAGGAAGAAGAAACTCATGAAGACATTGACCCTGACAAAGACAAATTGTCATACAAGTGAATTAGTTTCCAAGATTGAGACTTGAACTCATAAACACAATCTTGTGTGTGGATAGTGTGGACAGTGACATGGACACTTTACTGGAAAGAAAAGAGTACTATCATTGCATCAGAAAAGAGTGCAAGTACAATGCTTTATAGGAATTGAATGGTAGCACTTCTCCTACTGTGCATATGGGATTCTGGTCCTAAGCTCTCACTGCACCTTACAAAGGGACTGAAGTAGGTGTGATTGCAAATATCTCAACACCCCTCTTCAATCACAACCAAAAGTACAAAGTATATAGAGGCTTTAGTGGAAGCAACACCTGCAAAGTGTGGGCACACCAAAAACATGGCAAAACACCAGAGGCTATTGCAGAAAAGGCTAAGTGTGGGTACCACAAATATGATGGTCATCCAGAGGCTGCAACAAGGGCCTCACAAAGTGTACAGAGGCTATAGTACAAGGCTACTTGAGGAGTTTATAAGTTTATGTCTGAAGCATTACGGCTAGGAAATACAAAGCTGAAAAAGTCTATCTGAATAGAAGGACTGATGATATTCTCCTTGTCGTCTTCTTCTTCTTCTTCTTCCTTTGCTCCGTTTTCTTCTTCTTCTTTGACTGCAACTAGATAGGCCTTTTGGGACCTTTTCTTAGCGTGGCAGAAACTTCTCAGTATGTCTGGTCCTTTTGTAGTAGTCACAGAAGATCTAATCCCTCTTGCCTTTATACATGTTGCCAACATATAATGCATGTTCATCTCTAGAGTTGCTTGGTTCTTCCTTAGTTTTTAGCTTCTTTTCCTTCTCTAATAGTGATGCATGGATATCAACAAGTTCAGGGTTTGGCATGTTGATTAGAGTTGTTGATACATTATTATATTCAGGAGGCAAACTTTTAAGTAGAACACCGACACAAACATCTTCTTCCATTTTAATGTTGATTCCTGCAAGTTGGGCTAGAAGTCCTTCCATGTAATTTAGATGTGTGACAAGTGATATGCTGGACTTCATTTCAAGCCTGAAAAACTCAATCAAGAGACCATCCTTTGATGATCTAGACTGTGCACCAAACAAAGTGTCAAGTCTCTTCCATGTATCCTGTGAAGTATCACTGTTATCCATATGGTGGATATAGATGTCATCTAGCTCCATTTTAATAATGGCCTGAGCCTTATCATCATTCTTTTTCCAAGTGACTGCAAGATCTGCATCATGAGGCTTCTTTTCTTTTCCAGTGGTAATGGCCCAGAGGCCCTTCTTCATCAAGATGAGTTTGATGCGGGTCTACCAAGTATGAAACTTGACTCCTTTGAAACAAGTAGTTGGAGAGTCTTTGCCCATGTTAGATGGCTGGCAAACAACTCCAGAATTCTCATATTTTATCAGTGGAAGAGCAGATTACAGTGTGTCAAGAGACATAAGTAATAACAATGTGAAAACACACTACGTAAAGACTATGTTTGGGTTTATGTCAAACTCAAATCTTCTTAGTTTGGGGTCGTTGATCTTTCGTCAATGAATCCAGGTTCTTCTCCTCCTTGATTTAATGTTGGGATAGTAGATCAGAGTGGCAATGGTTGTTTCTAGGTGGCAATAGAGAGAAAATGATGAGATTTTTTAACTTCAGGTGAAAATGGCTATGGAGTCATAGTTAGGGTTTCTGGGGGCAAATAATGAGATTTTTTAACTTCAAGTGAAAATGGCTATGGAGTCATAATTAGGGTTTCTAGGGGCAGCCTGATTTTTCTGACATTACAGGAGCTATACTTGATCATTTTGAAAAAAATTTATATGAAGATGAATCTTACTTCATGGGCTATCAATACCCTATGATGGAGACTCAAATCGCACTATGCAGGGATAGATCAGAGCCTTTGATCAGCACGGGCACAGATTTTGATAGTGTGACGAATCTTTAGCAATGCTGAAGCATATGATGGCCGATGTTGCACCATGATGTGCCATAGAGATGCAGCTAAAGTTAAGGAAGATTTCCCTAGAAGAAATCATGATGATTAGTGGCCTGTAGTATGAGATCCATAGGCTCCAAGATGACTAAGTATTGTCTGGCTATGGAGGCCACAGGATAGATCCTGAGAAAAATGACAATGCTGAGTAGTGGACAAGGCAATGTCAAGCTCTGAGGTGATACAAAGAATTGCCTTTAGCAGATGAACAATCTTCTAGAAGAGAGATCCTAATGATACGGCCTATAAAGAGAGATATGGAAGCTCCAAGGAGGCAAGGTCTTGTCTAGCTATGGCTGCCATGAGGTGACTGTGAGATTCAATTGAGGAATGGGGGTCATGCACTCAACTTGAGCTTGACTGAGATGAAGAGAAGCTGAGAGGAGTAAAAGGAGAGTTGGACCATGCTCAGTTGCACTCTCTGATACCATGTTAAAATATATGGGATTTAGAGCATGGCAGATGTGGAAGCTATGGAGGTTGAAAGAGGAAGAAGAAACTCATGAAGACATTACAAAGACAAATTATCACACAAGTGAATTAGGTTCCAAGATTGAGACTTGGACTCATAAACACAATCTTGTGTGTGGACAGTGTGGACAGTGACATGGACACTTTACTGGAAAGAAAAGAGTACTATCATTGCATTAGAAAAGAGTGCAAGTACAATGCTTTATAGGGATTGAATGGTAGCACTTCTCCTACTTTGCATATGGGATTCTGGTCCTCAGCCCTCACTGCTCCTTACAAAGGGACTGAAGTAGGTGTGATTGCAAATATCTCAACAATATCCATCTAATTTGTAATGCTACAAATTAGATTAGAATGCACCCTAGGATCGAATGACCACGTGGATGCCAATCTAGAGTCACAATTGCCAAATTTAGAATCGAGTGGGAGTCGTCCTTCTATTAGTGATTGAACACAGAGTCATGATGATGATTTTGAGTTGAGTTATGATGGAAATTGAGAGTTAAGTCATGATCATGATTCAAAGATGAGATTTAAAGTTAAAAAACATAGATATCCTATTCCACCAATTCATTGCCAAGAGCCATGATGGCAATTGAAAGATGATCAATGTAGATCTCCCATGCCACCACCAATTCAGTGCCATGTTGTTAGGGATCTCTCCTTCTTCCCACAATGCACTGCCTCCTCACCAAGAGGGGATAAAGCCACATGTGGGTTGTTAGGGGGGTCCCCTCTTACTAGCACAAATACCACCTACTAAATATAATCAATGCCCTATGAGTTGGCTCTAGTGCATACCTATTGTTGTGCAATGGCCATTGTGCTTGTGCTTGTGATAGGGTCAGTCCTCCTATTCTTGATGTTGATAATGAAAAAAAAGATGATGCAAAAGATTAGGCTACCATAATTAGCAAAGAGCAAGAGGCACAATTTGATAGAGATGGTGATGATGCTATCCACAATTATGAGAAGTAGAAGGCGCAATCTAGGGAGGATGATTATGACAATTATGTCAATAATGATGATGATCAGTGCTTCACATGATTTGCAGCAAGTGAAGGCGATTATGTAGCCCACGATTTGCAATAGATGAAGGTGACTGTGCTATCCACACTTAGCAATAGGAGGTGTAATTGATGCATGAGATGTTGATGCTCATACTACCCATGATAATTAGCAATAGGAGATGCAATTTGTGAAGATGAAGAAGGTCATTGTGCTATCCACAAATAGCACCATGTGTCTATCCAATGAGGAGTAGATGATGATGATTTTTCTGATGCAAGAGATGTTGCCAAATATGCTTCCCATAGATAACAGAGTTAGAAGGTATAAATTGATGATGAAGAGTTTGATGGTGACTATTTTGCCCAAGTTACCCATGATCAACACATCAAGCACACATTGATGCAAGAGATGATAATGAAAAAGCTGTCCATGATTAGCAGTAGCCTATCCATGATTAGCAACAACAAGCTAGCCATGATTTGGCAGATGGTGCCTTGTAGATAGTAGGTGGCCTATTCTAATGAGTAGCAATCAATCATGAAGAATACACAATCATGAGGAGCAATACCAGATTAAGTTAATGATGATATACAAAACTACACTAAACATGGAATGAGATTGCTAAAAGTAAGAGTTACTTTCCTCTCTATTTTCCCATTACTTTTCTTTAATATTCTTTTTCTAAACACAAAAGCAATCCCACACAAGGAGGCAACCTAGGCTCTTTTGATCCTTAATGCATGCAGGGTGCCTTTCTTACTCATCACACTCTAAGGTGATTAATTAAGATGATGGTTACCACTCATGATATTGAAATCATAAATTGGTGAACTACCATCCTACCCATAACTCCAATAATAACTCATGAACCCAAAATCTTGATTATAAAACCCAAATGTACATCTAATAGGAAACACAAATCTAACTACTTGGAGGCATTTCAGAGTCGGCACAAGTGTCTCCTCCTATTCTACAACCATGAACCATGCAAGCGACTTCGTGGTCAATGTATCCCTTGTACAAAACCAAAATGTTGGACAACACACACTCAACATATTTGGGATGTTTGGACACACTTCTATTATTTTAGGAGCTTCAACCACTTAGTCAGTGATGACTACCTCTCATGTAGCCTCTTGCACAAGAATATGAGATCTGTTTATAGTGAATGAACAGAGCATACCCTCAACTATGGAGGACCCTCATAGCACATTCCATGATCCAAGTTACACCTCCTAGATTCCCAAACCCTTTATGGTCTTTGTCATGATAGAAGAGATGATGGCAAAGCATGAGAGAGCATGAGAAGAGATGGAGGCTTTAGCCTCTTAGTCCCTCATCCTCATCCTCATCCTCACTCTCACTCTCACTCTCACTCTCACTCTCACTCTCACTCTCACTCTCCCTCTCACTCTCACTGTTGCTCTCACTCTCTTGCTCTCAAAATTACCTCTCTCTCTCTCTCTCTCTCTCTCTCTCTCTCTCTCTCTCTCTCTCTCTCTCTCTCTCTCTCTCTCTCTCTCTCTCTCTCTCTCTCTCTCTCTCTCTCTCTCTCTCTCTCTCTCTCTCTCTCTCTCTCTCTCTCTCTCTCTCTCAATGTAAAAGTAAGAAGGCAATAACCAAAAGTTGGTACATACATGAATATCCTTTTCCATTTTTTTCAACCTTTTTATACAAAAGTAGGATTAGGGTTCCCCCAATACCCTTGGGAATCCCGCCCATCTTTTGGACCAAAGATCGGTTTTTCTCCCTTTGCATGCACTTAGATCCATATTCCTATGTTGAGTGCTACCAGTTTTAATTACAACTTGTATGGGAGAGATCTCAGATCTTGTTTATAACAAATGATTTCTTTTCTTGAAGCAAAATAATTTCAGAAACAATTTCAAACTTCCATGTTCTTCTCTTTCTTCATGTCTTCATGTCCTCAAACTAGTTAACAAAAATTGTGATCGGTCAAACTCCCTTTAACTTGATGTATGGCACTAATGAGATTATGCCAGTTGAATTTCTTGTTCCAAGCTTACACATAGCTTTGCAAGAAATTGAGAAGGTCAAAAAGCTTGGACTAACTAACTATTGGAATTGGAACAGTTGTTTGAAACTTAATTATTGGAAACACATAGTTTGATTTGTGAGAAAGCATGAAGGAAGACTTGCTTTGACAGACTTGCTTTGACAAACATGTCAAATAAAGAGATTTTGAAAAGGCATAAGTAGAAAATAAAATTAGAGGTCTAGGACCTTTCCTTGTGCATGTGCTTAATAGAACTAATAATGTCAAGCTTGAGACACTTGATGATGAGGGCATATGCTTTTTCAATGGTAGCAAAATCAAAAAATATTATCCACTTGCAATCCATCACACAAACCGCTAATGGCATTACCACCAATCACCATACATATTGTCACAATTATTGAGCTTGATCCCATAGATGGAGAGACAATACCTATTGCCTTTGTCAAAATCAATCTTATAACAAAAAGGAATGTAGCATTGATGCACTCATTGACGAAGGAGCTAGTTGTAACATCATGACCTATAACAATTGGACAACCCATACTCATTTTGATTACTGCTAATGTGAATCCATATAGAGGCACACCTTGAGTTATAGTTTTGGTAACTGTTGAGACTAAAAGTTTCTGATCAAACTTCTACATGTTGCCTAATATAGAAGGAGTAAAAAATGATACATTGTTAGGCCGCCTATTTAAATGGGAGAACAAGTTCATGGTTGGCCTTGACATGCAACAAATTCACTTGGAAATGCACAACATATGAATCATCACAACTTTCAGAAAGGGCTCATGTGCTTCTTCAATGAAAGTAGAGCCATTAACATTCATGAATTCACCCGAAACCTCCAGGGGGGGGGGGGGGGCGCTAACACCTTACTTAATCAGTTGCTCCTTGCACAAATGGAACAATGAAACCCAATGAGCATAGTAGTTTTTTCAAATATAACCCAACTAAAGTAGGTTCCAAGGATCAAGCACAACGACGCGGAGGTTTAGCTTTAAACACAATATTAGTGAGTTTGGGAATCTCCCAATTCCCATTTTTTGAATACTAAAAAGGTGGCACCCAGATAACATGCCCATAGGTTTCTCAAAACCATATGATGTGACCTATCATTGGAAAGCACTTGAAAAATGGAATCTATAGAGCTATAGATCACTCGATTTGGAGTTATAGTGTTCAAGTTATGACAAATCCAAATATTTGACCACGTATCCCAAACTTTTGGGAAATTCCCATATTCGCCAATATGGTGTTTTTATGCAACCATTACAGAAATTTAAGGCATGACAGGCAAGACAAGGATGCCAATGCCATAACCAAAAATCAAGCCAAGTGTGTCCATAAGGATACACTAAGAGAACAAGGCTAATATGAAGGCAAAGCTTGAGTGTGGTAACCTAAGTCACCACATCCCAAACCCAGAAGGCTACAACTGCTCTAGATCCAAACATTCCACATACAATGCTCATCTCCTAAGTCATGAAGATATGTTAGAAAACAAAACTCACGGGCTATAATAAAGCCTAAGAAACCCTAACCAGTCCACATGAAAAAAGTTAACTCCTTGACCCCCACACTTGAGATGAAAGCCAATACTTCTCAGGAAGCAAACTCAACAAACATTGACCATGATCTCTCTCTTATGCATTAAAGCTAGGTAGAAGGCTATGATTCCCAAAGCAATATATGTCCACATGAGTTCTCTAATCCCCCATGATGTCTTAGGTTATTGAATTTACTGAAAATGATTATGGGCTTGCAATACTACCCATGCACAATGAGCACACAAGTTACATCACACCAAATTTACATTGCATTGCATGCACAAGAATGGTCTTGCAAATCCACATGGGAATCACCCCCCAAAAGAAAAATTTTATAGAAAATTTAATAGTAATAAAATTATAAAAGGTTATAATAAAGAAATAATATTAATAGGGGTCCGAGGGGGTGGCTTATTTAATAGCTACCACCTCACCCCCCATCATCATGGCTATCTCTTTCTTAGCCACCTCGTCACCCCATCTCCTCCTCCCCTTCGCCATCATCATTATCATCTCCTTCCCTCCCCTCCATTCCATTGGTAGATTGTTCCTCCCCATATATATATATACCAAGTGTGAAGGTCCAACCCTCAGAGACCCGCTCGAGACTCCTTGGGGACCCCATCTAGGCCCCAGGGCAGCACTAGACCCATTCCATAACTTTGCCATTTCGACCCCTCAACACGTCACGGGGCACCCCAACACATCACGGAACATAACATGACACGAGTTTGGCACAAGGGGCCATCTTGAGGGCTTTATGTCATATTCATAGGTATTTACATGATCACTGGGGCTCAGCAAGGGACTATGTCACGGCGGGTGGGTGGAGCTATCAACGCGCTACAACACGATGCCAACACCATGGGCGAGGGAGCTACACACACACACACACACACACACACACACACACACACACACACACACACACACACACACACACACACACACACACACACACACACACACACACACACACACACACACACACACACACACACACACACACACACACACACACACACACACACACACACACACACACACACACACACACACACACACACACACACACACACACACACACACACACACACACACACACACGCAGAGGCAGAGGCAGAGGGAGAGGGAGAGGGAGAGGGAGAGGGAGAGGGAGAGGGAGAGGGAGAGGGAGAGGGAGAGGGAGAGGGAGAGGGAGAGGGAGAGGGAGAGAGAGAGAGAGAGAGAGAGAGAGAGAGAGAGAGAGAGAGAGAGAGAGAGAGAGAGAGAGAGAGAGAGAGAGAGAGAGAGAGAGAGAGAGAGAGAGAGAGAGAGAGAGAGAGAGAGAGTCTCACCCATGCTCCATTAAATTGCCAATTATCATAAGACCCCTTTCCCCTTCCAACGCGGACATTGATGATGGTACCCCCTCCCCATATGTGTGACAATATTTTCCACTATTTTCCTCTGAAGTGACACATGGACTTTGTACTTAAAGTAATTAGAACTTTTTGCTCTCCTTATGCCACACACTAACACATCACAATACCATGATGCTAGCAAAATCCCACCCTCCTTCCTCACATATAAACAAGACAACCATTCAAGACTAATGGAAAGAAGGAGATAGGAAAGAGTAGAGTGATGCTAGAAAGAGAGGTGTGATAAAAGACAAGCAAATGTGTGAGAGAGTGATAACAAAATCCAAATTTTTGTGATGTTTATTTTACTATGTCATAATTCCTACCCACTCTCTTTTATCCTCATCCATAACATTTTTCTCGTTGTATTTGCCTTCTTTATCCCATTCTAACTACTTCTTTTCTCTCCATCTTGAAAAGAATGGATATGGATGTGCAATGAAAGAGAGAATGGCATAAGATATGGAGGCTCAAGAAATCTTCTTCTTCTTCATCTTCATTATTCTCTTTTTTTAAATTGTCAACTAAGTACACATAATTTATCTCCCAAAAGTGATAGATACCTTATGACCTTTAAGTCACTTTACACACAACTTCTACTTTATTTATGCATACATAGGATATAGACTTGGCGTAGGTCTATTTCTCAATACTCCCCCCCAAGCTTCAAATGGGCTTGTAGATATAATACCCCAAGTGCAATTATAAAGTACTCAAACCTATCTTTATCTAACACTTTGGTTTAAAAGATATCCATGACTTGGTCATTGATTTTGACATGCACAAAGTCTACCTCTTCATCCATGAGTTTCTCTGCAATGAAATGATAGTGCACTTCAATATGCTTCATCCTTGTATGGTAGATCAGGTTCTTTGTCAACATAATGCTGATAATGTTATCACAATACATGATAACTCCACTATCTATCTCTATCCCTACATCACATAATAGTAGTCTTTGCCACATCTACTCACATGCTGCCAATGTTATCCCTTTGTACTTTACTTCTATACTAGAAAAGAAAACTATGAGTTGCTTCTTGCTGATCCAACTCACCATGAATGAACCAAATGAAAAAGAATAACCACTCTAGATCTTGTATCCATAATACTTTCTACCCAGTCTACATCTATGTATCCAAACAATGCATGCTTGATCCCTTTCTCATAGAACAAGTCAAAACTAATTGTCTTCTTCACATATCTCAAGACTCTTCTCACTGTATCCAAATGTGAATTGCATGGTTTTTGCATGAATTGGCTAATCACTTCCATTGAATAACTCAAGTGTAGTCTTGTTATGGTTAGGTAGATCTGGCTACCAACCATCTTTTTGAATATAGTAACATCCTCAAAATACTATCTATCATACACCATCTTTATATTTTGATCCAATGGTATATCCATAGGCCTATATGCTATCATTCCATACTTCTCTAACATCTATAGTTATTATTACATCTATACTTACCAAAATCAATGTGGAGTGTCAACCACCTCAATGCCCAAAACAAGGTCCTTGATGTCAAACTCCTTGTGCAACCCATGCATTACTTGAGCAATTTCTCTCTGTAGAGTGTCTATAATTATAAGACCGCAACAACCATGCCATTCTCTATATGTTCGACATAAAGTGAGTAATCAACCATGCTTTCTTGAAATCCCATGGTACATAAGAACCTATTGATCCTCTTAGACCAAGATCTAGGTGCTTGCTTCAATCCATACAATGCCTTCCTTAACTTGCACACATAAGGTAGATATTTAGGGTGTGTATACCCATCTGACTAATCCATATATATTTCCTATGTAATTCTTGACATTCATTCAATATAATTTCTAGCCATAAATAGAAGCTAATGCAATCACCAATCTGACTGTAGTTATCTTAGTCATTGGACCAAATGTCTCCTCATAGTCCAATCCATACGTTTGTACACAACCGTTTGCAACCAACCTTGCCTTGTACCTTTCCAATGGGCCATCTGATTTGCCTTTGACTTTATATGCCCATTTGTAGCCAATTACTTTCTTGCCATGAGGCAACTCAATTAGAATCCATGTCTTGTTCTTTGTTAGTGCATCTATCTTCTCATCCATAATATTCTTCCAATCTTTGCTTCCAACTACTTTTTCAAAGAAAATAGACTCTACATGCTAAATATAAGATACCATGTATGCATAATGCATCTTCATGAATCCATTATATGTCAACCTGTCAAATGGATGCCTCACTCTATCTGATCTCCTCAATTGAGGTGCACTAGATGGTGTCTAAATTGTTCTTGCATGTGGTGGAACATACTTACCTGCACTCTTTATCCTTGGAATTCTCACATATGGTATCCTAAACTCATAATCCATAGACTCATCCTTATAACTTTCATCCATAAGCTTCTTTTCTTGCACAATTTTTGCCTTCTTTTGTGCCCTCCTCAACCTATGACTCCATGGACTATAACTTCCACTATCTTCATGATCTTAAGGTCCAGACATATCCTCAATATGATGATCGTAAGGTCCAAACATATCCTCAATATGATGACTTCTTTGACCATTATTTGCTACAATTTTCTTCCCATAACTATCATCATCATTGCTCTCATAAACATCCATTTGAACTAAAGCTTTTGTTCTATACCAAGACTCATACTCATTGAATCTCACAACCCTACTTATGTAGACCTCTTTAGTGATAGGATCATAGCATTTGTAACTCTTTTTCTCATCTAGATACCCAAGAAAAATGCATTTAAGGGCCTTTTGTTCTATCTTTTTCCTCAAATCATTAGGGACACAAACATAACATACACAACCAAACACCTAAGATATGGAACTGTAGGTGGCCTTCCATACATTCCTCATGCAGAGATATGTGATGAGTTAAAGTTGTAGGTGTCCTATTCATGATATGGATTGCAATATGTACTGCCTTGCAACTTTTGCAATGATCATGTTCTCCCTTTCTGCAACAACATTCTATTGTGGTTTATACTTGCATGTAACCTGTCTTTTGATTCCATCATCTCTCAAGTAGTGAGAGAACTCATTTGATATAGATTCTCCTCCATTATTTGATCTTAGGCACTTTATGGAACTTCCGAATTTCTTTTTTGCCATATTTTTAAACTCTAAAAACTTTTCAAATGCTTCACTCTTATGTTGCAAAAAGTACACCCATGTAATCTTGTTGAAATCATCAATGAAAGTGATATAGAACTTGCATCATCCACTCAAAGAGACATTTTGATATGGATCCCAAATATTCGAGTGCACCACTTCCAAAGGATAAGTTTTCACTCTCCCCCTCTTTGGAAATGGGAGTCTAGACTGCTTGCCAAATTGACAAGCCTCATATACATGATTATAATTTACATAACCAAACTGCAGAAGCCCATGAACAAGTTGTCTAGGTTCCAACTATTTAAGCCTTTGCAAATTCACATGCCCAATTCTTCTATGCCATAGTTTGACATCTTCCTCTTGTCCATGACTACTCTCAACCTACATATAACTTTGTGTGATGGGAGTTTCTACATCCAAAGCAAATAACCTGCCTTTCTTTTGACCACTAGCAATAAGCCAACCAAGTTTTCCAAAGCAAATAACCTGCCTTTCTTTTGACCACTAGCAATAAGCCAACCAAGTTTTCCGACCTTGAACTCCTCAATGAAGCAACTGTACTTCTTAAACCTTACTTGTAACCCTTGATCAGCCATTTGATTAATGAAGCTAAATTTTTAGTGATGGTAGGTACATACAAAACATTCCCAAGCTTATTCTCTATCCTATCTTTAATCACCAAAGGAACACTATCAACATGACTTATTTTATGCAATGTGTCATATCCTATAGCCATGTACACTTGGCCGATTGTAAGTGCCATACATTTTCTCCATGATTTTCCAAGCATCTTTGCATGTACTAGCCTTTTTAATGTGTGGAATCAATGTCTCTCAGATGCATATAGATATCCAATGCAAGACCCTCGTGTTTTTACCTATCCAATCCTTTTATGCATTTTTCTATTCTTTCATAGTCTCAGTAGGAAGTTTTGGGCATGTATCTTCACTTATAATGAGGTATCATAGACATCTCCCTGTAAAAAAATTCTCCATACAATAGAACCATACATTGTACTTATCCTTAGTCAATTTGTTACCCATAATTTGCATAATCTGTGTAGTTTCTAATATTATGACATCTGTAAATTCAAAAAAGCCAATAGAATATAATGTGCCAAATCACTATCCCAGCAAGTCCCAGCATCAGCTACTCTAAACCGATATAAAAAAGCATTCAATTAAATGCCCAATAAAATATACATAAACTGAGTTCCGCTATGCCTATCATACATGTATCCAATAGCTATCACATGCACCCACACATCATGCCC
This sequence comes from Lygodium microphyllum, assembly GCF_053477565.2. Taxonomy (NCBI): domain Eukaryota; kingdom Viridiplantae; phylum Streptophyta; class Polypodiopsida; order Schizaeales; family Lygodiaceae; genus Lygodium; species Lygodium microphyllum. The sequence continues at coordinate 68,218,676 of NC_141151.1, read as the reverse complement.
ATATGTGAAACCTCAATTGTCCAGTAAGAAACTGTGAAAACACGGCTCAAACATTGCATGTATGACCCAAAAATCATCAAAATATGGGTCTAAAATCGACCAATTTTGTTGCTACTTTTCTACAATTTTGCATGCTAAGAGTGAAGTCCCAAACAAGCTCAATCCACAATAATTTTCATGGATTTTTTTTTGACAATTTCCCCCCTTCAAATTAGCATCTAAAAATGGCATAAAATTGGCCTTTCAACCTTGAACGAAGCTAGTTCAACTTCTGGAGTGTGAACGTAGAACAATGTGAACTAGTTTAAACTAAACCAGCTCAAGCCAACCTCAATGTAAAAGCAACTTTTGAAATATCTAGTTCAATGAGACCTACTGTGAACACAAATGAGTTGCTAAAATAACAAGTTCTTCTCTTTGCTAGTGTGAATACCCTAACTTAAACTAGTTCAATATAACCAAGTTTGAACAGAGATAAGGGGAAAACCAATTTAGTATGAATCAAGTGTGAATAAGGTTTAATTTGGGGGGCTTAGCCATAATAAGGATTTTGACATAAGCTTTTAAAAAAAGTTTTGATTGTGGTATTTCTGATTGTCTATGCCATTTTGAAATGGTCAAAAATCACATAGGCCTCCCATGTACAACAAATGGATTGAATGTAATGTCAATGTCCTCTTGTCTTGCATGATTGATTTGTAGAGCTTAAGCTCTATTCGCACAAATGAATCAATTACTCAACCACAAATGATCTTCTCTTTCCCTTCTTTGTTCACTATAGTGGATAAGGCTCCTGCTTCCTTTGCCAAGCAACCCCTGTGCTTTTCCAAAAGCAACCCCATCTGCTTTTCCAAAAGCAACCCCATCTGCTTGTTAATCATAAGCAAGCATCGAGCTTAAGCAAGCCCCTTCTCTTGTTGGCAATCAATACATGAGCCAATCGAAACCTGAAACCCATCAGCACTTTGTTGTCATACATCCGTTTGTAACCTTCCATGGCTCCCAAAATGCATTCAAAGTGAGCACCAATGCTCGAAATCTAAGCTCCAATGGCTCTACCATTCCATATACCTGTTTTGGGTAGATTAGATGAGAATTTGTATGTGATTTAATGGCAGATAACTTGCTTTCAATTTGATATAGACCTTGATTTGTTGTGCTTCTCTATCTAATCTTTCGATCCCACTCCTGCTCTAATACCAACAACTAAAAAGAATGGATATGGATGTGCAATGGAAGGGAGAATTGCACAAGATATGGAGGCTCCAACAATCTTCTTCTTCTTTATCTTCATTTTTCTCTTTCTTCCATTGTCAACTAAGTACACACAAAATATATCCCAAAAGTAATGGATACATTTTGAACTTTAAGTCGGTTCACACACTTCTACTTTATTTATGCATACATAGGATATAGACTCAGCCTATGTCTATTTCTCAATACATTCCATTCTAATGTGCAAAATCAGGTATTCTTCGCCTAAGTATTTATACTTAATTTTTGACATAAACTTTAATATTCTTAAAAATCAATTATGAAACATTATATTAACAATTCATTATCAACAAATTTATCTATATTTGATTTGCTATTTATATATGAATATATCCTTAAAAACTATAGGATTTATCCAAAACTAGTGTGCATTTTTTAAAATTACATTTTTAAATGATTAAATGTGATTCATGTTTTAAGAATATTAAATGATTAAATGCTATTTAAATGAATATTTTTGAAAAAATTAAGATGATTTTGTTCTTAAAGCATGAGCTTGGCATTAAAAATAATACATAAATAATTTATTAAATACTTAACACATATATTAAATTTGTTAAAATCTCATTAAAATACCTAATCCAATATAAAAAGATTACAGGTTATTTCTCTCATAGTCAAGGGAATGAAATTATAGATTATTTATCTTATAGTTGAGAGAATATATTTTAGAGACAAAAGGATATAAATTAATGTATAAAAATTATTCAAGTACTTTAGAAATTAAAACAAAATAGTTACCCTTAGCCACATGTTGGTAAAAGCATGTAATTCTAGCTAAGTGATGTGTGGAAAGTTTATCAAACACTTGAATACTTGAATTTTTACTTGATTGATATGATCATTTAAGTTAAGAAACATGATCATATTAAATGTGCAAATTTCTCCTTTTATTCAAATAATAAAATAATGTTTAAGAAGGATTGATTGGTTATTGCTTACATTGGATGTTTATGTGTAATGTATATCTAATAAATTTATTCAAATCTTTTGCCTATGCCCAAATATCGGGTAGGATTGAGAAGATTGTACGTCCCCCAAGGATAACTATTGGGACTAGGTTTGAGCTAGTTTTTGTTTCATCTATGAGTATTGGACTGTTTAGGCAAGAAGGTCATGTATGGAAGGTTCCCTCCTATGGCAACATGTAAACCAGGGGATTTTGGTCAGAAAAGGGGCAATTATATAATTGGCCCTAAGATAGAGAAGAAATTCGTATGAGTACAATGTGATGAGCATTTAGAGCTTGAAAGTTTATGGGATTGGTTTAGTGCTCTTAAGAGAGTGGGTCTTTTTATATCTAGCTCAATGAGCAGAAATCCAATGTAGTGATTGTTAAATAATAAAGAAAATGTTTTGAAAGAATTATCTTATTGCTACTTTTATGTTGTGTCTAAGAAAGACATGAAATAAACCCAGTATTATTAAGGGATAATGAAAGAAGCTACTTGTATATGTTGAATAGTGTGTTAGTATGCCTTATTTAGAAAACTAAAGAGAAACCATGCATAAATGGAAAGCTAGTGATCATCTTTCCCCAATGGAAAATGATCGATGTGGCTGGGTTGATCTAATAAGTTGGGTGCATAAGAAAATATTAGGACAAGAGCTAGACATAGACTTTACATAGGATTTGGTCTCTTAGATAGAGATACTATAGGAGTTCGATTTTGAAATCAAGTGTTTACTAGGAAAGGATAATGCTAGATGCCTTAAGTTGAATACTTTTCTTAACAGTATTGTTCACGTTTAAAGCTTAAGAAATGTGTTCGTACCTGATAATCCTATCCTTGAACTTATATGCCAAGCTAATTCTTAGGATAAATCCTATTTTCACCCCTTGGTTGCTTGTCTATGAGTTTCTTGTATCTATTTATACTCATATGCCCTCTTAATACCTCAAATTATTCTAAACTTTATTTAATTGGCTTAAATAATTTTATCATAATTTAAGTATAATTTTTAAATATAGTTAACATATTTTTATTTATAAAAAATTAAATTTATTTTGATTTTTTCTAAATTATGATGATTTATTATCATTTTTTTCTACTTTATCTTCATTAATTATTGATTTTTAAAAATTATTAAGAATTAGTTTTGACTTTTAATAAATTTTAAATACCCTTAGGGTTGTGAGTACATCCCAAACTCTATTCTAATTCATGGTTTTTAACTCAATTTTCTTAAATTTTTTACTTGAAAGTTTAATTGTTAAAGTAATATGAAAAAGAAAAGAAAAAATAAAAAAATGACTTATAGTAATGCTTTAGGGGGCCTCCAAGGGCCTGCATAAAGGTACTTCTCTGTGTGTGTGTGTGTGTGTGTGTGTGTAGATGAGGCTACCAACCAACCTCCTATATCTCCCAGTGTTTGCTAGTGCTGATGTATCCTCAATGGATAACTTCACATTGACCTCCATAGGTATAGCTATCTCCCTATACTTGGTCATGCCAAATTCTTTTAAGATCTCCCATACATACTTCTTTTGAGAGATGAAGATTTTGCCATGCCAAACTTCAATATCCAAACAATAGTGCAGCAAGCCCAAGTCTGTTATTTCAAACTTAGAGCTTAAAGCCTTTCGAGTCTAATGGATCATATCTTTATAGTCACTATAATAAGAAGGTCATCCACATATAAGACAATCACTACAAACTTTTCACCATCCCTGTAAACATACAAGTTAGAACTTGAGGCACATCTTTTGAAATTCAAGCCTAAAAAGAATTTATCTATCTATTGGTACTATGCTCTAGGGGCTTGTTTCACCCCATACAATGCCTTCTTCACCTTACAAACTTTGTTCTCAGAATGGGGGCCTCAAACCCTAGTGGATGAGTCACATGCACCTCCTTTGTGAGGTCTCCATTCAAGAATAATGATTTAACATCCAATTGGTAAATTGGCCACTTCTTATGAGTGGCCATTATGCAAATAGTGGTCATTCTAGCAATTGGAGTAAATGATTCTTGAAAATCAAATGCTTCAACCTATGAAAATCCCTGTGCAACTAATCTAGCTTTGTACTTTTCTAAGCTTCCATCAGCCTTGTACTTTACTTTCCACACCCACTTGGTGCTAATAATATTCCTCTTTTTTGGACAATCCACTAGCTCCCAAGTATCATTCTTCATTATGTTGTCATGCTCAGCTTGCATAGTTACTCTCCATGCTGGATCGGCAAGTTCTTCCAAGTTTATTGGCTCCTTTACTTCTCTCATAATCTCAGCCACCATCAAAGCTATATTGACTATGTGAGTAGAAGCCTTTCTTAGCTCCTCTATTCTCAAAGACCTCCTTGGTCCATTTTCCTTTTCCTCAACTATGGTAGGCATATGATTACTGTGATCATAGAGCTACTTCACCCATTGCAACAATGACTTTTTTGGTGGTGTGATTACAAGTTTTCCTCATCATTTGAAGATGATGCTTCCTTCTCCCTTGAGAGTAGGGATATCTCTTAGGATAGGCTCATGGTGGACTATTGCTTCAATGGATGGCAAAGTGGTAGAACTTATATTCTCCTCCTCCAATGTATATGGTTGCTCCTTAAAAACCACATCACAACTTGCTATGATCTTCTTTGCCTCTTGGTCATAAAATTTATAAGCCTTTTGCTCATCACTATAACCTAAGAAGATACATATTCTACTTTTTGGATTTAACTTGTTTCTCTTATTCTTTGAAACATGTGCATAGGATTCATATCCAAAAGTTCTAAAATGTGAGCTAGATGGTTTCTTACTAGAATAGTCCCCATGAGGAGTTTTTCCCTTAGTAGCCTTTGTGTAACTCTGATTGAGAATGTAGACTACACTATTAATAGCTTATGCATAGGAAATCCCTTGCCTTAAGCATGCACCTTGCCATTTCCACAATGGTGTGATTTTGGCATTCAACAATGCCATTCTACTGAGGTGTATGAGGCATCATCAATTGATGCTTAATCCCTTTGCCCTTTGAAGGGAGCTTCAAGCTCAACCCCTGAGACATACGGACAGCTTATTGGTCAAGCGTTTCAAGCCGAGCGGCCATGGCTACCTCTCACATAGCCGACGCGCCCTCCCTACCTATGGGGTATAGTGAGCTAACCTTGATGCTCGATCGAGTACCCTCCTCTCCCGTGCATGCCGGTAGCTCCACAATCCTTGAGGCAAGCTCAAGCAACCTCAATCCCTCTCCAACAAGCTTCATCCTCCATAGCCGCTCGAGACAAGAGAAGAATAGAGAAGAGAAGAAGATGAAGAGAGGAGATGGGGAGCTTCTTCTCCTCGATCCCTCACTCTCACACACTCACTCCCTCACTCCCTCCCCCTCACTCACACTCTCTCTCAAGCATAAGCAAGAAGGCAAGAAGAAGAGAAGAAGAAGAAGAAGCTTTTTTCCACACACAAGAATGAGCTTCTCATCATTCACTTTTTAGCTTTATATACAAAACCCTAAATCCCTTTTGGGCGGTCATCCCCTTATCCCCTTTTTTACATGGCCGACTGTGGCCTAGGCCCTTTTTCCCATTGTCCTCCTATCTTCCTAGCTTCCTTCCTACTGCCCATCTACCTTTACAAATTGCACAGGAGGAAGCCTGGCGCTCTTTTACAAGGATTTGAGGATGCCTGTGCATTTAAGGGTGCGCTTTCTTGCTTTTAACTCCTCCAGGCTTCGGCGGTTGCGCCTTGGATTTTTGGCGGTTGTTCCCCTGCTTTTGGATTTTTTCGGACTTATTATTCTTCTAGGCGCCTTCTCCATGTCTGCCCTACACCTTTTCTTGCTTCTTATATTTTTCTATTTTCTCACTTTTTACTATTGCTGGTAACATTACCCCCCTCCTAGCGGAGGGTCAGTCCCATGGCACTGCTGGGTGTGGTGGCTGGGAAGATGGCAGTGTTGGTGGCCGGGTGGCCTCTTGAGTTTGTGTAGATGCCCATGTCGAGAATGGTGTTGGAGGGTCTTGACAAAGGTTGTGCTTGTCAGGACACTGATTTGCCTTTGGAATTGGGAACGGTGTTGGGGCGGAGCCATTGGTTGATGTGCTTTCTCTTTGATACGGCCCGAACTTAACCTGCAAAGCAAAGTTGTGAGCTTTATAAGGGATGTGTCTGCCTCTCTGTGGTGTGTGCAATGCACGTGGCAGTGGAACTGGGAGTTGGGTCGAACCTTGGGGAAGCCATCGGTGTTGTCCCACACTAGAGGACCCAGTTCGTGCATCGTCATGGGTGCGGTGCAGAGCTTAGGGTGACAGGTCTGGTAGTCCTGCCCTTGATGTGCCCTAAGCATGAGGTGGGGAAGGGGCTAGGGGGGAACCCTGGGTGCAGTGAATGTGGCACTCAGGGTGTTTCATGGGGAGCTCAACCCCCTGCTTTTCTCTTTCTTGCGCCTATTTGTTCTCTCTTGCCCCTTTTTTTTTGGATGATATATTGATCATGACTGCTACTGGAATACAAAAAGAATTCTTATGTTGTACTCTTATCATCATCGGAGGGTCCACGAGGTGGTCTCAGACACTCAGTCAAAAATGTGCGGCTTCGCAGATATTCTTTGATGCTAGCTCATACCTTCAGAGGTGTTGATGACAAAAAGGGATGCTTACACCTTGTGAAGTGGGTATCGCTCATGTTCTCTAGGATTTGCATGCAGAAAGAGGGGAGTAAGGTCACCCTCATCATGAGCCTAGCCATGACACAACAGTTGATGCCTAAATTGATATAAAAAAAGAGCAGGGGAAGGTAGGCTTCCTCTGCTGCATGCTTTTGCTTAAGCAGGAACTTAACGAGCCTAAGGTAATTACCGGTTATTATGAATGCTGGGTCTGGACATGAGGAGAAATCCTCGAGGAAACGATTGATGGATGGAAGGATATCCTCCAATCTAAAAGCCAAGCATCCCTCGGGAGTCCGTGCATTGATGTTGTAGATTATTGGAAAGTCAAGGGCCCCATGCAGGTTCCTATCATGGTTGACTCCATGTCTGCGGGGATAGGGCATGTAGATGGGGTCATTCCGCTCTTTAGGCAACGAGCTGCAGAAAGCAGTCCAGGCATCAGAGTTGGTATCTCAAATCCTCCTCCTCCACTTTGGCTATGCCTCGTAGCCTTGGACGGTCTTGGGAACCCGGTTCACTTTGTCCTGCCAATAATCTGCTGGTTCCTGCCTCCATTTGGTAACCTCAATGTTTCTCTCCTCTATCCATTTGTTGGCGAGGTCATTGGCCATTCTGTTGACCCTTGCCACCATCTCCAGGGGTAGGACATGATCCAAAGCTCGTGAATAGGAAAATGATAGCTCAAAGGGTCATGCCTGGAACTCCCGCTGTCTCCATATAGCCAACTCCCGAGACCAATTGATGGGATGGGGATCCTCGCACATCCTCATAGGCTCATCATGGAGTTGCTGTGGCCATACTCTCGCTATCCTCTAGGCTTGCTTCGTAAGCTCTTGCCTTCTTCTTTGGACTGCTATTATGTGTTGAGGAATTTGTGCCCCTTCTGGCTCTTCCGGTGGAAATTTAGGCAGGGGCGCATTGGGCTCTCTGTGCTGTTCCTCCTCATATTCTTGCTCAAAGTTCGGCCCCTCTTCCGTGGCTTGCTCTGCCACCGGTTGGTCTTCAAGAGGTGGCTCTTGCACTTGTTTTTCAAACCCTGATTCCCTGAGCTCATCAATGGAAAGGCCGACTTGCCACAAGTAACTGTGTTGTTGTGTCTCATTAATACCCATGCCGGTTGGAAGGGTGCATTCTTGAAGGCTGTATCTTAAGGCACAAGATATCAATTCCAACTTCCTCTTCATCCTTTCCATTGAGTCCTCGCCTTCAACTTGGGTGACATTCAACACCATGCTCAAGAAGGATTTGTCTCTGAGCGTCTGAGCACACTTCGGCAGCCCCCGCTCTTGATTCTACGAACATTCTTTCGCATTCACTCGCCGCCAGGCATTTTGTTAGTCCATGCACTCGTTCGAAGTTGTGCTGCTCCCATTGTTGTGCCCTTTCTTCCATCTTTTTCCTCCCCTCCTCCATTTCTCAAGATAGCATCATTACCACCTATTGCTACTCATTTACTAAGTCTAGCATTTGTGTCTTCTCTTTATTGCAGCAATTTAGCTGCTCTTCGACTATTTTCCTTGTTCTGTAATTGTAAATTGCAGTTCTGCCTCTGTGAACCTCTCCGACAGCTCTTCTTGGATCTACTCGTGGCTTTCTAACTCTATAAAGTGCAGTCTTCTTTCTGTTATCTCCATAGCCATGAGGGCTTCCACATCGCTTTTTGTGTTTTCCAAGTCATCTTTCAACTCCTACATGCTTCTTCCTGTGGCATCTTGCCTTTGTTGCTCTAGGGCTTGGATTTCTCTTTCTAGCCTTCCTTGCTCCTCTATTTCATACCATAGTCGAAACACCAGGTTGTCCTCTTGCTCTTGTCGTTGCTCTCCTGACTTCTGGCCTTCTTTTGCCAGTGCACCTCCAAGCGAGTAGTCCTTTCCATCAGCTCATTATACTACTGAATTAACATTTTTTGACTATTTAGAAGGGCTAGTGCATCTTGTTCTTCCTCCTCTAGCCTTCGCCTTAGATGATCCTTGTTGAGAATCTATCAATCACACCTTGTGTATGCCCCTTTGTATGGAACAGCTAGGTTAGGAAGATGCAGTTTATTCTAGGAAGAGAGACAGAATCCCATATGCACAGTGGATGAAATGTGCCACCAAGCAATCCTATATAATGATGTACTTGACTATCACTTTCATATGATGATAATGCAATAGTACTTGTCTCTTTGTGTCAAGTCTCTGTGTCATTGTCAGTCCTACACAAGATTGTGTTTATGAGTTCAAGTCTCAATCTTGAAACCTAATTCACTTGTGTAACAGTTGTCTTCTTTGTCTATGTCATCATGAGGTTTATCTCTACCTTCCAACCTCCATAGCTTCTGCCATGCTCTAGATCCCGCATTTCTAACATGGTATCAGAGCGCAGCTGAGCATGGCTTAGCATGTTTCAGGTCCTCTTTCTGCTCCCTCAGTCTCTCATAATCTCTATCCAGCTCAGCTCAAGTACATGACTTCATCTTCAACTTCATTCTCATCTTGGACTGCTTGGCAGCCATAGCCACCCTGCACCCTGCCTGCTTCAAGCTCCTGGATCTCTGTCCACAGGTCATATCTTGCTGTGACTCCTTTTGGGAAAGTATTCCTATGCTTCCATAGCTCCTCTGTGTCAACTCAAAACTCAACATTGCCCTAACCACAGCTCAGCATTGCTCAAATTCTTAATCTCTGTTTTTTGGTCCACCATAGCCAGATTTGACCTGCCCACCTTTGAGCACTCCAATCTCATCATAGAAGCTGAATCAGCTTTCGATTCCTTCTGGGGGATTGCTCTACACCTCAAGGCGCTGCAGCGTGGCACCATACACGACGACATTGGAGTCCATACACGACGGCATTGAAGAAATCGACAGATCTGGCCGAAATCTGCGCCCGTCTCTGATTTTCGATTCTACCCGCCTGCACGCGACGTGATCTGGTCGATTGCTATGGGGCTTTGGTAGAGCATCATGAGAGCTACATTTTCATAAAAAAAGTTTTGAAAATGGTCAACCACAGCTCCCACAATCTGTAAAAAACCAGGGCTGCCTCAGAAACCCTAAAAGTCAGCCATAGCCAAAACCTTGAAAGCTTCATTTTGTTTCAATTTCTCACTCCTCCAAGCTCACTGAAGGCCCTGCCACTCTGATCCACTGTGTCACTGAAGTTCCCAGCAAGATTTTCCTTCCAAGCTAGCAAGCAGAAGATTCAAAGTGAAGGTCAAGTTCAACGAGACGACATCAACAAGCATCAAGAATCAAACTACATAGTGTGTTTTCACACTAATATTACTTGTGTCTCTTGACACACTGCAATCTGCCCTTCCACTGATAAATCCGAGAATCTGGAGTTGATTTGCTGCTCATCCTTGGTCATGGAAATGACGAACAAAAAGATCGCTATGTGGATACACTCCATGAAGAGCAACATGACTTGTGTTGTTTATCTACACTACATAGAAGATGTGCCTATTCTACTTGCAGGGAAGATTCAAGCCTTGATTCAAGTTTCATCCTTGTGTTTATTTGAAGAACTAGAAGACATACCTATTGCTTTGGGGAAAATAAGAAATTCTTTGCTTGAGGGGAACATAGACATAGACATGAACATGAAGACCGCAACCGCAACCAATGCAAGCAAAGTCCATAAAGAAGCAGACCAAGAAGATCATGAAGAAGAGAAGAAAGATAAGAAGATTTTCCATGATGCTGACAAAGAAATAGCATATGCTGAAAAAGACCACAAGGGCTTATCGGTCCTTGTCTCTCATTTTCTGTTTTAAAAGCATTGTACCTGCCTTAATGTTCCTTTCATAAGCTTTGTAAACTCCTCATGTAGCCTTGTACTACAGCCTCTGTACACTTTGTGAGGCCCCTGTTATAGCCTCTGGATGTCCACCATGTTTATGGTACCCACACTTAGCCTTTTCTGCGACAGCCTCTGGTGTTTTTTGCCATGTTTGTGGTATGCCCACACTTTGCAGGTACTGCTCTCACTAAAGCCTCTACACACTTTGTACTTTCAGGTTGTGATTGAGGAGGGGTGTTGAGAATCTATCAATCACACCTTGTGTATGCCCCTTTGTATGGAACAGCTAGGTTAGGAAGATGCAGTTTATTCTAGGAAGAGAGACAGAATCCCATATGCACAGTGGATGAAATGTGCCACCAAGCAATCCTATATAATGATGTACTTGACTATCACTTTCATATGATGATAATGCAATAGTACTTGTCTCTTTGTGTCAAGTCTCTGTGTCATTGTCAGTCCTACACAAGATTGTGTTTATGAGTTCAAGTCTCAATCTTGAAACCTAATTCACTTGTGTAACAGTTGTCTTCTTTGTCTATGTCATCATGAGGTTTATCTCTACCTTCCAACCTCCATAGCTTCTGCCATGCTCTAGATCCCGCATTTCTAACAATCCTCACTCTCTTGAGCTTCCTTGGTCTTGGCGTCCAATTGCTCCTTTAGAGTCTTAAGCTCTTTTTGATGAGCTGCAGGCCTTCTTGGGCTCCTTGAGCCTCAAAGCTGCCGAGGCTTTTTTTTCGATGGCCAGCTTTGCCAAGGTCACTTTCTTCTCCTCTCTGACCTGGCTCAACTGAGTGAGGAGTTCAGCCACATATGCATTGTAGTCTGCTGGTGGCACTGTAAGAGGGGCCGTAGTTGTAGACGCTTCTAGCTTCTGCTACTTAGGGTCTCGCCGTGATTCTGCATCTGCTACAGCGGTTGGCCTCTTTATTCCTACTTCCGGGGCAATCTCTGCCACTTTGTTAGCCAAGAGCTATATCATTGCCCTTAATTGAGCCATGTCCATAGCTAGCACCGAATCCTGTGTCATGGTGGGTGTGGTTTCAGCTGGAAGTGGCACAAGGGAAGAGGGGAGGGGGTGCAGTGGGGCCTTGCCCTTTCTTGCAACCACCGAGGCCTGTCTCTACACTGCCACTAACTCTAGCCTCATGAGGCAGGCTCAGTGGGCTCATCTCTCTCCCTCCATGGATCTCTTCTACAAACTTGTGAGTTGCCTTTGCCAAGTCTGCCGCTTCCTTCCTCCTTATGTCTTCAGCTTCATCCTCTGCTCTCCTCTTCCTCTCCTCCTCGGCTCTTCTTGACTCTTCTATTCTTTCAAATTCTTCGTCTTCTTTTCTCTTTCGTTCCTCCATTCTCTTGGACTCTGTTAAAATACTGAGAATGCATGCTATGAAGGATCATTGATGAGCAAATAGACAATCATTATGAGGTAGAAGCATTGACAAGGAAGAACAACTAATATTATCCAAGCATAATGCAAGTACAATCGATTGATAATGATTGATAGAATGAGTGTGGGGATGAGTGCCTTTTATAGGCTTACAGTAGGTGGTATTGGTAGGTGAAAAGGGACCATGGTATTCAACAATTGTGGTTTTAATAAACCGTGCATACATGACCTAGTCTAAGGCTTTATTTGTAGTTTGTTCCTTTGCCTTGTTTGTCCCATACAAAGAGGCTATGGTGGATGTGATTGCACATTTCTCAACACCCCTCCTCAATCACAACTATAAAAGACACTGAGTATATAGAGGATGTCGTGAGTAGAACCTTGCTAAGTGTAGACATGGAAGAAAAAAAAACAACCATACAAAGCTAGAGGTTGTTACAAGGCCTCACTAAGTGTGTAGAGGCTATAGTGTGCAAAGGCTACATGAGGAGTTTAGGAGCTTATGGTGGGAACATAAGGAAAGTCCACATGTTAAACTTTAAAAAAGTCTATCATCAGAAAATGAACTACAAAAGAGGGATTGGTGAGTCTTATCCTTTTGATCTTGGGTTTCTTCTTCTCCTTCTTCTTCAATGTTGTCTTCATCTTCTTTGACTGTAGCAAGATATGATCTTTGAGACTTTTTCTTAGCATAGCAAAATTTCTCAATATGCCTAGGTTTCTTACAAAAGTCATAGACTATGCTCTTCTTCCCTTTCACATAGAGGAGTTGTTGATCTCCTCTTGGGATGCTTGTTTCTCCTTTGTTCTTGATCTTCTTTTCTTCTTCCAGGAGAGAGGCTTTGATGTCCACAAGTTTCGGCTTTGGCATGTTGATTAATGTGGTAGAGACATTATCAAATTCAGGTGGGAGACTTTTGAGAAGCACTCCAATGCAAATTTCTTCATCCATCTTCAAGTTGATTCCTGCAAGTTGTGTCAATAAGCTTTCCATATGATTCAAATGAGTTGCAAGTGAGGTATTACTTTGCATGTCAAGCCTAAAAAATTCAATTAGTAAACCATATTTTGAGGATTTAGAATGAGCTCCAAATAAGGTTTCTAATCAATCCCATGTCGCGTAAGAGGTTTCACAATCATCAACATGATGAATGTAGCTGTCATCAAGTTCGAGCTTGATAATTGCTTGAGCCTTGTCATCATTTTTATCCCATACAATTGAAAGTGCAGCTTCCCTTGGTTTCTTCTATTGACCACTTGTGATGACCACAAGCATTTCTTCATTAGGATCAATTTGATCCTAGTTTGCCATGTGTGGAATCCAACACCATTGAATCGGGATGTCGGTGAGTCCTTGCCCATTTTGAGATTGCAAGATCAGTAGTAAATCAGCTCCAAACAATTCCAATTTCTGTTGAACACAAGTGCTAAAGAATCACTAGGTGATTAATATCAAGAGATACTAGGCAATTTAGTGACTATGATGCCCTTGAAGTTGGAATCTTCAAGATCTGATGCAAGTTTGAGTCTTCCCTTCCTTGATTTGATGCTGGAGTTGCAAAAAAAATCAATTTTGATTAGAGGCAAAGCTGATTGTGTTAATTGACATTAGTGCTAAAAGCACTAGATGGGTGTCAATGGACATTGCTGCTTGAAATGCTTGATACTCTTATCAAGCTCTCCCCTCCTTGCTGGTAAGTAACTTGAATGCTTGCTAAAGACTGAGTGTTGGAGTAGATTAGAGAGTTAGTGACTCGGTTTGAGCCATGAGTGAGAGAAGGAAGTAAAACAAGAATTTGAAGCCTGATAGCTATGGTTTCCCTCTTTAGGGTTTTGACAAGCGACTCATTTTTTCCTTATTCCAGCACGTAGACTCAATCATTTTGCAAACCCTCTGAGCTGGAGATAGAGTGTTTCTGTGGCTTCAACTCCCCTATGGTCATGGGCAGCCTCGATGCATGTGTAGGCTGAATTGATGATACGAATTGTAGATGGTGCAGACTGGTCAACGATCTATTGCAACAAGTGCAATGCTGGAGTAGAGAAGCAGTAATGTTGGGCTTTGAAGTGATAGGGAGGAGCAGCTAGAGTCAAGGAAGGTTTTCCTAGAAGGAAGCATGAGCTAAAATAGCCTGGATTGGGAGCTTCAAGTCCTCCACTGAAGGTGGGTAGCTATGGAGGTAGGTGAGAGATCCAAGGAAAAGTGGAGGGAGCCAGAAATTCAAATTAACATGACTCAATTTGTGGCTTGATGACTCACTGACTTAAAACCTGCTTTGATACCATGTTAAAATACTGAGAATGCATGCTATGGAGGATCACTAATGAGCAAATAGACAATCATAATGAGGCAGAAGCATTGACAAGGAAGAACAACTAATATTAGCATAATGCAAGTACAATTGATTGATAGAATGAGTGTGGGGATGAGTGCCTTTTATAGGCTTACAGTAGATGTGGTATTGGTAGGTGAAGGTAGGTGAAAAGGGACCATGGTATTCAACAATCGTGGTTTTAATAAACTGTGCATACATGACCTAGTCTAAGGCTTTATTTGCAGTTTGTTTCTTTGCCTTGTTTGTCCCATACAAAGAGGCTATGGTGGATGTGATTGCACATTTCTCAACAGACTCCTCTTGTGCTCTTTTCAACTCAGCTTTCTCTTCTTTACTTATCTTTTCCTTACTTTGTTTTTGAATTTTGGCCATCTTTGCCTTTCCTTGTGCCCTAGCTTCGGCTTGTGTGGATGGTGTTGTCTTGATGGTCTTTATGACGAACCCGTTCCAATCCACTTCTTCAGGGGACCCTGTCGCTATGCTTTCCAGCACACCAAGACACTGATCCTATTCATCAAAGCATTGAGAAGAGGGCGTGGAACATCTTTGCTTGCATCTTCACTTTCGGGTTTGGGATGTTTGCCAAGCTTACCCCATCCACTCTGCGCACCTCACTCTTGTTCATCCCCAGCATGGCATATATGTCTCTCCTCTAATGCTTTACTGCTTTGGGGGCCAAGCCAAGGGCCTTCTCCACCACTTCTGCATTAAGCGGTACCTCCACCTAGTGGACAACATCCCCTCTTCTTACTATCACTGTGCCATAGTTCCTACGAGCATCAAAACTCCTCATGAACTCTGCACAAGTGCTGTAATCCATTGCTTGTCCCACTTTCTCCACATACTTCCAAAGAGCACACTTGTCCACTAGCTGCTTTACTATTGGCTCCTCTAGAATGGCTTCATCCAAGTTTAGAGTATGCTTGAAGCTGAATTGATTAAATCCCTGTGTCTCCACACCTATCTCGTACTTGGCTTGCTCGTCTTCTGTGAACGGAAGCTTAGCGCCTTTCTCCTATCTTGCCATTGTGGGTACCTGCCATGCGACAATACTCATAATTAGTGTTGATGGGGTAGGCAAGATTGAATTATGACATTATGAAAGATTCGAAAAATCAGAAAAGCTGCACAAGAATGTGGAATTTGAAGAATAATACATTGGAAGAGAAGACATGAATTTTCCACTTGTGCTTTGCTCTCAAGTTTTTATGCGTAGTTCACTCTTCATTATGTTTTTCCCTGATCACCTTACCCCTATGTTTCCGTGATTACCTTACCCCCTCCCTCTCATGGGAAGATGAAGATCCTTCCTAGGATTGAATAGGATGAGGCAAGGGTTTTAAAGCGCAACGTGGTGTGCTTAATTTGACAACAACCACTGGTAGAAATTTGGGTTGTATTCCAATTGGGCATGACGGTCAAGTTCATGCGGTCTAATGGATGCTTATGTGATGTACGTTAGGACATCGTGGAGCACATCGCCAGATTCAAGGTGGCTAGCCACGTGTAGCTCCTCGTCTGTAAGGACTTGGTCGATGTAAGGATGGGCCAATAAATGATTTCGAGCAGTTTGTTATGCAACAGGATGGCCATAACCCTAAAGGAAGTAGGGGCTACGTACGTGGGGTCATATTTTGCAGCCTTGATTGCATGTCTCTGCTTGGCATTCGTCATAATTTGGCAACCTTTGCGCTCCCATTGGAGGCGTAAGGCGTACCATCGCTATAAGAATGAAGAGGTAGAGGTTGCTAGACTCTCTTGGAGTGGTGTAGAGCCGGCAGGCTTTTGGTAGGAGGTTAGCATCCTGCCAATGATTGCTTGCTTTTTTGAGACTTCACCACTAGCAATAAGCTCAGCTGCAACTTGAGGGAATTTGATGGTCATGAGCTTGTACTCTTCCCAGGTGCATGGTAAGGTACAAACTTCAGAAGCAAGGGGCTCATCAAGAAGGCCAAGGTATAGCCGCTCATAGCTTCTGGCGAAGGTCATAAATGTGCTGTCCAGCATTTTAATGCAAGTGACCAGGTCATCACCTGAATTGACAGCAAGGTCCTTGGCCATGGCAAGGAATGAGTGTTTCTCGTATGAAGGCTTAAGACTTGCTGGTGACTGCGGTGGATCAAAACTAGATGGATGTATTAGCGATGATGTTTCGCTAGACTGCGCCTTGGGAGGAGCCTCCACC
This sequence comes from Lygodium microphyllum, assembly GCF_053477565.2. Lineage (NCBI taxonomy): Eukaryota > Viridiplantae > Streptophyta > Polypodiopsida > Schizaeales > Lygodiaceae > Lygodium > Lygodium microphyllum. The sequence continues at coordinate 68,202,101 of NC_141151.1, read as the reverse complement.
TGGAAGGTTGGTTGTGTGTCCTGTGGCTCGGAAGGCATGCAACCTTCATCGTGATTTGGACATGCAAGAGCCGATTGTGCTAGATGGTTGCGGGATATCTAGCTGTTGTGTAAGTTGATGTGAGATCTCGAGAGAGATAGTGTGTTAAGGCTGCACGAGACTGATTGGTAGAGTCTCTAAAGACTTTGCTCCGGCATTAGTAGTGGCTAGTTTAAAGCCAATAGGTTTGGCTGATGGATGGTCTTAGGCTTTGGGTTTCGGACTTTGTGGCTGTCATAGATTTGACAGATTGGGTCTTAGGTATGGCTGGTCGATTAGTGAACACACTGCTTGAAGCAGGTGTGGCTGTAAGCTTTTTAAGGGATCTGTTCTTAAGGACAGATATTTTGGGCACCTAGATCGAGCTGTTGCCCTCATAGTATCCTTAAGCATGTAATAGGGTTATTGGGACCCATCGTGGCTTGAGGGTGCGTTTACATCAGTGGCATCTAGACTGCTTTCTAGGCTTTGCATGAGAGTTCCTAGGTTTGTGGGGTTGCATTTGCTTATTGTGGAAAGGCTTGCCTTGATGTTTCAGTACCCATTGAAATGTAAGTTTCTTAACCAGAGGAGTGGGCTTGGTGGGGTGGTGTTTTGGGAGTTGAGTGGGGTGTGATGCATCACTATCCCCCTCCTTAGCCTTAGGCATGGTCTTCTCTATTGGTGGAGCACCGGTCTTGGAGGGACTCGCACTACCCTTACTAAAAGTTGTCATGATGCGCTCATTTCCTATGGCGAGGTGGATACGTTGCCGGTCGTAATCGACATAACAATGGGTTTGTTTTTTGAAAGTGCGCCCTGGCAACATCGTCTTGCCCACCTCCTTCGTGTTGGGCAACGCATAGAAGATGATTGGCAAACTTTCAGACTCAATAGAGACAATGATTTTGCACTTCCCAAGGAGTGGGATGCGCCCCTGAATGGGCTAAGGTTAGCATTAATTGGATGCAATGGGGTTGACCAATGAGGGTCCAATGAGCATGGGTTAGGATATTGACGTCAGCTCCCTCATCGATCAAAGCATCAAAAGAGTGTGTTTTTTGGACTATGGCTGTGATTCCTAAATAAGCTGGAGCAACAGCTTCCTCATCATCCTCTATCTTGATGATGGTTGTGAGTCAAATATGGACAGGGGCCTCTATCATAGGAGGCTCATGTAAAGGATGTCTCGGAGGGTAGTACTTTTTCATGCAACTGCCATTGAAAAAGCCCATGCCCTTGCCTTCCAGTGTTTCAAGTTTGATGTTGCCTGTGCTGCTGATGGCACGTACTCTAAAAGGTCCTAACCCTCGGAACTTCATTTTCTGCTTATGGCCCTTCACAGAGTACAACAACACACAAGGTTGCCTTGGTTAAAATCATGTTGTTTGACATGCTTGTCAAACCACATCTTTCTTCACGCCTTTTCACAAATTAGAGCATGGGTGGTGATGAGTCTAGTTTCGGTGAGACATTCCAACTCGATAAGAAGGTTAGTCCAAGCCTCTTTCCCTTCCTGCACCGCTATCCTCAAGCTAGGGATAAAAAATTCTAATGGCAGGATAGCCTCGGTTCTGTATGTCAGCCTGAAGGGTGTTTGTCCTACATCCATTTTATAGGCTGTTCGATAGGCCCATAAAGCTGCCATGAGCTTGTTATCCTAGTCGGTCCGAGAAGTGGACACCACGTTTGTGAGTACGTTGACCAGAATCTTATTCATTGATTCTGCTTGGCCATTGGCTTGGGGGTAGTACGGTGAGGATTTCCTATGGATGATCAAGAAGGTTGATAGCAAGTGGGCAATCACCTCATTGATGAAGTGGGTACCTTGGTTGCTCACTATCTCAATAGGGCACCCGAATCTCGAGATGACCTACTCCCATAAGAACTTCGTTGTGGTCCTTGCGTCATTCTTCCTTGTGGTTCTCACTTCCGCCCATTTTGTCAAATAGTCAGTCGCTATGATGATATATTGAATATGTGAATACTGGGCCGCAGGACTAATGGGTCCAATGAAGTCAATGACCCATTTCTTGAAAGGTTGTCATGCTATTACAGGGGACAATTCCATTTTTTCCTTTCACGCAGGGACCTTGGTCCTTTGGCACTCATCACAGTGCTTGACAAATCTAGCTGTGTCACGGAATAGCGTGGACCACCACAGCTGAGACTGCAGCACCTTGCGAGCTGTCGTGCCTCCACTGAAATGCTCCCTAGCGATTCTGGCATGTGCCTCTCTCAATGTGTTGTACATCTCATGTTCACACACACACTTGCATAGCAACCCGTCTTGCCTAACCTATAGAGTTGGCCGGCAATCAGCTGATAGGGTTGGATCTTCATAGTAAGCCTCCTAAGCTTGGCCTTCTTGATAGGTCTCTTGGGTAGACTGTGCTCGAGCATGTGGATGACATTGTCAGCCCAGTACGGCGTTAAATCAGCCTTGAATAATTCCTTGTCAGTGGACAGGCCAAAGAGATGCGTGTCTAGAAGGTCATCCGTTATTCCTTGTCCAGAGGCTTCACCTGTGGGTATGCGGGACATATGATCCGCCATGTAATGCTGTTTCCCTTTGCGTACAACCATAGAGAAGTCAAACTCTAGAAGAAGCAATAACCATCGTGCAATGCATCCTGTAGCACAAGGTTTGTTCACTAGATAGAGCAATGCTTGATGGTCAACAAGAAAGGTGAAAGGTGTGGACAAGAGATAATGGCTAAATTTCTTAATGGCAAACACCATGGCTAGCCCCTCCCTTTCCGTAGTGGAATAGTTCATCTCCATGTCAATGAGCTGCATGCTAGAAAAGTTCACTAGGTAATCCAGGTTGTGTTCGCCAAGTTGGCACAGCACAGCTCCAGTGGCAAACTTAGATGCATCTATATGCACATGGAATGTTTTGGTCCAATCTGGGGCTTGTAAGATGGGTGTAGTGGTAAGAACCTTTTTCAATTCTTCGTAAGCATGTTGGCATTCTTCGGTCCACTCGAACACAATTAGCAGCTTGTACAGTGGTCTTGCGATTAATGCATAATTCAGTACAAAGCGTCGATAGTACCATGTGTGACCTAAGAAGCATTGAACACCCTTATAATTATTGGGTGGTGGCAAGTCAACAATAGCCCCGATCTTCGAGAAATCAGTGGTGATGCCATTCTTGGATACCATGTGCCCTAGGATGCATCCGTGTTTCACCCAAAGTTGGCACTTTAGGGGGTTCAACGAGAGATTATAAAGTCGACATTGCTCAAAGACTGCCCGTAGTTTCTCTAAGTGTTTCGCCCAGCTAGAGTATACGCATAGATCGTCCACAAACACCTCTAGCTCGCATTTGAGCATGTCTTTGAAGATCGTGCACATCAGATGTTGGAAGGCTGCGAGTGCATTCATTAGCCCAAAGGGCATAACGATGTAAGCAAATATCCCCCACTCTATAGTGAAGGCACTCTTGTTCCTGTCATTGGGGTGTACTTGCACTTGATTGTAACCCGAGAAACCATCTAGGAAACTGTAGGCTTCTTTACCTGCCACCCTCTTGAGCACGTGTTTGGTGTATGGCAATGGGTAGTTATCCCTTTTTGTAGTGGCATTGACTTTCTTGTAGTTGATGCACACTAGGATCTTTCCGTTTTTCTTCATAATGATCACTATTGGTGATACCCAGTCCGTGTGCTCTATTTCATAGATGAATCCTGCTCTCATGAGTTTATCAATCTCCTCTTTTACTGCATGGGCATGCTTTGGATTCATGGGGTTGTTTTACAAGAACAACGTTAGGGGCCATAGGGATGTTGTGGGTCACAACTTTGGGGTCGACCCCCTTAAGTTCATCCAGAGACCAGGAAAACATGTCCACGTACTCTCGTAGGAGAGTAACAAGGTTAGCCCCCTCATCCTCGGTCAGGTCATCTACTATGAATACCAGTCGAGGCTTCTCTCCCTCTTCTACCAGGTTGACTTCCTTGACTTTGGCGGGTCCCTCGATGGGCTCGCTGGTCTGGCCCTACCTCTTTGCCCCTAGCAAGACCACCACTCTGTCACCCTTCTTGAACTTAGTGAAGCGCTTGGGTAGGTCCTGCGGATTCTTCTATCATTCTGCGTCTAGCCCTTTTGTTTATTTGTTTGTTTCCTCCTTTAACCGACTGCATCTTAGGTGGACCGGCAAGTCCCCCTTGGTGTGTTTGGTTTTGGATGGCATGGGTATTTCAGGGTCACTCATAGTGGCTTTAGACTCCGAGTTGAACTCACAGCCCTCATTGGAGGAAGTAGTCTCCTCGAGTGGTTGTAGTTCGTTAAGTGCGTCTATCTTAAACACATGCAATCATTGGTGGTTGGCCAATTCTAGCCTGCTCATAATCCACTACCCTTATGTGTTCCAACCAAGAGCGATTGCAATCCAATCTCACGGCTTCTCTCTTGATCTCATATGCATTCCTTTCCTGGGGCTTGGAGTCCTCCTTGCTCTATAGTACCCATTTCCTCCTTGCTCTCCTCACTGATGGGGAGGAACAATCCTCATATTCATTATCAAAACTATCACTCCCTGGCTGCTCGTCATCTCTTGGGTCCTCCTTTCTAGTCTCTTTCTAGCCTAATTGTACAGCAATTTCAAGTTAGGAATTTTGGTCCACTTCCACTTGTGCTCCCCCAGGAGGTCTCTGAGGGGCACGAGATTAGCAGAAGGATTACCCTCCAGTCTGCCAGTCAAATACTCCAGGGTCTCCTGGAGTTCTAGTTTATTATTTGGGACATGGAAAGTAACATGTCTGGGCTTACCACATGCACTCCCTGTCACCATGCAGAGTGGTACTGAGTGTTCCTCATTTGGCATGCACATGGCTTGTGTGGCTTGCTTGTACTCCTCCTCATCATCTGAGAATGGGAGATTGATGGTTGCAAGGACCTGCATCCAATCTTGCTCATCCTTAGGGCAGGGGATATACTTGGTCAGTGGCCCATGTGATGTGGTTGGTTGCGTGTCACCCCTCAATGTGGCTGAGATGGCATCCAGATCAATAGGTGTTGTCTTCCACATATCCATCTCCACCCTTATTGCTTCCTTCCAATTCCCTAAGAAGATTAGACTGTTGCCCTAGTCCTCGATGACTCGTGCATTCCTCATCCAGGTTCGGCCTAGCAGGATGTCGTAGTCCACTCCCTTCATCATAATGAAGTGCACAGAGAATTGGACACCTGCAATCTTCACTAGCCAACTCTAGATGGCCTTAACTTCATTCCATTTGCTAGTGTGACATTGAACCTGGAAGTCTCGATGGGAGGGTTTCCCCAGGCTTGCAAGACTGTGTGGCTCAAGACACTAACCCGTGCGCCTGTGTCTACGATTCCTTTTCGCGTCATGTCTCTTAGGGCTAGGATAGGTAGTATCGCATGCATCTCGATGCTCTCCCAAAAAGCATTTACATGCAGAGATTTAGGTACCGAGTGTAACGTCAAGCTCAATATCTGTGTGATTGCATCATGATCATGTAGGTCAGCCACAATTTGCTTCGTTGGCTCCTCCACCCAGTGCCCAGTGCTTCAGTTCCAGTCAAAGAGTTGGATGCTGCCTACGCAGGTCTCCTAGGCTCAGGGTTACTGGGGTGGTTACTAATGTCGTGAGGAGGTTACTCGTCGTTTTCCTGCCCTCCAATCCCAAACCTCTAGCCTATTGGCTTGGGGTGTCTTGCTAGCCAGTGGCTCCCAAGCTTCTCCTGGGTGGTGCTACCCGTGGCGTGGGTGCATTTGTTGACCTTGGTTGAGAGGGTGAGACTGGGGTGCTCACACTAGAAAAATCCTCAATTCCATCTTTTATGATGGCCTCAGCATCCTTCAGGTTCTCTTGGGCTTCATTTATCCACTCCTTGACCTTTTCAATTGCTTCTAATTGGTGCTTTGGGTGGGGGTACTCCCCTACCTTAGCACTCCCTTTCTCTGCTATTTTTGGAGCGGTGGTCTCAGCATCAGTTACCTTCTTGCCACTCACTAGAGTAATCTCCCCGTTAGTCTTGAGAGTGATAGCGTTGGTTTCTTCTTACTTTGCCTATGACTCTTCTTCCCTATCGAGGCAATGTCTAGGTTGCTAGGCCTAGGCAATGATATGCCACCCTACCGCGTTTGTACACGTGTCATGACATGTAGCAGGATGGGTGTATCATCACTATCGAATGTCTCAACACCAAACAACCCCAAAGGTACCAATGATACATTGCCTGAGCTTGAGGACGGCTTTTGCCTAGGGCATTCCCTAAAGAGGTGGGTGATACCACACTCAGCGCACCTAAGGTCAGCTCTCTCCCTATTAGCTTGCTCTTTTTCTGGGCAGCATGTCGATATGTGACCAGGGTGGCCACAAATACAGCACGCGACTGGATCTTGGGTTAGCCCTGAAAAACTTCTACCTCTTCTCCTTCCTAATGCCATCACCAGCACTGGTCAGTAGTCCATGAGGACCGAACTATCCTCTTCATCATATGAGATGTAAGGGTTCACATATGACTCCTCGTCATTGGGCTCGTCCACGTAGTGGATGGGAGCGTTGCTCGGCAGATGTGTCACGAAGGGTCCAGGCGGTCTAGGTATGCTAGTGGGATTGATCTCTAATCTAGGAATGGCCAGATTTGCATCATGCTAGAAGGGCCAATGGGGCTCCTCTTCCGAAGAAGTTAGGTGGCCTATTCATGTAGTATGGTGAGTTATATTGTTGTGCGTAATGAAGCCTTCTTGGCAATCGACAATGCATTGTGTCATGGCCAAACCTTTCGCAATTTGTGCAAGGCCTGGATCTTGGATCCTGGCACGTGGCAGGGATGTGGTTGCCTCCATAGTGCACACACTCGGCATGCATTCTAGTGGGTCTCTTTACCAGCTCATGCAATCGTGCTAGCTCCATCCTGACTTCAGCCAGCTCTTGATCTTGTGCCGTGCTCTTGCCCTTATCCTACATGTCAAGGGCTGATCTCTCACTATAGGTTGTGGCTCTCTCTATGGCTCTTTGGCTAGAGCCATCTCAATTCGAGCTTCTAGCACTTCTCTCCCTAAGCTGGTCATCTACCCTTATTGCCTCATCGAAAACCCTAGCAAGACATCTCTCTACAAGCCCGAATTGCTTGCCAGTGCCTTGTAAAGTTCCTCGCTACGGAATCCGTTTATAAAGATGGTGGAGACCGCTCTCTCAATTGGTCGTTTGTTGGTAGGGATTCTCTTAAACAGGCTATGTATATGAGTGACATAGTCTCTAATGTCCTCTTTGTCCTTCTGACTAACATTCATCAGTCAGACCATGAGATTGTTCGAGTACCCCGTCTCTGAAAATCTCTTGAATAAGAGATCCTTCAGGCGATTGAAATTTGTTCGCTCTGCTACATCTAGATTGGTGTACCATGTCCTTTCCTTATCACCCAAGCAGAGCTCGAAAGACTAAGAGTGTTGGGCGAGGTTTGTGAGACCGTTGGCTTTGCAAACCTTCTCGAACTGCTCCACAAAGCTATAGGGGTAATTGCTGGGCTGGTACTTGTCTAGCTACTTGGCCACTACAAGGATCTTGCTGTGGCTTCTCCCCCCCTACGTGACTCCTAAGCCTATGATTAAAGAGGTGGCTAGTGCGGTTGCACTTCGTTCTGCAGCAGCTGTGTTGTCTATGAGCCGCTTGGTGACAAGCTCGCTCAGCATCAGGTCTACCTCTAGCTCCCTCTCCCTCTTTGTGTTCGGCCCTATCATGGCCTTACCAGCTAAGGCTAGAATGCATAATGTCTTGTGCACCTCTAAGTCTTGCCGCAATTTCCTCGTCCTTTCCTCACGGTTATACATTGTGATACTCTACAGCGCCTTCCTAGCTGCCCTCCTCTCTTCCTCAAAACTCGTAACTACTTCCTCGATCGGCCTGCCATGGATCACGGTCCTTGTTAGCCGATCTTATTGATTGACCATATGCTGCAATTCGAGTGGGAATTCGCCCAAGTCCAGCTGGTTATCCTCTCGATCTGCGTTTGCTCCTGACATTTCTGCAGTCTCTCGCTCCACTAGGTTGTCGATCAGTCCAATTAGCTCGGGTAGTGACTTGCCCTCAATCTTGTTGTCTTCGAGCTCTTCGGGGCCTTCAGGGCCCTATTAACAGGGCTCTGTGGCACCCAGCTATGCCTCAGGGTCTGCTCCTAGTGGTGGGTTCTTTGTATTATTATGATTTTATGTGAGTTCCTTGTTATTGAAAGCAGCTATTAATTTGATTCACACTTGTGCTTAGTGCTTTCTTGTACACAGTGCCAGATCAGGCTTTTTCCCTTATAGTGCACTTTAAATGGTGAAATCAACGTGGGGTGAGAATGCAAAGTGACCAGTGCAGTTCCCGCTCTTCCCCCTTTTGTTTGTAACCTAATATGACTCTAAGCGCATTTCTTGGCTATCCTCTCATATTGTCTAGGGTCTATGCTGCACACTCTACACTCCGTCAAGGCTTGATTGGAATCTGAGGGCCAGTTTTAGCTCTAAGTCTCACTTGTTCTATGGCCCGCTTTTAGAGATTGACTCTAGGCTGCCCAGGTGTGGTTCCTTCAATCTCTGGTTTCTGAGAGTTGGGTCCGGTACTTAGGGATATTTGGGGATGGGTTCGGAGTGGGCTTGGCTTGAGGAGGTGGCTCACTTACCAATCTACAATGTTCTGCCATGGTGGTCAGACTTTGGGAGTCGTACCATTCGAATCTAGGTGGTCCGACTGGTGGAGTCGGGCTATCCAATCAGATCGAGTAGTTTGGGCCTCAAAATGGGTCCTACTCAAAATGGGTCTATTGCCACATGGCAAGATCCGAGTGGCAAGGTCGAACGATCAAGTCGTGTAGTTGGTTCGGTATCGGACTGGGTGGCCCAACTCTAAGGTGGTGCGTTCGAGTCAGACGATCCGATTCCGAGAGTCGGACAGTTCGAGTTTCCGATTCTGGGACTTGGACACTTGGAGAGTGGTCTGAATACGTTTACTGTGGTGCAGTTGTGGGAGCGCGAATGATGAATGCAATGTGTGGGGGTCCTGGCACAAGCTCCAACTTCCTAGATCAAACAAGTACAATACAGAGAAGGTCAAGGAATACTTGAAATGGCTGGGCGATAGCAAAATAATTGGATCAAATCCCTTCAGTACCTGCACTCACAGTCTCTCTCTCAGGCTCTGTCTCTCAATTTTTGACTCCAAAATGAGGCTTCCCCTGACCTTTTGAGCCTCTTATTGCCCTGCTCAAGTCTCCTTCAACCTTATGGTTTCCCCTCTTGCAGCCATCTACTAGAGATTTAGATTTTATGCCCCTTTCTCCTGTTTTCAGCCTATTTTCAGCAGTAGAGAAACCCTTTTGTTTTCCCTGTTTCCTTGGTCCTAATCCTATCCTAATGCAACAAAAATAAAAAAGAAAACACCTACACTACTCCAAACTTTTTTTCCAAATCCAAAAAACCAAAAACCTACCTACGAAGGAGATTGAATACCTCTTTAAAATCCCTCGCTTCCTACCTATCTACCTCAAGCACCGGCTCGGGGAAAACCCTAGTTCAATGCTCGTTTCGAAGCACCCGGTGCTCAAGGCTCGATTCAGTCGGTCTCGGCAACGGAACCAAAATTAAGAGAGCTTCAAGCTCACCCCCTGAGACCTATAGACCGCTTATTGGTCAAGTGTTCCAAGTCGAGTGGCCATGGCTACCTCTCACATAACCAATGCGCCCTCCCTACCTATGGGGTGTAGTGAGCTTACCTTGATGCCCGCTCGAGTACCCTCCTCTCTTGTGCAAGCTGGTAGCTCCATGATCCTTGAGGCAAGATCAAGCAACCTTAATCCCTCTCCAACAAGCTCCATCCTCCATAGCCACGCGAGACAAGAGAAGAATAGAGAAGAGAAGAAGATGAAGAGAGGAGATGGGGAGCTTCTTCTCCTCGATCCCTCACTCTCACACACTCACACATTCACACCCTCCTCCTCACTCACTCCCTCTCTCAAGCATAAGAAAGAAGAAGAGAAGAAAAAGAAGAAGCTTTTTGCCACACACATGAATGAGCTTCTCATTCACTTTTCAACTTTATATACAAAACCCTAAATCCCTTTTGGGCGATCATCCTCTTATACCCTTTTTTACATGGCCGCCCTTTTTCCCAATGTCCTCCTATCTTCCTAGCTTCCTTCCTACCACCCATCTACCTTTACAAATTGCACAGGAGGAAGCTTGACGCTCTTTTACAAGGATTTGAGGGCGCCTCCGCATTTAAGAGTGCGCTTTCTTGCTTTTAACTCCTCCAGGCTTCAGTGGCACTACGCCTTGGATTTTTGGTGGTTGTTCCCCTGCTTTTGGATTTTTTCGGATTTATTATTCTTCTGAGCGCCTTCTCCATGTCTGCCCTATGCCTTTTCCCGCTTCTCAGATTTTTCTATTTTCTCGCTTTTTACTGTTGCTGGTAACACCCTTGCAAAAGACTTCAAACTTCTTTGAGTTGAACTTACCACCACCATTTATTCTAAACTTCTTGACACTTTGCCATATTTCATTCTCAATAAGTTTTAGCCATTCATGCCTTTATCTGTTGCTTGCCCATCACAAGATTTACATGGTTCCTTCATTTTAGTTACTGTAGGTAAGTGAGCAACCATACCTTGCTTATGCATCTCCTTTAAACTACAAAATCAATGTGATCAAATATTTCATGCCAAATTTTGCTTGTTTCCACACCAATGGTGGTTGTAAGAGCACTTAGCTCATACACGTTGTTCCTTATTTCTTCTTTGTTGACAACTTTGACGAGCAGTGTTGATAATTTTTGCACCTATTTTAGTGAACCTCACCTCATGGCCAAAATCAGTTATAGAAGGACCTGATTGCAGGTTTCTCTTAATATCTGGAACATACATCACATTTGAAAGATTTTTGAGATCATCATTCGCAACAACAAAGGAAATAGTAAGTGTGTCCTCAACAGGGCATTTTACTTCATTCAATCCATCACATTGATGGATTCTTGTAGAGGCTTCATAGAACTATATAGACATTTTTTATTGGACAAGTGAGAGGAGGCACCACTATTCAATACCCATGAGTTAGTGGTAGATATTTCTTGCATCGAGGAACACACTTTCTCAATGGTCTCTATGAATAACTCCAACTCTGCTTTAGATGTGTTGGCTATCTCCTTCCCTTTAGTCTTTACAGTGACATTCTTTTAATCTTCCTACTTGACATGACAATCTACAATTGCATGCCCTTTCTTCTTGCAGTAGAAGCACTCTCATTGAAACTTTTTCTTACCACACTTTTTCTTTTTGTCACCATTGGTAGAGGAACCACCTTTGCCTTTTGCATTGGCAAAGGATGCAACATCTCCACTACTGCTACCTTCTCAGGATTTAAGTCGCAACTCCTCCTCCATTAGTAGTGCACAGAATTCCTCAAATTTCAAAGCAAGTCTCAGCTAAGTGTTTAGGGCAATTACTAATCCATCAAACTTTGGTAGAAAAATTCAAAGACACATCCGAGCTAGCTCCTCACTAATCTTTCATATCCTAGTTCTAGTCATATGATCGTGCGGATTCTTGATCCATGTGATGAATCTGTCTCTCCTTTAGCAAAATTCTCTACTGCTAGTTGATTCTGTAAGTTCTAAATCCTTGTTTGATTTCATGTTTTGTACTGACTTCTCAGTATGTTCCAAGCCTTTGACACCTTGGTTGTATGCTAATTAAATCAATGTTAAAACATTGTTAGAACAACTTGTAACTAAGGCAAACAATGCATATGTGTTTCTTCATTTCCAAGCTCATAGAAGATCTGCATTTAAAGGAATCATAACACTCAAATTTGATGGGTCAAGGGTGGGTTGTGGTTTTGGGTTAGTCCTAGCACCGTCTCCAAAAGTTCATAAGAATCAAGGATAGTTGTGATTTTAAACTTCCACAAAGTGTAGTTTGTACTATCTAACTTGCCTTTGTTCAAGGTCAGTGGACAAATCCTCAATGTTTGAATTGTTGGTACATCAACATCACCACCTAATGCGCCAACACCACTACCTGATGCAACTAATGACATTTATTCTCTTCGTTGTTGAAGCCCTTGCCTCTCGTGTGCTCTTCACTCCTCCTCAGAGCCCCATAGGCTCTGATAACATGTAGAAAGTACATGATACAATGGATAGAATTTGAGCATGGAGTAGAGAACACACATCAAGTATGAGAAGAATAGAAATTGCCTTAATTTCAAATGAATTGATATAAAGATGGCTCTATCCACCCATACACTTCCATCGTGATGCTTAGATGTCGATCCAGACAGATGATAGGTGAAGAGCTTAAGGAGGGTAGCTGGAAGAACTCTAACTGGGTGAAAGATAGATTGACAATAGCTTTGGAGGGGACTTCCTTTTATAGCTTGGGAAGGCAGTTTGGTTGGAGGGGACTTCCTTTTATAGCTTGGGAAGGAAGTTTGGTTGGGCTGTCTGACCATATTATGAATCTTTCCTAGTAAGTCAAAGAATATTTTAGGGAATATTTCCTTGATAGTTGAGAGCTGGGGGGTGCTACCCCTAGATCTATGTTAGGGTGGCCGATGGCCTCCTTGAGATTCCCCAACTAAGGGCCGCTTCTGCAGCCCCCATACCCTAAAATAGGGGTCCTTGATAACTCCAACACCCGGCAACTCGATGTGTTGTGCCTCGAGTTGCTACCAACATAACTACTCTATCTAATCCAAATGCTAGATCTACAAAGGTTACTTTTTTCCATCTTATCACATAGACCTCGTTTGATATATAAGTCAACACCCAACCGATATTTGTGCTCACACATGGCTTCTTCTCATAATGGGGGACCTTACAACTTAGAGCACCATAGATCATTGGTGGCACCTTATGAGGGTGGGGCACCATAGATCATTGGTGCCACCATAGATCACACCTTATGAGGGTGGGGCATTGAGCATATCTAACACTTTTTTCTATCTACCATAACTCCACGCAAGCGTATGGATGTGATGGGTCCATAAGCAAACCAAGACACTGAAAATACAACCAAGATATATCATTTGTTTTCATAAATAATTTGTATTATTCAAATTTAATTTGTAAAACGTATCCTAAATATCTAATCTAGATTTTTAATGATTGATAAACTCCTAAATAAAAAATATGGCTAAAATTATGTTTTTTTAAAAAGTTAATAATTTTTAAGTTATATTTATTTTTATTAACTTAAAAATGATAATGAATTAAGTAATAAGTAAAGTTATTAAAAATTTACAATTGATTTAAAGTTACATTAGTAACTATAAATATAATTTTGTTAAAAATTAGTTAAAGTACTAAAAAATATTCAAGAAATGAAGAAATAAAATATTTTAATCTTATAATTTACAAAAAAAATTGAAAAATTGAATTTAAAATGATTAAACTCCTAGGTAATTTTTTATTAGCAATGCCATTAAATAGTCAATAAAAAGTAATATTTTAGTACCATATCTTAGAAGTCATGTCAAGAAAAGCAATATTTTTACACATGACATTTATTTTCATGATTAGTGAAAAATGTGCAATAAATCATAAGTTATTTGTTTTGTATTTACTTTTTGAATAAAAAATAATTTAGATCCCTTGTTATTGTATTAAGTACATTCACACACATGATATATTAAAGTATGTTCACGTGCATGGTATGTTAAAGTGCATTCACTTGGATTGTATTAAACTAATTCATGAGTTGAATTCTTAGTGAATGCATAAAATCACTAAAAAATTCAATTTGAAAGTTTCAAATCTATTAGAAATCTTATGGAAATTTAGTTTGATATTTTTTTGGCAAGGAATGACTATTAGAAAATTGAAAATTGATTGTGGTTGCATAAAATTTGTGGAAACATATATTCTATTCACATCTATGCTTCTAGTAGCCGGATGCGATTAAGACATGAAGCCATTCATAAGGCTACATTAGATACTTCTCACCTAGAGTTGTATATAGACTATGTTATGTGTAAGGCAACCAAACATCGCTTAGATATGCTTAATCTTGTGTATAGGAAGGTTATCTCTTACGATGGGTGAGAACTAGGGGGGCTCTGGTATGAGATTGTAATCTCAATCAATCCTAATCCTAAGATAGGGAAGGAAATCTACATAAGCCCAAGATGGTTGAGTATTGGAAGACCCAGGATGAACAATGTAGGGTGACAACCTAGTTTTTTGGGTTGGATTACTCCTCAGAGTGGTTGTAAATATGATTATATGTAAATTGCTATATTTTTCAAAAAGGATTGCTTTAATGTTCATGTTTAAAGGAATACCAATAAACCCTATGCAAAGACTAATTAAGGAAGTTGTTTTTATGTGTTTCCACATCATGAGTAGTATGCATGTTTAGAAAATTAAACTACGCCACATTACTTATGGAAAACGCAGGGATGATCTTCCTAAAGAAACCATTCTATGGTTGGGTGGATTTGGTTAGCCAGGTGGCTTTTCCCAAATCTTAAAAAGAGTCGATAAGCAGCATGACTTTTTCCAAGGTCTAGTCTTAGAACTAGCTAAGCATCATTTTAGGTGACCGGTGTGAGACTATGTCTTATGGGCAGAGCCGTTGATGCTCAACTGCCCCTCATTTCTCACTTTTATTGAACCAAGTGTGGTGCTTTCCCACCTTGAGTCTCTAATGGTTCGCGAAATTGTGATTGTCTCAATGCTAGAGTATCATTAGAGACCATAGTTGTGCCATTAGGAACCCATAGGATGATCCTTGTAAGATGAGGATGAATACTTTGCTTGTGAGATAGACCTAGGGAACACCTAGTCACCTAAATTTGCACACTCATGACTAGCATGGATTGTGATGACTAGGATCAAGTCCCCAGATTACTATACCAAACTACCCTCCCTATGAAATAGGATTGGGTCCATTTCGATAAGGAATATGAGGAGTTCATAACTTAAGTACTTTAAGTTGAAATTTCTAACAAGGAAAGAACCAAGATTAAGGACTATAAGGTAGTAAATGATTGTTTGTATTGTGAAGATCTCCGATGTATTCTAAAAGGACATGAAGTAAATGTTAAAATATTATAGGAGTCTCATTATAGTTTGGTTTCTAAACATCTAAGATATGTCAAAACTCTCAATGCAGTTCACAAAAGCTATTATTGGCCAAGATTGAAAAGAGATGCACTAAAATATATAGCCTAGTGCTCAACTTATCAAAGGGTCAAGGTAGAAAGAATCAAAATGGTTGGAGAACTGCAACCCTTATACATTCTGCACATGAAATGGGAGTTTGTAAGGATGGAGTTTGTCATTGGATTACATACTACTACTAGTGGGTAGGAGTACATCTTGGTGTGGTGGATCTAGCTACACATTTGATTCCAGTAAAGATAACTTATAAGTCACTTGATACTAATTGAATATCTATCAAAGAAGTATTAATATTACATGGGTAGCCAAAAAACATAATCATTGATTGAGACTCAAAGTTGACCTCTAATTTTTGGACTTGCTTGTTTCAAATGATAGGAATGAAACAATGCTTTAATATCACCTATCACCCTTAAATTGATGGCCAAACTAAGAGGTTGAACCAAACTGTATATGTTAAGGTCTTACTATAGTAGAAAATGGAGATAGTGCATTGAGCATCTACCTCTTGTAGAATTTTCTTACAGTACAATTCATCAATAAAAAATCAAGATATTGCCATTTCAAGCCTTATAGAGGCAAGAATGTTGTACATTCCTAGATCTCACTATTAAGCCTTATATTGCCATTTCAAGCCTTATATAGGCAAGAATGTCGTATATCTCTAAATTTTCTAGATCCCACTATTAAGGTGCTCCCATTCTTGAAGAGATGGACTAGCAAATGCAAGCTATCCATTGGCAAGAGTTGAGGTGGCACAAGAAGCTTGTATCATAATGGCTTGAGATAAGGTCAATGAACTCAATATAGAAGCATGAGATTAGCCAAATGGTTATAGGGCTAAAGTAGATTGCACCAACATAGGTTATTTTAGAGGCTTGCTATTCATCACAAGAATTGTGGGTATGATTTACTTAGGGGCTTGATATTCATCACAAGGATTGTGGCTAGGAAAAATTTTATAGGGGCAAGAGTTGGAGTGACTCTTTAGGGCTAAAGTAGCATGCATCAACATGGGCTACACAGGGGCAAGGAAAATCATCACAATTTACATTAACAATCATTGCTAATCACAATTTTTTTTCCATTAATTGCAATAGGGCCAAGAGTTTGAATGATTCTTTTCAATATTTATTGATTTTTAACAGTATTTGATTGATGTTTATAAATCATTAGATGAGGTTTGTGTATACTAAAGACATCAAATATATCTAGCTCATTTAATGGATTGGTTTACAACTTCAAGCCACTCAAGATTGCATTTACTTATTAAAGTAGAGATATTCCTTAATAAAAAAATAAGTTTCCATGTGAAAAGGAAGAAAATGGTGAGGAAGTGGATGATTTGAAATGTGGCATAGATGATTTTAAGAGCCAATGTATACTTTAACATTATAAAATATGTGGCGAAACTTGTATTTTAGACTTTCGAAAGTGTGGCGATTTGTTCTCTAAACCAAACATATCCTATGAGCTGTTGGTGAATATTTTTTAATGAAAATAATAAAGTAATAAAAGGTTTAAAGTGTTATTATTGAACTCAAGATGGTAAAGTTTCTTAATAATAACATAGAAAAAACATTGAATGAAAGATAATTCAACCAATGACCTGTTATTGCAAAGAAAATAGTACAACTAAAGCAAGGTAAATCAAGTCAATACACATTGATTAAAGCTCAACCTTCTTGTGAGAAAATACCTATAAATAATGTATTGATGAGACACAGTGCAACATTCACTTGGATTGTCTATACAAAAGCTTCACCATTCAGGTTGATTACACAAAGAACAACTTGATTATCTTAGGCTTGCCATCCATCAGTACTAGGAACTTTATCGTTTTCATGTAGATTTGTTGATGATGGTACTGATGTCGACCTTGTGTTGATATCCAATTGATTTCGTCGAGTATTGAAGTGATATCCAATTGTTTTCATGTAGATTTGTTGATGATGACTGATGGGAAACATACAATCTCATGAAAGTATCCAAGTTTGTACTTAACTTGTTGCACACCTTGTTTTTTAAAAATGCCATAACACTAAACATTCTTTCATCCTCCATGGATCCTAAAATCATTGTTTGAGCCAAGTCAACAAGTCTAAAATATTTAGGCATACGATCTTGGAGAACTTGACTCATGCTCAACCTGTTCCATAATTGAGTAATTGCACCTGATTTTGTAGGCTCTACAAGTTTTGTAAATTGATGCCACATGGTCTCTCCAAAGCATTGTGATTGTTGCAAAAGTGCATCTCCATCTATTACCGAGAAGGTTGTATTAGACCCTTGCAATTGTAACATTTTCCCAAAGTGATCTTTAAGAACATGAACTCTTTTCTTGAAATTTGTTTGAAGAGCACACATGGCTTGCTTATGGTTTCAAAATTGTGGATAAACTATTGACATTGCATCCAATAGGTCATCTCTTGGAAACCGCTCTCTTAATTCTTGTGACACAAACCGTGCAACTCTTGGAGCTTCCACATAGCTATCAATGGTTATGGTATGCATGTCCCTTTGCAATACACAAAGATGTATAAGCATGAGAATGTGATAAGGATATTATAGTATCATGATTAAGATTTATTAACAAGGCCTAGCCTAGCCTAGCTTAGCTATTGCATGTTGGAGTTCTCAAGCATAACAAAAAATTGCATGTATCACATTCTCGCTTGTGCCCCCCATGATTACAATAGACAGAGAAGCTGATGATGATGTCATGGTGTAATTACTGTTCCTCTTGTATTCAAGTAAGCAATTAAACCTAGTCTTTGTAATGGCTACCCACTAAGTATAATAGCTATAAGGAGCTGCCAAAATTTGTAGAGTCTTCTCAAGACTTTCAACACTCTCTTTTCTTGCAAAAGAACATGTCTCATGTTGTATACAGGTCAATGGCCATGACATGCTCAAAATTAATCGTTACAAAGAATGGTATCTCCCTCTATTATACACAATTAAGACACGTGAATTGGAAAAACACAAGGATTCACTTGGAAGCACAATTAAAAAGTCTTCTTGGGGACAAGGAATGCATACCTTTATTCCATGAAACACGAAAGGTTCTTGCAAAGTTACAGAGAAATTCCCCAAGATTTATTGAATGAGTGATGCAGTGAATGGTGATAGTGGATAAGCCAAGTTGGCTTGGTCAACTAGAAATGCCCAATCTGTTGAATGAGTGGGAGGCCGGTCAGACTTTCTACCTAACCAACCTACCTAGGCCCTACAAAGGGGGGTGATGCAGTCAGATTTCAGGTAGTATATCCATACTAGATTAGCTCTGCTAACAACAATGTATAAAAATCATGGTGCTTGGTGGGTGCTGCATTTTCTAGTGCTTGAGGCCGCTCTGGTGTCATGTAGTGCTTATGGGCTGTTGATCAGATCCAAATGGCTCCTCCCCTACATTTTTTTGTAGTTCTGAAGGCTGTAATGATGATGGAGGCACTCATGTACCTAGAAATACTAGCACTTTTGTTTTTGTTGTTAGACACGTGTATAAATTTGTATCAGTA
This sequence comes from Lygodium microphyllum, assembly GCF_053477565.2. Classification (NCBI taxonomy): domain Eukaryota; kingdom Viridiplantae; phylum Streptophyta; class Polypodiopsida; order Schizaeales; family Lygodiaceae; genus Lygodium; species Lygodium microphyllum. Next base: position 68,183,432 of record NC_141151.1, on the reverse strand, counting down.
TGTTAGTGCTGCTTTACCATTGTAGGTGATTATATTGCCATTAGGAGGGACTTTCCATGTGGGATGAAGAGCCATGTATACATGTATGCCCATGGGCACTTTAAGAATTGTTGTCCTAAGGGTAGAGAGTACATTCGTAATGGTGGGGTGTAGAGATGATATTTTTGGATCTTCCATTTGGTGGCCCACTTTATCAATCTTCATCACATCCACTATGGGGGGGGGACAAACTTTTAGAGGACCATGTTTGTTATGGTAAATCTATGGTTGTAGCTTCATTATTGGATTATGGATGATTGTAGCTTATGTCTTCTACCACATATGTTGTGTTTCTCAAATGCTTCTTGTGAGGTGCTCAATGAGCCATGCACCTATTTGATACTATCTTATGTTGTAGGGCCTTCTATGGGATGGATGGATATGAATGTGTGTGGTATAAAATTATGGCATTATGTATTGGTATTTCATCATTTTCCATATGGTTATGTGGAGTTAATAGGTGCTAGGGTGGAGGTGAGAAAAACATTCAAAGCATATGATTTTGAAAACATTTTTCTAGTATAAGCTAATGGTTTATTGATTTCCTTATTGCAATCTAGTGTTCTACCACCATGCTATTTTTTATTTGATGATGCTGAGATAGACCCCCCTCTCATATCTAGATGCTAGTCCTACCCTATTTGAGGCACTTCAACCCGATTCCATGGAACTTATTGTCTACCACCACTTGCCTCCCAAAAGAGGTTTGCACAACATAGTAGTTGAGATGATTTGAGGCCCACCCATGCAAAGAAGCCACACTTTTATGGCATGCTACTTGGAGCTTCTTTGTTATCATGGGAGGATCGCCCTTGAGTTGGGGTTTGGTACTACTCTGTTATTTGGTTTTGTCATGGATGTTGGAAATGTTAGTTAAATCCATTTTGCCTCCTTGCAATGCCCTTAACAACCCTAACAATACCCCTTACTAGTGAGTTCTCTAGTTTTCTACCTGTGAATCCTTGGTTGTTGCTTCACAATTGTGATGGATCTTATATTTTCAAGACTCAACTCTTCGTTGGGTCTGGCTCTATTAGGCTATTCATAAGGTTTTCACTAGTGCATGGGTCCAAAGGAATCGTGACATAGAGGTGTAAATTATCGATGTGATAGTGCTATGTTAAGTACACTTGACTATTTGTAGAGGTTGCCTCTCCTCCTTTAGCTTTAATAGAGTAGGTTCATGTCTCTATCCAAAATTCCAAACTTGTCTCTTTGATCTTTGCTTCCTTGCCCCCCCACCTTTGTGTTGTTGTAATCTTTAGTCACTCTAATTTCTTCTTGTTTTAAGTACGTTTTTCTTAGGTCTCACTTTCGCATTGGTAGTACCTAAATGCAATGCAACCTCCCTATGGATTAGATGCAATTAGTTGAGGTGTTGACATGTGATTAAGTGCAATGTTAAATATATAAGTGTGGTGTCAGGTTTTTTGGTGGTATGTTAGTTTTGCACTATGACGTGTAACTAAATACAAAGCGAGATGACTTCTAATGGTTGTGTCTACAGCATTAGGATTACAAGTGAGGCTTTCTAGAAAGTTGAAGAGATTTTCTCAAGACAAACAAGTTCTTCTTTGCAATTTCACTTGCCAAAGAGTTCTTCTTTCTATGATATGTGCATAAGTTTATGCCCTTATGTGCAAGTGTGCTATATGTAGCCTTGAAGCACTTAGATGAAGCTCCTATTGGAAAGTCTAAGTGTGTCTTCCTTTGCTACTTAGAATGCAAGAGAAAATGGATACCCCCTTTCTTGTCCTTGACTTGAGTACTCTAATTGTGGCTTACAAGAAATTCTAGGTTTCTATTTGTCTTGTCTAAGGTTCTTGAATGGAAAGCAAATATCTCGGTAGCAAGGTGGTTTTGGTTTAGAGTATTGGTTGTGGCTCTTATGTTCTGAATGCGACACGTTAATAGCCTCATGAGAATACTCAAGCCTATGCCAAGAAACTGAAAGAGGTGTTTTGTAAATTTCAGACCTCTATTCCTATTCCACTTGCTACCCAATTGTAGTACATTTTACATGGATTAGACTTCAATATTCAAGTGCAATTGAGTAATGTTACTCTTGCTGATATAGACATTGCTATTACATGAGAAGATGAGGTAAAGTCTCACTTACAAGTAGCCTATGCATCTAGGAAAAACCTAAATTTGAGTATAAGTCTTGGAAATAATTTGGCATTCAAGGTCGACTAGTACACTTATGACCAATTTGAATGGAAGAGGAAGCATAATGTAGAATGTGCCCATGTTGCTGGGTCTTTCTAATATTGCTATGCCGCGATGGCTAGCCAAACGAACCCACTGAATAGTGGAAGCCAAATGAAGAACTCTAATATCATGCCAACTAATTAAAGGCCAATCTCTAATTAGGTGGTTAGGCTAGCTGAACGAAAAGCAGTTAATCATGGCTATGAGTCTAGTGCATCAAATGGGAGAAGTCAAGGATATGATGAAGCATTATATTGATATTATAATATAACAATATAGACTAATAGCAGTGGATGTTAATTTCCTAAAGAACCAACAAAACTTGATAGGAAATCGACATCTTGAAGAGGATGGTCCATTAAGATTTAGTTGTAAGTGGTGTGGGGTTAACACTTTTTGAAAAACTGCCCTAATTTCAAATGCAACATATATGGAAGTATGACAATCTAGCTAGAATTTGTTGCTGGAGTAACATTACTTCTCTTTATTAAGGGAGTAAGAAGCCAAGTCTAATTAATCATCGAGCACAAGGAAATAACCTCAATAAGTAGCTGATTAAAGACTACTATCCACTGCTGCCATTTATTGATCAGATTCTAGATGAGTTTTTGTGAGTAGGGATATCTATTCATTTATGGACTGCTTTGCTGGTTATAACCAAATGGCTATCCTAGAGGAAGTCAAATTGAAAACAACATTTATCACTGTATTTAGTACCTTTGCATATCATGTTATGGCTTTTGGCCTATGTAATGTGCCAAGGTGTTGGCAACATACAGTTGATAAAACTTTCAGTGATATTTTCCTAGAGGAGTTGAAAGTCTTTATTGATAACTTAAGGAAAGGCATCATAAGCAAAACACAATTGATCATTTTGAGAAAATGTTTTGAGTGGTGTAGGAAATTCTACATTGCTCTCAATCCAAGGAAATACGTCTTTGGAGTGCCCTATGGATAGTTGTTGGGCCATGTGGTTAGCTCAATTGATATTGCAATCGATCCTGAAAATATAAAGTTCATCATCATTATGAGTTTTCCATGTACTTCTAAAGAAGCACATAGCTTTTTGCCGCGTCAGTCGGATATTATCGACATTTTATTAATGGACTGGTTGAGAGGACATTGCCATTGACAAATCTATTGTCCTTTAACTATTTATTTTTTTGGAGTGATGTGTATCAATTATCCTTTGAGGATGTGAAGTAGGAATTAGTCCTGAAGGCACCTAAAAGGGATGAGATATTTTATATATTTTGAGTGACTCTACAATGTATAGTATCAACTACTACTATTTAGGCTAGATTTGGGAGGAGAAATGATATCATCCGACTAAATTTTCCAGTCTCACAAACTAGGGGTATCCGAGATTAATTATATCTACATGGAGAAATTGTGCCTTGGGATGGTTTTTGCAATGAAGAAAATCAGGCACTACATCCTATATGAAAATGTAGTATTTTGTACAAAGGTAGAGGATTTGAGGCTATTGTTGAATAAGTTGTAGCCGCCTAACTACCCAGTGAAGTCCCTAATCACTTTTCAAGAATTTGATTATGAAATCATCAGTAAGCCACTAAAGTTGTAGGGCATTGTTAAATGTCTTGTGGATTTTGGGGAGCCAAAGGAAGTCTTGGTTGAAGGTAGTGATCTCGAGGGTCTATTCAAAATTGATATAGCCTCCATTCTATCCTGTTATGCTGCTATAATAATACACTATCTATCTATAGGAGAGGCTAGAGTTGCTTTTTCAAAGGCTAAAAAGAGGAAAATTAGGCAACAAGCCTTAAAATTTTTGTTGATTGCAAGAATACTATATCAGTAATAAGGGATTGATGATGTTCATCGTCGATGTGTTATGGTTGATGAGGCTCCATTTATCTTGGAAGAGTGTCATGACTCTGCCTGTGGAGGGTACTTCGTTGGATGATTGACTACATAGAAAGCCTTGAGAGCTAGATATTGGTGGGTGTCAATTTTGCAATATGCATTTGTGTATGTCAAGAGATGTGATACATATAAGAGACATGATAATAGGGAGAATAAAAAGCGCCCATTGACTCTTATTACCTTTGAGAAGTGGAGTATTGATTTTGTTGGAATATACACCCTTTGTCACAACTACACGAAAGCATTATGTCATTGTGGTAACATACTATTTTATGAAGTAGTCTAAAGCCTATGCTACGATCAAGGATAATGCTAAGGAAACAACTAGTTTTATTTTAGAATAGATTGTTTGCCATTTTGGTCCACTTGAGGAGCTTGTGTTTGATTGTGGAACACATTTTTTGAATAAAGTGATTGAGGCTTTGACAGAAGATCTAAAGATTAAACATAATAAGACCATGCCTTACGACCCACTAATGGCCAAGTAGAGAGTACTAATAAGCAACTTTTGGGGATTTTATCCAAGATTGTATCCGAAGGTAAGCATGACTGGGATGAGAAGTTGTACGTGGATATTTGGGCTTATAATATGACATTTAAAATAGCTACATGCCACACTCCTTTAAAATTAGTATATGGGAAATATTGTATTTTACCTTTGGAGATTGAGCTGCGTGAAATAAGGTTCACTCTTCATTCCTTGGGAGAAGAGGAACTGTTATAGGAAAGGTTCATTTTCCTTGCACATCTTGACGATATTTGGTTACAAGCCTTGTTACATCAGGAAGTAGGGAAGAAGTGGATGAAAATGCTTCATGACCTTTGGCCTAAGAAGTATAAATTTGCTAAAGATCAATTGGTCCTATGTTATGATGCCTGTCATGAGCTCTTCCTAGGTAAGTTGGAACCCAATTGGATAGTCCTTACAAAATTGTTCATATAGGAAAGAATGGTTCTACAACTCTTTTAGGAGATTTGTAAGGAGTAGAGTTCAAAACTAAAGTAAATTTTGATAAACTGAATCTCTATTATGTATAGGGACTAACATTGGACTTGGTGCCTTGCAGGTCCTTTAGGATCTAGTTTAAACTTGCAAAGGGTACCAAGATTGTTGGATGGGAAAGTCATTCCTTATATTGAGCATCCATATTTAGAGCAGTGTTACCACCAAGGCAAAGTGATCTAGTGGAGTACGGGCTATCACATTACTAAGTGCCAAGATGGATCTTTTACGAGGGATATTAAGGTCTATTGCCACCATTGTCATTGGGTTCTTACTAGCATCCCTACTGAGTTTAGTGAGGAAGGAGAGATTTTATCTATCTTACACCCTCTCTTCCGATTAGACTTTGACTATCATAAGTACGAGTAGGTTGATTACCATGGTAGGTTACATCAATGAAGCTTGGGCTTACACATTATATTTTGATGGAGCTTCTTGAGGACCTCCTAAACATGCAAGTATAGGGATTGTAAGTAAAGATCCCCTTCACTGAGTAGTTGTAAAAATGTGAGCGTGTTTTGAAAATACTTTTACGAATAACATGGCGAAATACAATGCCTTGCTTATGGAGCTGAATGTAGCCAAATGTGGTGGTGTTTGTCACTCGTTATTGGTGAAAGGCAACTCAAAGTTAGTGATCAATTGATTGAATGGGAACTATAGTGTGAGGGATCCCATTCTAAGGATGTACCATCACACAACCTTGAACACCCTTGAGATATTTGAGGTAGTGATGTACTACTTGTTTCCCTGATAGTGGAATCACTTTGCAGATTCGTTGACTAATTATGCCTTTGTTGAAGATGCCTTTCTTAATTGTGGTCCTAAGAGGTTTTTAGAATTGTCTCCAGATGTTAGTCCAGGGCTACTGTGGGGATTGCTTTTGCTAATATGTCTTTTTTTGGCTACCAATGGTTAGTATGGGTTATGAGCTAGGTAGCAAATGACCATTTTCCTATTCTACCATGGACACATCCGATCATTCAATGGCATATTTGTAGGAGACCCCTTGCTATTTATGCAGGGGGTTAGCTAATTCTTTGATGCATTTAGTATAGGGCTTGAGTAGCCTACCCCTTGGTCTAGTATTGTGCTTCAATATGGTTTATGCGGGGACCGATGGTTTATTTTCAACAATACTAGGATGCTGAATGGTGTGTTTTATTGGTTAATTTTGTTAGGCAAAGAGGGCCCTTTATTCTTGTAGAGAGTTGTTTGATTTTGTTAGGCTAAGAGGGCTGTTTATTTTACACTGAAATGGTTTATCTCATTAGGTCAAGAGGGCCATTTGTTTGTTTGGTGCACTTACGATTAATGGTTTTTTGTTTTAGTACTGTACTAAACAGATTCGACGAAGCCCTAGAGAGAGCCTCTTGCTACATAGAAGCTTTTTGTGGCCAAGTCCAGGTAATGTCCTTTCTTTATGAGTTTTTTTCCCTTTATGCTACATGTATATATGTACATGGGGAACTTTTTCTATTTTGGGGGATTGGCATTCAAGGCACAAAGTCCTAGGGTTAGGTTCAGTGTGTTTGGGGAGGTTGGAGGAGTTGTCCACCTCTTACTATGAAGACATTGCCAGACACTCTAAGAGTTATTTTTGTGAGTAGTCCTTTCACATCAGTGAGTTACAAAAAATTGCCAAATTTAAGACGATGAAGGACATCTCATGATGTTTTCCAACATGACTTTGAAAGGAAGAGCTATAATGTGGTATCATGACTTGGAAGTCAGGACCATAACCATGATTGGCTTATTCAATATGGCCTCTCGAAGAGAGTTTGCCCCTAAGAGAGGTGGTCAGGATATTGGTTGCATATTCTAAATGTGACACATCAAGAGCCCCATAAGAATGCTCAAGCATATGCCAAGAAACTGAAAGATGTGTTTTGCAAATTGCAAACCTCTATTCCTATTTCACTTATTGCCCAATTGCAGTACTTTTTACATGGATTAGACTTCAATATCCAAGTGCAATTGAGTAGTGTTGCTCTTGCTGATATAGACACTGCTATTACACTAACAGAGGAGGTAGAGTCATGCTTACAAGAAGCCTATGCATCTAGGGCTAACCTAAACTTGAGTTTAGGTCATGGAAATAATTTGGCATTGATCAGTGGAGGTCAAGGTGTGACTAGTACACCTATGACCAATTCGAATGGAAGAGGAAGCATAATGCAAAGAACGTGCCCTGTTGCTGGGTCTTCCTAATATTGCTATGATGATGGCTAGCCAAAATGACCCGCATTAGATAATGGAAGCCAAATGATGAACTTTAATGTCATGCCAACTAATCAAAGACTGATCCCTAATTAGGTGGTTAGGCCAATTGAACAACAAGCAGTTGATCACAACTATAAGTCTAGTGCATCAAATGTTCTTGGAGAAGTTAAGGAAATGATGAAGTATTATACCGATATGATAACAGAACAATATAGACAAATAGCTATAAATGTTAATTTCCTAAAGAAGCAACAAAAATTGATAGGAAGGTGATGTCTTGAAGAGGGTGGTCCACCAAGATTTAGTTGTAAGTAATGTAGTGATCAACACTTTCTAAGAAACTACCCTAATGCCAAATGCAACATATGTGGGAAGTCTAGCCATCTAGCTAGTACTTGATATAGTAATATATTAGCTCTCTTTAGCAAGGGAGTAGGTAGCCAGGTCTGATTAATCATCGAGCACAAGGAAATAATCTTCAATAGGATGAGGGACCAAAGCAAATATTACAGAGAGGAAAAGCTATCCTAGAAAAGCTTCCTAGTGGTAGTGATTTAGCCTTATTGAAGATGTGCATGTCAACACCATTGGGGCTTCCAATGTACAAGCCATTACAAGAGGATAGAAGATTAAAAAAGGCAATAATAATAATGTAAAACCTATTGAGACGAACCCTATATAGGATGATAAGGGGATGCAAGTCCTTAACCTTGATGTGGAAGCCAATCCTCTAAATGTTGCTGATGGAAAAGTTGATTCCAATAAGGAGCTACCAAAGAAGAAGGTAAGAGCCAAGAAAGAGGTACCTAAGCCTATTCAATGACCAAGAGAAAGAATGATCTAGTGGGAGAAGAGAACCATTTCTAATTATTATGAATTTGACTTAGCCAATTCTCTTTGTGAGGTAAAGCCTGATGTGAATCTCCTATAGCTGATCAAGTTATCTCCAAGAGTGCATAAAGATTTTAAGGAGATCCTTTGCACGGGGTATATTGGCAAATCTTTGGGAATAGACCATGGGGGAGATGATTTCTTTGAGCATGCTGAAATGCATTGTCCAAGAGTGGCATGATTTATTGAAGTCATATTAGTGGATCATGCCATTGTGGATACGAGATCCTCCGTCAACATTATGAGTTCACCAAAAGGATGCCTTCACAATTCTTTGGATGGTTGATGAAAATTTAAGGCAATTGGAAAGTTGCATTACCAAATTTCACGTGACTATCATTAATGTGGAATGCATGTTGGACTTTAGGGACATTAGGTTTGTAGGGTGACCAAGCTATCAAGTATTATGAGGAAGGCCATGGATCTTGCAATTGACAACACCTAAAAACATGCCATCTATTGCAACAATTTTTTGGTAAATTTGTATATAAGTGACACCCTACTACCATCTTTTTACATTAATTTACTATAGATGCGGTGTTGGTAGTTGCTGTCTTTGGAGGCCGTGCTCTTGCAGTCTAGCTAGGAGATGTTGGTACAAGGAAGTTCTTGTACGAGAGGAAGGTGGAGTTTTAGACAAAATCTGATAGGTTTACTTAGTGAATCTCAGCTATGACTGTTTAAAATTTTCCTGTAGGGATTATTATCACTTAGAGGAGATAGGACCTTGTTATAAATTAGGAGTTTTTGGGGGAATTTTAGACTTGGCAAGGTCTTGACAGGTTGATAGGATATCTTAGTTTTAATCTAAGGGATGGGGGATTTCACTAGTTATGCTACCTCCTACCTCCTAAGGATTAAATTCTTTATGAAAAATACATAGCATCATGATTGTGATTATTGTCTACAGTAATACTGCAGTGATGATCAAAGGGTGATCATTAGATCACTGGTGATTATTATGGAGATTTCTTTGGGGAGGTGTTGAATATCAGACTCAAGAGAATAGACTCTTAGCAAGGACGAAGTAATCCAAAGGGGACTTACCAGCAAAAGGAAGACTGGATGTACCACCTACAGACACCGAACCTATAAGAAGCACAATCTTGGACAAGCTTATGGAGGAGTCTTTTGGTGAATTAATGCCAAAGCAGGATTTTCATGTTTGATGTTCATTATTCCAAAATGTGTTAAAGGTTATAAGGACACACTATGTCATATGTGCATTCATCCTTGTGTGGTGCCAAAGGAAATTTTGCAACATCAATCCAAGATATGCAGTGGTTAGGAGTAGGGCAGATTTCTACTTGGAAATGACTTGATGATCATGATCTATCTACGATTGATTACCAAGTATTATGGTCCTCATCAACTAACACTCTTATACAACACATGTGGTGGTCTCTTCATATTTCAACGATCCTTCTTTCGCTTAAAAAAAAAATACATCACCACCATGGACTACACCTTGTCACAAGTATATCCAAAAGAAGTTAAACACCATGATGTACATGGTGGTAGGGGGATGGAGAATTCAAGCAACAAACTCGTCACTGACATAGATGGATTTGGTAACTACCACTTAGAAGTGCAAGGCCCATTAGGATCAGAGCATGAAAGAAGAAGTGTCTTAAATCTTTACATGCTTGATAGTGGGGACTACTCCAAGGTGAAGAGGATACATGGTTATGGGTGGATTCAAGAAAGTCAAAAGAAATGGTTTAAAGAGCTATCTATCGATCTGCAGGAACGAAACCAAATCAATGCATTTACACCTATGGAAAAGATTCCTGCCTTGGCTTACTTTCACATTCCTCTAGTTGAGACACGTATGGCAAGTCTTTGCTCAATAACTGGAGTTAAGCAAGAGGGAATCGATTGTGCACAAGTGAACTCTGGCTTCTTGTCCAGCTTACATGAAGCAGGAGATGTTCGTGTGGTCTTTAATGGATATGACCATGTCAATGACTTTTGTGGCAACCTTCGTGGAAATATAAAAGTTTGTTATGGAGGAGGAGTGGCTACCATGCATATGGTAAAGTTGGTTGGTCTAGACGAGCAAGAGTTGTCTTTGTGTCAATGAGGTCATCAACTAGTAGTAATACCTCACACATTGACATTTCAAAGGGTGAAAAGGTGCCTATATTACCCTATGTATGCTTTCTCATTGTACGGGCAGTTACATTTTCGTGGCGTCTATCTCTCTCTATCTCTGAAAAAAACGGCGGAAAAAGATTTGGGGGGCCATGTCTTCTCCTGCGGCTGCCTCCCTCTCACTCTCGCACATTTTCATCCCGGCTGCTGCACCTCATAAAAAATAATAAGAGCAAAGAGAGAGAGATAGTGATGCCTTGTTTGAGCGATTAATGGCTGACTCAGACCTCAAATCAGGCTTCGCAATCAAGAAAGGCTGGTTACTTGTTGAACCGTAGAAAAATGACCATGCTCGAGGTCTTCGATATCTGAGACCATGCCATTTCAAAGAGAGAGAGAGGGAGAGAGATTAATACAAGAGAGAATTCGCAGCAGCAGGTGTCATCCCATGCACGCTATGCGCGTGTACTCCATGGTGGATTTTTACAAAGGAATTCGTACTTGCAGATTATTTTAATGGACTCACATATCGAGGTGAATAGAAGGAGGGCTACTAGGAAGCAACCAGGGAAAATAGGAAGATGCAGTAACTACTCTAGGTTTGATTGCAATCAAGTATGGCGATGCTTATCAGCGTAAAGAAGGGATTTGTGCTTTGTATGGAAATAGGGAAAGGGGAGACATTCCGACAGCTTGCCGTCTGCATCATGAGGTAAAATGTGGCAGTAGCGCTGCATGATGAGGAGGCAACTTGAGGCAACATCAATAGAGGAAATAATCGTTTGTTGTGTGAGAATTTGAGAGAGTCTAAGACAATCAATCGACATCAAATTTGATGGTGGCCATGTTTCATATGGTCGATCCATGACACATAAAATCATGAGGAATTGCAACATAACTGAATATGTTGATATGATTGAAGGACAAGTGCATATTATTGGATGATGTCACATGTGCCAAAAGAGTTTGATGACTGAAGCAGAGTGTAGGGAAGCCTATACATCGGTTGCCTAATGCAAGTTGACAAGGAGACTTAACCAAAGTAACTGAACAAGGATACAAGTGTAGGAAGTCACACTATTACTACTGCTCTCTTCTTCACCATCAAAGCTCCCCCTTCTCATCAACAACCATTGAATCTAGAGATAATGAAGAAAACTTATAGCCCAATTTTTGGAGTTGCCACATGGATGGAGAACCTTACAAAAGGATAGAAATCCCAATATCTTTTTCTATATATTGTATCCCAACCATCTCATGCAAAGTGGAAGCCCGATGGAGATATTTAATTACCCACTCCCGCTTCATGAGTCATCATCCTCAACTCCATGGAAGCCATAGTTTCAAGTGAAAAAAACTAATCAAGATTAATCTAAAAGAGTTCTAAGGGGGCCATTCCTAAGGCAACCATACACTTGGCAAATGGATCTTTCGAGAGATGAGAAATGATGAGCTTGCAGTGCACAATGATTGGATAGACCTCTTCTTGGCCGCACTGCATAGGACACGGTCTTCAAGGACGTGACAACGACCCCCGGGATTTACAAGTACGTGCCTAAACTGTTTATCTAAAATAAATGATATAGCATGAGTAAATGTTCAGTTTAATATTTTTTTAGAAAATGCCTTGAAACCTGTCTTTCGGAGTTGAATGATTGTCTGCATTTATGTGCACTTGAAATCATTTTCTAAAAATCAAAAATAGTAAAAAATGCTCTAAAATGGTTCAAAATTGACACATATAAATTTGTATAAAATTTCTGGTTGATCCAATAGGATCTATGATATTTTTTTGATAAAGACTATGTCTTAGAAATTCACTGAAATTTTTTCATAATATTTAAAGACTATTTGATATATCTAAAAATTCAAAAAGTGTCATTTTTAAAGAAAAATCATAGTTTTCATTTGAGTAAAATATGTTATTTATCAATAAAAATATGAATTTTTACATGAAAAGCTGAGAAGATAATTCTTGATTGCTGATGAAGTTTTGTAAGCTTTAAAACAAAAAGAAACAACAGTTTAAATATATTCTACTGAGAGAAACATTTTCATATAAACATGGTGTTTTTATTTTGAGGAAATAAAACGATACATGATGTACTATTCAATAACACAGGGATGGGTAAGAATGAGAGATACAATAGTATTTTATGATGTTTGTTGATGATAAGAAAATTATAACCTTAAATTAAATTACAAATATCAAGAAACTTAATAAGATAATCATTTTGATGGCATGAGGGAAAGCCTCAGCATCCATATTTAAGATCTATATTTTGTTCAAATTTAAAAATTGATTATCTGATGATTGCAAGGAAGAGTGGAGGGCCACTAGGACTAACTGATAAATTAAAGGAAAATATGGGAATTTAAAATGAACTATGTATGTGTTTACATTAGAGTGCAGAGAGTACCTGTTTTTATCCTGATTTGTATTTAGTAAAGAAGAAGAAAGAAAGGACGTTATACTCGCAAAACGAATTAAGTATTTAAACACTAAAGAGCAACGATGAAATTGCAGTACGGAGTTGGGAAACGTTACAAGGAATTAAAATTATGGGTTTTTAAAAAGTTAGATGTTTTGATTTGAATGATTGCTGTTAATCAAATAAATAAAACGAATTAATTTTAATCAATTGGAGAAGAGAAATATAAAAAGGAATTTAAATGGGGATATTCAAATAGATCCAAGGGATCTATACTTTGAAACAAAATTCTTAAAGTCAAACATCAAAACTTCCTGGATAAACCGCCACTAGTTTGGCAGGAGAAAATTATGAGGAGCTGCCCCTGAGAGATGGGGAGAAGCCGTAGTTTTCCAAGGTTAGTATTCTAGGACCCAACATAGAGACCTAGCTGTTTAAAGAAATGAAATATGAGATTGAATAAGCTTACAAAGCTTTGTTCAGATGATTAGTTGGACTACCGCTAATAAGTGTCACGAATAAAAAGGAAGGCTAGACTAAATTGCAAGAATTAGTTATCAAGATCACCTATTTAGTGCAACAACTCTTAGGAGTTGGCTTGACAACCGGGTTAAAAGTGGCTTGGTCTTTGGCCAGTCAGCAATCTGACTATCAAGTTGATATACTTGCTGGTTGTTTGATTTTTGTTAGAGATGCTAGACGTGTAATAGTAGATGCATACCTTGAATCTCCTCAAAGTGAGAGAGTACCCTTATATTCAATAGAACTAGATATATTAGAGGATCCTTTTGGTAGTGAGACTTCGTCAAGCGATGAATCAAGAGAGGGGTCCACTATAGAAGATGTCTACCAAGTGACTCTGAACAAGTTGATAGAAGCTTAGGACAAAATTAGAGATGCAGATGTGATTGAGCTAGATCTTTGTATGTTGAATAAGCCATGACTGATTAAATTAGGATCTATGCTTCGTCTAGAAGAGAGGAAGGACTATGTGTCTTTGATCTAATAATTTGGTGATATTTTTACCTAGAGCTACGATGAGCTGAGGGGTATTCCTCTTATTCTAACTATGTGTCCTTGATCCAAGAATTTTGTGATATTTTTTCCGGTTGTGCATACTATTACCTTGAAAGAGGGTAGCCATCTTGTTTGACAAAAAGTGAGGCATATGACTTTTGAGCTAAGGGATGACATATTATTTGAGGAGCTACAAAAATTACATAAGACTCGCTTGATATGTTCTGTATAACACATGAAGTGGTGTTCATTGGTAGTTATCTGGAAACAGAAGAATAATCAAATCTAGCTTTGCATAGATTTTAGGGAGCTCAATAAACAGATGGTCAAAGATCACTATCTATTTCTATTCATTGATCGTATTCTAGATCAGTTAGCGGGTACAAATATCTATTCATTTATGGACTAATTTATAGGTTATAACCAAATGGCCATTGTAGAGGAAGATAAGTTGAAAATGACATTTATAATTGTATTTGGTACCTTTGCATACCATGTTATGGCTTTTGGATTATGTAATGCGCCAGGGTCTTGACAACGTACGGTTGATAAAAATTTCGGCGATATTTCTCTAGAGAAGTTGAAAGTTCTGATTAATGATTTGGGGGTAGCCACTATAAGCGAGAGACAAATCATTATTCTAAGAAAATGTTTTGAGCGGTATAGGTAGTTTTTCATTGCTCTCAATCCAAGAAAGTACATATTTGGAGTGCCCTATGGATTGCTATTGGGCCATCTGGTTAGCTCGGTTGGTATTGCGATTGATCCTGAAAAGATAAAGGTTATCATCGTTATGAGTTTGCCACATACTCTTAAAGAAGTGCATAGCTTTCTATCATCCAATAAGATATTATTGATGTTTTATTAATGCACTAGTTGAGAAGACATTGCCATTGACGAATCTATTGTCCTTTTAGCTGTCTATTTGTTTGGAGTGATCCTTATCAAGTATCATTTGAGGATGTGAATAGGAATTGGCAAAATTGCCATTCTTGAAAGCACCTAAAATGGGTGAAATATTTTATATATTTTTAGCAGCTACAATATCAGCTACTGTTTAGCCTAGATTTGGGAGGAGAAGTGGTACCATCTGATCGCATTTGCCAGTCACGGGTGTCCAAGATTAATTATACCTACATGGAGAAATTGTGCCTTGGAATGGTATTTGCAGTGAAGAAATTCAAGCATTACATCCTGCATAAAAACATAATATTTTATACAAACACAAAGGGACTAAGGATATTGATGAATAAGTGGCAGTTGGTTGATTGTCTAGCGAAGTGGAGCTGAGGACTTTTCAGGAGTTTGATGATGAAATTGGGAGTAAACCACCAAAGCTATAGGGCATCATTAAATGTCTTGTGGATTTCGAGAAGTGAAAGGAAATCTTGGCTGAAGGTAGTGACTTGAGGGTTTATTCAAAATCGATATAGCCTGGATTACATCATAGTATGCTATCATAAACTATCTATCCATAGGAGAGACTAGAGCCACTTTATTGAAGGAAGAAAAGAGGAAAATTAGGCAGCAAGCCTTGAAAATTTCCTTTTGTAAGAACACTATATTAACTCCTCTTGTGGAGGGCACTTTGCTGGATGGTTGACTGCACATAAAGCTTTGAGAGTTGGATATTAGTGGTTTTCCATTTTCCAGGATGCATTTGCGTGTGTCAAGAGATGTGATACATGCCAGAGACATGACAATAGGGAGAATATGAAGCACCTACTAGCTCATATCATAGCTATACTACCATTTGAGAAGTGGGGTATTCATTTCATTGGACCTATACATCCTTCGTCAACTACACAAAAATATTATATCATTGTGGAAACAGACTATTTCATGAAGTGGTCTAAAGCCCACTCTATGAGATGAAGGATAATGCCAAGGAAATGGCTAGTTCTATTTTGGAACAGATTGTTTGCCATTTTGGTCCATCTAAGGAGCTTGTGTCTGATCGTGGGACACATTTTTGGAATAAAGTGATTGAGGCTTTGACAGAAGCTCTAAAGATTAAACATAATAGGACCATGCCTTATAAATCCCATGCTAATAGGTAAGTAGAAAGTACTAATAAACATCTTATGGGGATTTTATCAAAGACTATATCTGAAGGTAAGCTTGATTGGGTTAAGAGGTTGTATGTGGTTGGTTGGGCTTATAATGCAACATTTAAAAGAGCTACAAGCCACATCCCTTTTGAATTAGTAAATGTGAAAGAGTGTGTTTTACCATTGGAGATTGAGTTGCCTATAGTAAGCTTTTCTCTAAACCATTCTTTGGGTGAAGAGGAAGCATTGCAAGAAAGGTTCACTTCTCTTGCACATCTTGATGAGATTTGGTTGCAAGTCTTGTTACATCAGGAAGTAGGAAAGAAGAAAATGAAAATGCTTCATAACCTTTGGGCTAAGAAGTATAAATTTGCTAAGGGTCAATCAGTCCTATATTACGATAGCCGTTAGAGCTCTTCCTAGGCAAGTTGGAACCCAAATGGATGGTTCATATAAGATTGTCCATATAGGAAAGAATGTCTCTACAACCCATTTAGTAAATTTGCAAGGAGTAGAGTTCAAAACTAAAGTAAAATTTAATAAATTGAAGCCCTATTATGTGTAGGGCTGATGTTGAACTTGGTACCTTTGTTAGTCCTTCAGGATCCAGTTTAAACTTGTAGAGGGTAACAAGACTATTAAATGGAAAAAGTCATTCCTCATATTAAGCATCCATATTAGAGCAGCATTACCACCAAGGGAAAGTAATCTAGTGGAGTAAGGGCTATCACATTACTGAGTGACAAGACATAAATTTTATGTGGGATATTAAGGTCTATTGCCACCATTTTCATCAAGTTCTTACTAGTGTCCCTATTGAGTTTAGTAAGAAAGGAGGGATTGTACCTGTCTTACACCCTCTCTCCTAATTAGACTTTGACTATCATAAGTACAAGTAGGTTGATTGCCATGGCAGGTTACATCAATGAAGCTTGGGTTTATGCATTATATTTTGATGGAGCTTCTTGAGGACCTACTAAGCATGTGAGTGTAGGGGTTGTCATTAAAGATCCCCATCATCGAGTGGTTGTAAAAAGGGGAGACACTACTTTTACAAATAACATGGTAGAATATAATCAAAATTCTCCTGGAATGCTTTATCAAAAGATTGGACAATGTTACACTTGTGTTTTATGTTTAGATGGCACATCTTGGAGCCAACCCTTGGGGTGTAAGGGTGTTGTAGGAGCCACACCAATTGATTGGGGGATGCTCTATATGTGTGTGTAATGAGGTGTTAGTCACTCTTGTGTATATGGTATACTCCCTTTATCGGAGTTGGCAAGGGGAAAAATTGTTGGATTACAAATCTATACAAATATGGAATTTATTTAGAGTAGTACATAGCCTCCGAACGCTCGTGGTTGTGAGGCTGTGAGGGTGGTTTGGTGAGCATAGGAGCCCTAGAGCCGTGGTTTGGTGAGAATAGTAGCCCTAGAGCCAGTGTTGGGTCCATTTTTGTCCCGACAGTGGATACTGATATCCTAAACTATAGTCATCGTCTAGAGTATTGAGACTAACATCATCAAAACAAATGGAAATAAAAAATAAATATGCAAAAAATACTCCTAAGTGTATATTGATATATGAAACCAATACAGTAGTCTCGATAGAGATAGAAATGATAGTAATTAGGTACATAGGGACAATTATTGTTGGAGGAACAATATCATCTCATAGACTTAAAGGCAAAAATAATATAAATGGAGATGGTAGTACTACATCAATAATCGCATCTCAGGATAGTAATTGGATACATAGGGACAATTATTGGAGGAACAACATCATCTCATAGACTCAGAGGCAAACAATAATATAAATGGAGATGGTAGTACTACGTCAATACTCACATCTCAGGATATACAAAAGGGGAATAACATTGCTATTGTTGTAGCACTCAGGATGCCAATCAGAGAATTGGTTGTAAGAACCAATGGGCACACAACGAATACATACACGAACTTAGAAAGACAAATGAATAGTCGAATCCCTTGCTTGGTCAGGCCTCTCTCTTATATACCATGCTATGAGTGGGTAGGCCAGGGATCTTACAAGTGGACTATCATGTTGATATTCTCACTGGTCAGTTGGTTTTTGGTAGAGGTACTAGACGTGTAATAGTAGATGCCTACCTTGAATCTCCTCAAAGTGAGAGAGTTCCTTTATCTTCGTCAGAGTTAGATACATTGGATGCTCCATCTGCTAGTTAGAATATCTATCAAGTAACTTTGAATGAGCTAACAGAGGCTTAGAAGAGATGTAGATGTAATTGAGTTAGACCTTGGTACGTTCAATGATTCATGGCCAATTAAATTAGGGTCCATACTTAGTTTGGAAGAAAGGAAGGACTATGTGTCCTTGATTTAGAAATTCCTCCACGACATCTTTGCTTGGAGTTATGACGAGAGGTATTCCTCCCAGCTTGGCTGTTCATACCATTCCCCTAAAGAAAGGTAGCTACTCTGTGTGACAAAAAGTAAGGTGAATGCCTTTCAAACTAATGGATGTGCTATTCGAGGAGTTGAAAAAACTATGGGAAGCTGGCTTGATATTTTTGATTCAACACATATGATGATGTTCACAAGTTGTTATCAAGAAGAAGAATAATAATCAATTTCGACTTTCTGCAGATTTCAGAGAGCTTAATAATCAGATGATTGAGGATTACTATCAATTATCATTCATTGATCATATTTTAGATCAATTAGCGGGTAGGGAGATCTATTCATTTATGGATTGCTTTGCTAGATACAACCAAATGGTTATTGCAGAGGAAGATAAGCTGAAAATGATGTTTATCATTATCTTCGGTACCTTTGCATATCATGTGATGGCCTTTGGGTTATGCAATGCACCAGGGTCTTGGCAATGTACAATTGATAAGACTTTTGCTGACATCTCCTTAGAGGAGTTAAAAGTCTTCATTGATGATCAAGGGGCAGCCACCACAAGAGAAAGACAACTGATCATTTTAAGGAAATGTTTTGAGCATTGTAGACAATTCTGCATTGCTCTTAATCTACAAAAGTGTGTCTCTAGGGTGCCCTATGGGTTGTTTACTGGGCCATGTGGTTAGCTCGCATGGTATCACAACTGACCTTGAAAAGATAAAGTTTATAGTTGCTATGAGTCCACCACGCACTCCAAAAGAGGTGCACAACTTTGTGTCATCTGTGGGGTATTATCAAAGATTTATAAATACACTAGTAGAAAGAATGTTGCCATTGAAAAACTTGTTATATTTTAACTGTCTGTTTGATTGGAATGAAGCTTGTCAAGTATTCTTTGAGGATGTGAAGTAGAAATTAGCAAAAGCGCCAATCCTAAAAGCACCCAAAAGAGGTAAGGTCTTTTATATATTTTCAGCAACAACAATGCATAGTATTAGCTGCTGTTTAGCTCAAATTTGGGAAGAGAAACGGTATCATTCAATAGCCTTTCCTAGTCGAAAATTGGGGATATCTAAAGTCAATTGTACTTAGATGGAGAAATTGTGCCTTGGAATGGTTTTTGTGAAAAAGAAATTTAGGCACTATATTCTCTATGAGAAGGTGGTATTTTTTATGAAGGTGGAGGGACTTAGACTGTTGATGAACAAGTTGTAACCACTTGCCCGTTTAGCAAAGTGGTTAATTACTTTGAAGGAGTTTGATTATGAGATTAGGAGTAAGCCACCAAAGCTGCAGGATATTTTAGAATGACTTCTGGATTTGGGGGAGCCAAAGAAAAGTTTGGCAGAAGGAAGTGATATCGAAGGTCTATTTAAGATTGATATAGCTTCCATCCCTTCTTGGTATGCAGCTATAACGGATTATCTATCTACAAGGGGATTTGGGGCTGCTCTATCAAAGTCTAAGAAGAGAAATATTAAGCAACAATGCCATGATTTAGTATGTGGGGGACATTTTGCTAGACTACTTATTGACCAGAAAGCTCTCCATGCTAGATATTGGTGGTCATCAATTTTCTAGGATGCTTTTAGTTATGCTAAGCACTCTAATGTTTGTCAAAGACACGATTCCAAGTAGAATTGTAAGAAGCCCCATTGAACCCTATTTTAGTTACGTTATCCTTCAAAAAATGGGGTATCATTTTTTTTGGACCAATATATCCTTCATCAACTACATGGAAGCATTATATTATTGTAGAAATAGACTACTTTACAAAGTGATCTGAAGTTCAAGCAATGATGAAGGATAATGCTAAGAAGATGGCTAGTTTTATTATGGAGCAGATTTTTTGCCATTTTGGTCCACCTAAGGAGATGGTGTCTAATCGAGGGACAAACTTCTTGAGTAAGGTCATAGTAGCCTTGACGGAAGCTTTGAAGATTAAACATAATAAAACTACCCCATATAATCCACAAGCAAATGGTCAAGTTGAGAGTATAAATAAACAGCTTGTAGAGATCTTATCCAAGATAGTGTCTGAAAGTGAGCGAGATTGGAATAAAAAATTGTATATGGCAATTTGGGCTTACAATGAGATATTCAAAAGAGCTACTAGCAACACCCTATTCAAGTTGGTATATGGGGAAGAGTGTGTCTTACCATTGGAAATAGAGCCGTCTAGTATGCGTTTTGCTCTTAATCATTTGTTGGGTGAGGTAGGAGCATTGTAGGAAAGATTGATTTCTCTTATGCATCTTGATGAAATTTGTTTGTAGGCTTTATTACATCAAGAGGTAGGGAAGACGAGAATGAAATCACTTCATGACCTTTGGGCTCAGAAATATCAGAATGAATGCACAATCTTAAGGGGTAGGAGAAGGGGGGTGTTAAGTGCTCATAATATGCTAATTTCTGATGTTTTGTCTGATGCATGACATATAGGATAGGTGTGGTTAAAAACTAAGAGGGTCCAGTAGCATGAGAATGCTTGGTGCTAGCCCTAAGCACACAATGTAGTAATCTCGGCTAGAAGAAAGGCATGAATAGAACTGTTTTTGCACCTTCACAATGCTGGTTATTAATGAGAAAATTATTAGAGCACTATAAATCATACAAAATTGCATTGCACGCAACATGGTATCATCTTGGATGCACAACAATTATTTTCATGAACGATGACATAGGAGGTGAGGTACCCTAAGTTGTAGGGTTAGTGGTTCAATCTCTTTTGGGAATATTGAGTGAGGATTACCTATTATCTCTTAGATCAATCAATTGAAAGAGTGGATTATGTATTGAATGTGCTTTATGTATTCAGGCGCATCTTGGGGTCAATCCCTGAGGTGGTGTAGGAGAGCCGTAGTAGTGGGGCCATGGCAATCAGCCGAGGGGTGCTCCCTTTGTTTGTACTTATGTGGTGTATAACACCGATATGTGTAGGGAATCCCTCTCCTGACGAGTGTGAGAAAGGTTATGGGTTGGATTACAATCCATACAAAGGCAAAGTTGTGTATTAGAGGTTAGGGTAGTATACCACTTAGACACTCCTAGCTGCAAGGCCGTGAGGGGTGGTTTGGGTTTATAGTAGAGGCCCGGCTAGTGCCTTAGAGCCAATGTTGGGCCCATTTTAGGTCCCGACACATATCCTCGTCACTCATGGTAGTGACAACCCGGTAAGATCCTTTCCTTTCCCTGAAGGCGAAGGTAGGGGCTACTTTAGTTGCTATCCCTTAATCCCTAGGTGGTCAACTGCAAGGATTTGGAGACTGGGAAAATTGGTTAAAGGTAGGGCTACAATTTTGAACTTGGTGATAAAGTTGGAAGCACAATGAGTGAGTGATGGGACCTCAAATGGGCCGGAACTGGCTATAGCACTAGCCGGACCTCATGCTCATAACAGACAAACACACCCTCACGGCCTTGCGGGCTAGGAGCGTCTATTTACTGCTAAAGGGCAAACTGTCCTAAAGCCTAATCTATGTGTTTATAGTTTTATAGTCCAACGTTTCCCTTTCTATAAACTCCTCAGAGGGAGAACCCATACACACTGGCCATAAATACCACGATAATCACATACATGGGAGGCAACCTCTTGGTGGAAACACTGCGGCCTCATTGCAACTCTCCTACATCGTAGGGATTAGCCCCTTGATGCTTTGCTCTCAACATAAAGAACAAACGTACAAACTCCACTCTTTCATTTTGAAAGTAATCCAGGAGATACCATGTGTCCTTACCAAATAATCCCACAAGAACCGAACGTCTATCCTACGGCTTAGGATGCCTTTCCACCCTCAAACGTGAGTCATTGGCATTGGAAACAGGTGCTATGCATCCAGGTTTTTTAATTCTGATACCATGGTTTACATGCACATGCAAAAGTGGATGATCTTAAAGTGCTCAAACATAATTTCGATCAGAAACATGTGGTGCAGAACCAAGCTTTTCCATGCATTTACTAACCCGTTGCGGCGATGTAAGGATAGTACCAAGACAACACTTGTGCCACTATCCTCTTAATTAAAGTATAACGAACTCTATCGCATGAAATGCATCAGAAAATCAGCAACAATCAGCACACAAATCACACCATTCAACCATCCCAACCCCCTACGTTTAGGTATTGCTTTCATTGCATAGGTGTAGAGGTTCATTTTGTCATGTTTTGATGTATAAAAAGCGATAAATCACAAACTTTGACAAAGAGATAGGGCAAAAACCTCATGCTTTGCCACTACCACACATCCACAAACAATCATTATATTTTTCCTTATTTTTCCAAGACGTATCTCTATTTTTCCCCTTATTTTCTCCATAAAATATACTATTTTCTGATTTTTCTTATTCCAATCACTTCAGCATACTAACATTCAATTTATCTTCCATTTTCCCCCAATAATGGGAACACCTTTTACCCACCCGAAACGGAAAAACTACCATTTTACCGCTTAAAAACCACATTTTGGGTTTATGGGAATTAAATAGAGCATGTAAATCATTGCAAAATCAAAATTTTTTGATATACAACAATTACTCATGATGCAACCAGCACACAAACAAATTTTCATCCAATAAGAACATAATTATCATCATAAACTATAAAAAATCCTTCATTTTCCTTGATAAAAATGATCATTCCATGTTTTTACGTAACCTAAGACGCCTTTAATGACTACATAACCAGCAAATGGAGCCTGCATTGCTCTCAATCCAATGCTGCACTTCAATCTTCAACATCTTTATCAATTTCCATCACTATTTCCTTCATTCTCCCTCCCGGGTTTCTTCTTCAAGATGGTGCACATGAACAGCCCATAGAGGGGAGAGAGAGAGAGGAGAGAGAAAGGCTAGATTCTGTTAACTTCATCCAAACAGCCATATCTCGTGCAAAGACCGGCGATATGATCAGACAAAGAAGTTGAGGCCCAATGTCTGTTAGATAGGTTGCTTTCAGCCTCCATGCATGATCCATGAGGGGAAGGGCGCATTTTTCGCCGCGTTGCTGATCACGCCATCTTCTTCTTCTTCTTCACATTTTTTTCATCAAAATTAGGGGGGGTGTTAAAAGTCCCCAAAAGGCACCCCCCTTTGGTCCTAAGTTTTGGTCCATCTTTTCGTATCTTGGCCAATTTTTGGCCTCTTCCGCGTCTGGGCTCCATTTCAGCCTCTGAAAAATCCTGCGAGTCCGTCTCGTCGTCCCGCATTGACTAGCAATTCCTCACATCCCACACGGCAATCGAAAAAATTATCAAAAATCCACAAGTGTCGCTTGGGCGTCTTTTAAAAGCCGTCTTTCACTTGGTGCTTAAAATCGTCCTAGCTGCATCCGCCGCCTTCGATGTTAAATATTTTTCCCCTAAATTTTGGATTTTTTGGCAAATTTTAGGCACATCCCGGGCTCAAAACTCCGCTCTCATTGGCGACCATAGGATAGGGCGACTCAGCCCGTCAAATTACACAACACATCTGCACAAAACAACCAAAGGAAGCATCAAGCTGATACAAAATAGATACATATTAAAACACAGCACAATGCGCACCCTACCCCTTGACAAAACCAAGGCATGAAATCCACAAGGAGTAGGCCTAGCATAATCTAATAGAAGGTCCGAAGCTAGTCACTAATCGACTGCTCCAACACAGCCAAACTAAAAAGAACTATCAAAGAGGTTGCCCTAAGTGGTGGTCTGAACTACCTATCTAACTAAGGACAACACAACCAGGAGCTCCTACTAGGTGAGGACTCCTACAGCCTGATCAAGAAGTATTTTCTTTTAGCACATTTCTTCTTTTAGGTTTTTATTCTTCCATACTTGGGCGTGTAAAAAGGAGGGAGCTGAGTGTAGTGACCTAAGAAGAACAGGGCATCGGCCTTAGGTCCTGTCTTGGTACCCAAGAACCTACCAAGCCCTAGCAAGGTGACATTTAATCCTTTTCTGACGCTCACTTTTATTTTCACTCCAACCTTCCTTAATTTCTTCTTTTCCAACAAGCCGCCACCCCTAGGAAGACAAGGCATCGGCCCCGGGTCTGACTCGTCCCTAGGAACCCACCAGGCCTTCGCAAGGCGATGATCAACTGCTTACAAATTTTCCTTTCTTTTCTTTTCTATTTTTATAGGGATTAGAACCCCTTTTTACACACCTTTGTATATATTTTATTTTCTTTGAGATATTCCAGGTTTTTTCTCTCTATTATCATCATTTTTTCCTCTGGCAGGCTTCTCTAACTGCCTCACAACTAACAAGAACTCCTAGAACGGCTGCCTAGCAGGCTAGCAGAATAGGGTCACTAGAACGACTTTCTAAAATAGGTCTTTCGATGCCTGGAAATGTCTTTATAGGAGGCAACGACTATTCAGCCCTCCCTCAGACATACCTAACCTAAACTTGGGACTTCATGCCTTGGACACCGGTCCCCAATAAGAAAAGAAAAACCCCTATAAGTACACAGACACATATAGCACAAAAACACGGTACTCGTACAGGAGAGATATCACCTGGATATGGCCACGAGAAGCTCCCGCGCGACATAGGCTCCTTCCAAGCTCTTCTTTAAACCTGTCTAGCACAGGACTAAAAGAAGAAACCATTAACCGCACCTGTACTAAATAGACAATTGGCTAATGAAATAAATCATTTCACTACAACAACTGATCGGTCCTCTTGGCCTAATGAAATAAAACATTTAAAACCTCGCAAAACTGGCCCTCTTGGCCTAATGAAATAAAACAGAATAGCACCTACACATCCCTCCCCGAAATAGTACAGATATACAATTATATGCTCCTTTTCAAGGAGGAAAAATAGGGCTCGTAGCCCTAAGCTAAATGCATAAGATTATGACCCATCCCTCCTGCATATATAGCAAGAGGCATACACATAACATGTTGTCTAATCAGCCTATGGATCCAAGATAACAATGGTAGATGGGTCTCGGCTACTCTTTGCATCACCCATATCAACCATCACCTGCCATATATTGCATGCTCTGATAACATTCCCCACAAGCGACCGGGTCCTGTCTCATTATTAATAGCAATATCCAAACTAGGATCACAGTTGAAGAAAAGGTCTTCTTCATAAGTAAGATTTGCCAGTGAATCCGCAAACTGATTCCAGTAATGTGGAATCAGCTGAAGAGACACTCTATCAAACTCCTCAAGTAGGGTCATCGCAATTCGATGATACATACAAAGAATGGGATTCCGCACTGTGTATGTCCCATCTAGCTGATTCAAGATCAACTGGGAATCCCCTTTTACTAACAACTGCTGAATACCACCTTGCTTGGAAATATGCAGTCCCATAATCAAGGCTTTATACTCCGCCATGTTGTTAGTGAATCCTACCTCGAGATAAGCAGCTAACTTCATTGTAACTCTACGTCGGGGATCTCAGATTACTACTCCAACACTCCCTTTTTTAGGAGGGCCCCTGGACGCCTCGTCAAAATATAATGTGTACATCCACAATGGGTTTATACAGCCTACCATCACGAACTCCTCTATTCCTAATTATAATAGTCAAAATTTAGCATGTTTAGAGGATGAACTGATGGCTTCATCCCGCCTTCTTCATTAAACTCAATAGGGATACTTGTCAACATTCGTAAGCAGTGATGGCAGAAGACTTTGATCTCCCACACAAAGGTTCCGTCTTCTTGCTCAATCACTTTGTATCCTTTTCTCCACCAGATAAGTTTCCCCCGATGATATCTCTGCTCTAGATATGGGTGCTCCAAATAAGGAATTAACCGCCCCATCAACCAGCTTTAACCTCTTTTGCAGGTCTCAAATCAGCCCCAGCATGGACCTGCAATGCATTTTTTCGTATTAGCATATTTAGAAATAATAAGGTTTAATCTTATTAAGATTAACCTTATTTTTAAATTCTACTCCTTGCAGATCAGCTAGTAGAACCGTAGACCTATTTTTTCCTATCCTAACCATCTTGTAGGGGCCATCCCATCTAGGTTCCAGCTTCCCTGGAAACAGCTCCCTATGTGCATCGTAGTACATAACTAATTGCCCTTTTTTAAAGGTATACTTCTTTGCTTTAAGGTCATGCAACTGCTTCATCTGATGTTTAGCTACCTCCTGGTGTAATAAGCTCTGCAATTTCAGCTCATCCAGGTGGGCTATGGTCGTAAAATGTTCAAAGAGTGCATCCTCGTCTCCCAAAGAGTGGTTAATTGCAAGACGTATGGTTGGAAACTCGATTTCGAGGGGTAACACACATTCTTCCCCATAAACTAATTTAAATGGAGTATGGCCGGTAGCTCGCTTGAACGTTGTATTATACTCCCATATAGCCACATACAACTTCCTGTCCCAGTCTTGTTTCTTCTCGGAGACTATTTTAGACAAGATACCCACAAGTTGCTTATTAGTACTTTCGACTTGTCCGTTGGCTTGTAGATTATAAGGGGTCGTTTTGTTGTGCTTGATTTGCCAAGGCTTTTGATCACTTTATTCAAAAAGTGAGTTCCACGGTCTGATACTAGTTCCTTCGGTGGCCTGAAACGGTAGATAATCTGCTCTAAAAGAAAACTTGCAGTCTCTTTTGCATTGTTCTGCCTCGTCACCCACGCTTTTGACCATTTTGTAAAATAGCCAGTTGCTACTATAATGTACCTCTTCTGAGTAGTAGACGACGGGGTGATAGGACCCACAAAATCAATACCCCACTTCTCAAACGGAAGGATAGCCATGATAGGCATAAGTGGTCGTTTCCTATTCTCTCTGATGTCATGTCTTTGACGGTATCACGTCTCTTAAAGTACTCAAAGGAATCTTGGAAGATGGATGGCCACCAATATCCAGCTCTTAAAGCTTTTTGTGCCGTCAATCGTCCAGCGAAGTGCCCTCCACATGCAGAGTCATGGCACTCTTCGAAGATGAAAGGAACCTCGTTAGGCATCACACATCGGCGATAGATACATCAACACCCTGCCGATATAGTGTTCCTGTGATCAAGGAAAACTTCAAAGCCTGTTGTCTGATTTTCCTCTTTTCAGATTTTGATAAACCAGCTCTAGTCTCTCCCGTTGATAGATAATGCGTGATAGCAGCATACCAAGATGGAATAGAAGCTGTATCAATTTTAAACATATCTTCAATATCACTTCCTTCAGCCAAAGTCTCTTTTGGATCCCCGAAATCCACAAGGCATTCCACAATCCCCTGCAACCTCGGTGGCTTACTCTTAATCTCATAATCGAACTCCTGCAAAGTGATTAACCACTTTGCCAAACCATTAGGCGGTTGTAGCTTGTTCATAAGCAATCTAAGCCCTTCTGCCTTCGTATAGAAAACTACCTTCTCATAGAGGATGTAGTGCCTAAATTTTTTAGTCGCAAAGACCATCACAAGGCACAACTTCTCCATGTAGGTGTAGTTAATTTCTGATATGCCCAATTTTCGACTAGCAAAAGCTATCGGATGATACCACTTTTTATCCCAGATTTGGGCTAAACAGCAGTTGATACTATGCATGGTGGCTGCTGAAAATATGTAAAATACCTTGCCTCTTTTAGGTGCTTTTAAAATTGGTGCTTTTACTAGCTCCTGTTTCACATCCTCGAAAGCTACCTTACAAGGGTCGCTCCATACAAATAGATAGCTAAATGATAATAAGTTTGTTAGTGGCAACGTCCTTTCTGCCAAGGCATTTATAAACCTCCGATAGTACCCTATCGATGACAGAAAGCTATGTATCTCTTTCAGAGTGCGTGATGGACTCATAGCAACTATAACCTTGATCTTTTCAGGGTCAGTTGCGATTCCTATTGAACTGACCACATGGCCTAACAATAGCCCATAAGGCACTCCAAAGTCACACTTCCATGGGTTAAGAGCGATACAAAATTATCTGCAGTGCTCAAAGCACTTTCTTAAAATAATCAACATCCTTTCCCTTACAGTGGCTACCCCCAGGTCATCGATAAACACTTTCAATTCATCTGGGAAGATGTCACCAAAGGTCTTGTCTGCTGTTCGTTGCCATGATCCAGGTGCATTGCACAATCCAAAGGCCATCACATGGTATGCAAAAGTACCAAAGACAGTAATGAAAGTTGTTTTCAACTTGTCCTCTTCTGCAATTGCCATCTGGTCGTATCCCGCAAAGCAATCCATCAACGAATATATTTCCCTACCCGCTAATTGATCCAAAATCTGATCAATAAATGGCAATGGGTAGTAATCCTTAACCGTCTGCTTATTCAGCTCTCTAAATTCTACACATAGTCGGATCTGGTTGTTTTTCTTCTTCCTGATGACAACTGGTGAACATCATTCTGTGTGCTGTACATGGAAGATTAAACCAGCTTTTCGTAACTTCTGTAACTCCTCAAACAGCCCGTCCCTCAATTCAAAAGATGCATACGCCTTAGCTTCTGATGCACAGGATGACTGCCTTCTTTTATAGGAATAGTATGAACAGCTAGGCCGGGAGGAATGCCTCTCAGCTCATCATAACTCCAAGCAAAGATGTCGCGGAATTCTTGAATCAAGGACACATAGTCCTCCCTTTCTGCTGAACCGAGCATGGAACCTTATTTAATTGGCCGCAAATCATCCGGCGTGCCAAGGTCTAACTCAATCACATCCGCATCTCTTATCCTATCTTGAGGCTCTATCGGCTCATTTAGAGTTATTTGATAAATATCTTCTGTAGTGGACCCCTCTTTAGATTCATCACTGGATGATGTCTCACTACCAGATGAATCATCTGCTGTCTCTAATTTAATAGAGGATAAAGGAGCTCTCTCACTCTGAGGAGACTCAGGGTAAGCATCGACTATTACTCGATTAGCACCTCTACCTAGAACCACTCGACCGGTGGGTATATCGACTTAGCAGTCTGTTCGTAAGATCCAAGGCCTACCTAGCAAGACTCGATAGCTCCGACGTCCTACAAATCTTATCACCCTAAAGTCCAAGAAGCATTCTACACTTGCAACTGTAACATGGACTTTAGTAACGCAACCTTCTGGTTGCCTTAGACTATCATCAGCCATTCTAAGAAGGGTGGAGCTATCTTTTTGGATGCCTAGACCTAGCCTCTCCATCAACTCTGAACTCATGATATTGATGGAGGACCCAGTGTCTATGATAGCATGCTCCACTAATATTCCATCCACGTATGCTGGAACCCTAGGGCAATTCTTTTCAGCATGATCAAACCAATCTTCCCCTACTCGTGCTATGCCCAAAGGTTCTACAATATACCCAATACACAGGATCTTCTTGAATTCCTTGCGTACTCTTGGAGATAATTTAATCAACTGTAAGAGATTTACATTTGGTTTGACTTCGCAAAGAGAACTTGCTAAATCAAAATCATGATACGTAGCCAAAGCTCTCTTTTCTCGCCAAATCATCCTTTCTTTTGGTCTCGGGACCGGCTTTGGTGCTTCTTTTTTAGCTCTTGCCTTCTTTCTTGGCACTTTCTCATCCTTCTTAGGATTGAATTTTCTATCAACATGCCTTAGAGGTCCACCTTCCACGCTAGGATTCCAGACTTCCGTCCCCTTATCCCCTTGCTTAGGGTTTTCCTCGACCGGTTTTGCATTATCTCTATCACCCTCTTTAGCCTTTTGGCCTCTTGTCACGGCTCGTAGGTTAGAGGTTTCAACACCTTTGACGCGTACAGCCTCGATAAGGCTAACTCCATTGCCTTGTGGCAATTCCTCTATAGTGGTCTTTCCGCTTTGCAATATTTGTCTTGGTCCATCATTTTGCTGGAGGTTACTACCTTGCGCTCTATGTTAACTGGACCTGGCTGTTTGCTCCCTTGTTGGAGAGAACTAATCTTACTCCAACAGGTAGCGGCTAAGTGGCCCGACTTCCCACAAATATTACATTTAACATTTGGAAAGTTTGTAGGGAAATGTTGTCCGCCACACCACTTACAGCTGAATCTTGAGGGACCACCCTCTTCAGGGCATCGACTCTCTATCAGATTCTGCTGCTTCTTCAGGAAATTGACGTCAACAGCTATTTGCCGATATTGTTTAGAAATCATGTCAGTGTAGTGCTTCATCATATCCTTAACTTTGCCAAAGACATTAGATGCACTCTACTCATAGCCTCACTCGTCTATCCGTCGTTCCATTGGCCTAACAATTTGATTGGGCATTGGTTGTTGACTCACAGGAATAACATTAGGGTTCAAAACTTGGCCTCCAACATTTGGTGGAGCCAACTGACTAGCCATAGGCATAGTCACACTAGGAGGAGATGTCAGCAAAGGTACATGTTGAACCATGCTTCCTCTCCCATTAGGGTTATTCATAAGCATCCCTTGACTTCCATTTGTCAATGGTAAATTGCCTCTAGGTACTAGACCCGCATTAAGATTTATTCGAGATTAGTAGGCCGTTTGTAATCGTGACTCTACTCCTTCTGCCCGCGTGATGACGGTGTCTATATCAGCCAAAGCCACACTGCTCAATTGTACTTAAATATTGAAATCCAATCCATGCAAGAAGTATTGCAATTGGGCAGTTGGTGGAATAGGAATGTAAGTTTGTAACTTATGAAATACTTCCTTAAGCTTCTTAGCATAGGCTTTCACATTCTCATGGGGATCTTGGTGTGTTACATTCAAAACACGCAACCAGTATTGGCCACCTCTTTCAAGGGCATATTCTCCTCAGAAAGCTGCATAAAATTGGTCGATTGTGGTTATGGTTCCAGTCTCTATGCTATGATACCATACTGCAGCCCTTCCTTTTACTGTCATGTTAAAGAACATCATGAGATGTCCCTCATCTTGGATGCAGTAATTAAACATTAGTCTTTGGAACTCACAAATGTGAAACTCCGCATCTTCTTCGGCTAACCCATTAAAAATGGGCAAAGGCACTCCTAAAGCCGGTAGATCCGGCGTCCCTGCAGGAATTGCAATGGGTTGTGCCATGATGACAATTGGATTAACAATAGGAGTTTGGACTGATGGGATCATATCCGCACTTGAAGTGAGTTGACTTGGTAGAAGAGAGGAAGAACTTGTGCTTCCTTCTACACCTAAAGGACTATGTGCAGCAGCTGGGTTACTAAGACCACTGCCTCTTATGCGTATTAGGCTACTCCTTTGAGGAGAATAGTGACTTAACGCTTTGCAATCTCCAACCGCCGTCTAGCCCTCTCAGCATGTTTTGCTTTTTGTATTTTGTCTTGATGGTCCTTGTCAGAGGACATAAACCAACTTTTTGGTCCCTAAAAACCCTAGATTTGAGAACCACCACTTGTTGGCAGCTCCCGGCAAATGCACCACTGATGGGACCTCAAATGGGCCAGCATTGGCTATAGCACGAGCCTGACCTCATGCTCATAACAAACAAACACACCCTCACGGCCTCACTGGCCAGGAATTCTATTTACTGCTAAAGGACAAACTGTCCTAAAGCCTAATCTATGCGTTTATAGTTTTATAGTCCAACGTTTCCCTTTCTAGAAACTCCTCAGAGGGAGAACCCATACACACTGGCCATAAATACCACTATAATCACATACATGGGAGACAACCTCTCAGTGGAAACACCGCGGCCCCACTACAGCTCTCCTACATTGCAGGGATTAGCCCCTTGATGTGCTACTCAACATATAGAACAAACGAACAAACTCCACTCTTTCATTTTGAAAGTAATCCAGGAGATACCATGTGTCCTTACCAAATAATCCCACAAGAACTGAACGTCTATCCTATGGCTTAGGATGCCTTTTCACCCTCAAACGTGGGTCATTGTCATTGGAAACACGTGCTATGCATCCAGGTTTTTTATTCCGATACCATGGTTTACATGCATATGCAAAAGTGGATGATCTTAAAGTGCTCAAACATAATTTCAATCAAAAACATGTGGTGCACAACCAGGCTTTTCCCTGCATTTACTAACCCGTTGTGGCGATGTAAGGATAGCACCGAGACAACACTCGTGCCATTATCCTCTTAATTAAAGTATAACGAACTCTATGGCATGATATGCATCAGAAAATCAGCAACAATCAGCACAAAAATCACACCATTCAACCATCCCAACCCCCTACGTTTAGGTATTGCTTTCGTTACATAGGTGTAGAGGTTCATTTTGTCATATTTTGATGTATAAAAAGCAATAAATCACAAACTTTGACAAAGAGATAGGGCAAACTGAGGCTAAACCTCATGCTTTGCCACTACCACACATCCACAAACAATCATTATATTTTTTCTTATTTTTCCAAGACGTATCTCTATTTTTTCCCTTATTTTCCCCATAAAATATGCTATTTTCTGTTTTTTCTTGTTCCAATCACTTCAGCATACTAACATTCAAATTATCTTCCATTTTTTGCCAATAATGGGAACAGTTTTTACCCACCTGAAACGGAAAAACTGCCATTTTATCGCTTAAAAACCACATTTCGGGTTTACGGGAATTAAATAGAGCATGTAAATCATTGCAAAATCAAAATTTTTTGATAAAAAATAATTATTCATGATGCAACCAGCACAAATTTTCATCCAATAAGAACATAATTATCATCATAAACTATAAAAAATCCTTCATTTTCCTTGATAAAAATGATCATATCGTGTTTTTATGTAACCCGAGATGCGTTTAATGACTGCATAACCAGCAAATGGAGCCTTCATTGCTCTCAATCCAATGCTGCACTTCAATCTTCAGCATCTCCATCAATTTCCATCACTATTTCCTTCATTCTCCCTCCTGGGTTCCTTCTTCAAGATGGTGCACATGAACAACCCATAGAGGGGAGAGAGAGGGAGGAGAGAGAAAGACTAGATTCTGTTCTCTTCATCCAGATAGCCATATCTCGTGCGAAGACCGGCGATATGATCAGCCAAGAGGGAGAAGTTGAGGCCCAATGTCTGTTAGATAGGTTGCTTTCAGCCTCCATGCATGATCCATGAGGGGGAGGGCGCATTTTTCGCCGCGTTGCTGATCATGTCATCATCTTCTTCTTCACGTTTTCTTCCATCAAAATTAGGGGGGGGGGGGGGGGGAGGGGGGTTAAAAGTCCCCAAAGGGCACCTCCCCTTTGGTCCTAAGTTTTGGTCCACCTTTTCGTATCTTGGCCAATTTTTGGCCTCTTCCGTGTCCGGGCTCCGTTTCAGCCTTTGAAAAATCCTGCACGTTCGTCTCGTCATCGCACTGACTGGCAACTCCTTACATCCTGGACGATAGTTGGAAAAATTATCAAAAATCCACGACTGTTGCTCGGGCGCCTTTTAAAAGCCGTCTTTCACTT
Source organism: Lygodium microphyllum (assembly GCF_053477565.2). NCBI lineage: Eukaryota > Viridiplantae > Streptophyta > Polypodiopsida > Schizaeales > Lygodiaceae > Lygodium > Lygodium microphyllum. The sequence goes on along the minus strand of NC_141151.1, from coordinate 68,149,932 downwards.
GGTGCTTAAAATCGTCCTAGTTGCAGCTGCCGCCTTCGATGTTAAATATTTTTTCCCTAAATTGCGGATTTTTTGGCAAATTTTAGGCAAATCCCGGGCTCAAAACTCCGCTCTCAGTGAGATAAGGTGGAACTAGTAGTAGGGGTGCTCTCACCTTGCTCTACTGGAAAATGAATGGAGTGGCAAAGCAAAGGGGGCAGACTTGGCATATGAGCTTGGCTCATCTAGTTTGTTAGGCATGCACAAGAGCTTGGAGCAGGAGTCCATCACGGTGACCTAGAGTTCTCTCTTAAGCTTCTCCCAGTGGGAGTCACTCCTTCTCATAGTCATGTTGGAGTTTTCAATCATCTCTAGACTTATTGGGGTCGTGCCATTCGTGTGCTCCACTCCTATGGAATGCACTTGGAGGAAGACATTCTCCCTCTCTAGCTGATGTGCTTTACTCTTGATGTTATCTATAAAGGCCAACTACACCTATTGTTGGTATGCATCCATGGTGTTCACGGAGTGTGGCATCCTTTTGTCAAAGTTGTTCGGAGAGGGTAGTATTGACCTGCTTTAGGCAGGTCCACTTGGGAGGTGAGCTTCTACTGTTGGTGTTGCTGTCGGGTCAAGAACCTATTGACAAATTCCAAGGAGGGACTAGTGGGCCATTTCCCAGCTAAACTCTAGATAGATCAAATGATTGCTATGAAAGACGTGGTGGAGAAGGGGGTAGCAATAGAGGAGGTGCCATCTAGACTTGTGAGGATCATCAAAGAGGGGTCAGGGCACTTGTCTTGTGAAGGTTCCTCCTTTTGCTATTGTGCTTTTGGTCTTGAGATTTGAGAAGGGAAAGTTTGGTGGAGAGGCTAGTGGGGCAGAGGTGGACTTCTTGGGTCCATGCTTTCTTGGGGTGGCTTTGGCTCCTCACTCTCTCTTGATGAGGGTTAGGGCTAGGCTAGTGTGAGGTTCCAGTCTCAAGTTAAGAATGGGAGATGTCCATTGCAGGCGGTGAAAGTTGATGGGATGTAGTGACCTAAGAAGGCAAGGGAAGGAGGAGAGTAAAATTTTAGCTGCACATTATCTTCATGGTTTTTACTAGCTACCTTGTGGACTAGGTGTTTCACCTCAATGAAGAGGTGGTCATAGAAGATATGGACCTAGGTGATAGGAAGAGACAAATATGAGAAAAAGAGAGAAGCAAACTTCTTGGATACTTTGAATGCCTTAGCTTGTAGATACACAGCTTCTATAAAGATCTTCAAGGATCTAACTACCCACTTCTCTCAAATGATTTCTTTAGTTTTTAAATAAATAGAAATCAGCTTCATTAATTAATCCTTTTGGATAATGTTCATTTGTATAAAAATTAGACAAAAATACAAATCCAATTTCAAACATATTTTAAAAATAGTTGCAAGTAAAGTATTTATCTACAATGCCACACCGACATTCTGTTCCTTACACTAGGACCAATATCCAAAGTACCATACCCATGTCCAATTACCATAGACATGATCTACCAATATGCCCTTAGTTAGTGTTGGGACCTTTTGAGAGAATCTATTCTAGATCCTCAACACATGAGGAATTTATAGCTAGATTCCCCCAAGTACCCTTGCTCCCTTCTAGCCTAATGTCCTTCCTATAGAGAGACCTCTCACATCTAGGGGCAGACCTAGCACATGGTGTAGACAAATCTAGCCCCTTAGTAAAGGGCTTTGCCACATTAGACTTCTACTCCCAACTAGGAAACCATATATTTTTCAAGCATTAAGTATATCTTAAAACATTTCATCAAAACTATAACAATTTTCTTTGAATATCCCACAAGAGAAGATACAATCCACAACTTATTTCTCCTTAGAGTGCAATCACATAAAGCAATACATGATAGTATCCCTACTATTTTGGATGTGATGCTTCTCAAACCCTCTTCATCTTTTTCAAAGGTCATAAGTTTTTCTCTAAGTGATGCAATGCTTTAGCATACAACACTTTAACATGCATGAGCAAGGCATCTATCTTTACTCTTAGTAATTACATCTTTTTAGGGTAATCATGATTAGTTCCTAAGGGACAGTTTATTTCTATATTCTAAGGATGTTGTAAGTTATACTTTCCTCCTAAATGCACAATAATTTAAGGATATTCAAGGAACTTGATTTACATGGAGAGAAACCACTCTTTATCCTTCACTGTTGCAAAGTACTAACAATAGCTAACTAGATATAAACTAATCAATCTATCAATAAATCATTTAGTCAATCAAAATCCCTTCAAATCTATCCAAAGACGCCTGAATAGAAGTTGGTGTGGATGGGTCTTTGTTCACATGTGCAACCTCTTGTCCTGCTCCAACTCTCCATTGTTTTGGGGCTATCATAGCATGCAAACTTCTTCTAACACATTCTTTCCTCTATTCCTTCATGGACCCTTGTAGCGTCTCCTAACCTGTATGTCTTTGAAATAAATCCTGGCAAGGTAAAACAAGATACACAAATTCTGGAAAAGTAGGGGAGTATCTTGGCTATGAGAAGAGGGTAATCCTTGGAGAGGGTTGTTGAAATGATATGGAATTAGTATTATGAAACTTCCATACATTGGAGGGCAAGATTTAGTGTATCTTGAGTGGATTTGAGAATTAGAAGGAAATATTATGACCGTGGAGGTCCAAGAGGGAAAAATTGGTGTCATTTGCAAGGATGGGTTGCAAGTAAGTTGATTCTTTGAAGTTGGTGGTCTTTCGAGGTCTTCTCTTCTTCCAATCCTCCTTTATCCCTCTATCTCTCTACCTCATCCACTGTCTATTCTATTTTCTCCTTCTCTATTCCTCTCTCTTTTCTAATTCTCTCCCTCTCTATTCCACTTTCTCTTTTAATTCTCTCCCTTTCTTATACTAACCTTCTCTATATCTCCTTCTCTCTCTCACTATCTATCCCTCTCTTCTTATTATCTCTCTCAGTCACACTATCTATCTTCCCTCTCTATTCCTGTCTCTTCCCATTATCTCTCTTTTAACACACACACACACACACACACACACACACACACACACACACACACACACACACACACACACACACACACACACACACACGCACGCACGCACGCACGCACGCACGCACGCACGCACGCACGCACGCACGCACGCACACACACACACACACACACACACACACACTCTCTCTCTCTCTCTCTCTCTCTCGTCTAGTAGTATATGTGTTCCCATTAAGCCTTAATAACTAAGGCTTATATAGCCTTCAATCTAGCCATGTATGCCTCATGCTTTAAGGAGCCATGTTTGATCTTTGCTCTTGGATATTTATTGAATTGATCTTGGTGTGAGCTTCATGGACTCGTGGATGGTTGTGTATCCTTCATGAACGTGATGATGAGGAAGATGACGGTGAATCCTTGTTGACGTCAATGTTGACGACTTTGATGAAGACCAGGGAGGGGGGAGATTCGACAACACAACATTTTAAATGTTTAATTAACCTTTTTCTATTGAGGTTATTACATAATTAGAGTGATTCCTAGACTCTTGTTCATATTTTGTTAGGATGTTCATTTACTTTTGAATCTAGTCCTAAACTCCTAGGTTGTAGTTGAGGTGATGCAAAATTGGGGTCTTTGGACTACCAATTGTTGTGGATGCTTACTAATAAGGTGGCAATGCCTCAAGATTCAATCTATGAATAAAACTCAGAAGTATGAAAAAACAAGAATCATGAATTCAAGCTTTTAATCAAGATTTGGTAGCATGCATCAATCGATGGATTGCATGCAACATATCTTAGGTGATGTTCCTTGTGGTTGTTTAGGATTGATGTATGCAATGATTTTGAGATGAAAAGAGCTAGAAAGATGATTCAAGAGGAGAGTAGAGGATATTAAACACAATTATGATGGTTTAAGAATAAGTAGGAATGGAAATATAATTAGCCAACATATGCACAAAAGCTTTCAATAAGCAATTCAATTAATCCAATCACTTTTCTAGGTTTTCAATTAGAATTCAATGGTTATGATACACTTGTTTAGAGAAGAGGAAAGATGGAAGGACTTATATGTGTAGCTGTGATAGAGATAGATTGATAGTATCTTTTTGACTCAATTGAATCTTGCTCCTTCACTCCCTTTGATGTAGTTGTGGTATGTCTTTGAATCATGTAATTAGTCTCCTACAATCTATGTAGCTTTTATTGCACATGAGAGGTGCAAATTATGGGTCTCTGCCATGAAACAAATGAATCTTAAATGTATTTATCCACTTTTATCAATTTTGGAGTTAAAGAAGGTGATGATGTGGTAGTTAATGTGATCTTAGATAGATTTTTACTATGGTGTGATGGCCTACTTTCCTATGGGTATTTCAAAGGGGGCATAACCTATTGCTAAGTGGATTGAACTATTGTAGTAGAACTCAAGCAATCGAGGTACAAGGCCCAATCTTTTTGGTCCACCCACACATAGCTTTGAAGGCAGTCTTTAATTCCTTGGTTCACTCACTCTATTTTCCCATCTATCTTTGGGTGGAAGGACGAGGAAAATCTAAGTTGTGTTTCCAGTATCTTGAAGAGTTCCTTCCATATATCACTTGTGAAGCGGCCACCCTAATTTAATACAGTAGCTAAAGGCAACCCATGTAGCTTGAAGACATGAGTAAACAAAAGGTGGGATACTTCCTTGGCATTCAATGGTGGCTCGATGGGGATGAAGCATGCTTGCTTGGAAAAATAATCACCACTACAAAATGATGGTATAACCATGGGATTCTAGGAGTTCCACAATGAAATCCATGCTAATGACGTCCCATGGATGGCTTGGCACTAGCATTTGGTTGAAGTAAGCTAGCCATCTTGGGGCATGGAGCTTTAACTAGTTGGAAAGTTGGGCAAGTCTTGCTATAGTCTTTAAGCTCTTTTTTCATATTCAACTAGAAAATTTGTCTTCTTAAGACCTCTAGGAACTTGCTTTGGCCTTTGTATCCCCCTAGTTTCCCATCATGCACCTCATGTAGGATGATCGTCTTTAACTCTAGACTATTGGAGATGTACAAACTCTTTTATACAAAAAGGATCCCTTTTTCAAGTGTATACATGCCATGGGGTGCCTTCTCGGCTTTCACTTCTTCTATTAAGTTGTGCATCTCCTAGTCATGCTCCAAGGCCTCCTTCACTAACTACTCTAAGAAGTTGTTGTTGCCTACACTCATTTCTTTCAAGTCTACTTTTCAACTTGTGTATCTACTATTTTCTTTGTAGAACCTATGCTTAATCTTATGTCAAATTATGCTAGTAAGTCCAACCCTCTAGCTTGTTTGACAGACAACTTGGATTATGAGTGGAAGTATTTGAGAGAGATGTGGTCCATGAAGATGATGGTGTGTTTTTCTTGCACATAGTACTTCCACTTTCTAAGGTAATGTATTATTGCTAGCATCTCCTTCTCATGGGTACTCCACCTAGTTTCTATCCATGTGAATTTCTTGGACTCATAGGTGATGGGGTGACAATCTTGCATCAACACTCCCCCATTTCCATAATCATATACGTATATTAGGATCTTAAAGGACTTGGTGAAGTATGGGGTTCTTGCTCATACTCCCTCATGTGAAATTTCCTTCTCCTTTGGTTAGTTGGGATAGTGGAGCCATGATCATACTGTATACTTTCACAAACCTTCTACAAAACACTCTCAAGCTTAGAAATTTTCTAACTTATCGGACTATTTTTGAGATTGGCCACTTCTTCACTTTAACTTTCTTTGGTATACTTTGATTCCTTCCTCCATAATTATAAATCCTATAAATTCTAACTCCTTTACACTACAAACTTGCACTTCTTTGGTTTGACATACTATTTATACTACCACAACTTCTTGAATACTAACTTTGACTGCTCTTTACGTTTTTCTAATGTTTTACTTTTGACTAACAAATCCTACATGGATTATGATGAACACATCTATCTAATATTCTATCCATCAATCCACAAAATGTTTTCGGCCCTTTGCTAAGTCCGAATCCATGGAGTGGACATTCTTTCATATCTAGTGTGATAGGATTTCTTTGGGATGTCTTCTTTAGCTATGCAAATTTGGTAGTAGCTTGACCTAAGATCTATGTGGCTAAAGTATTTGACTCCATTGAATCTATCTAATAAATCCTCTACTAAGGGCATGGGGTACTTGTTTTTAATGGTGATCTTATTGAGTGCCCTATAGTCTATGCACAATCTAAGCCCTCCATCCTAAGCCAAGATGTCATCAAAGGAAATAAAAACAAACTCATCGAGGTAAGGACTAAAAATATCTTGTACTTATTAATTGAAAGTAACTAGAGCATTAGTTAAACCAAAGGATATAACTATGAACTCAAAATGGCCATATATAGTGTTAAAAGAAGTCTTAGGCATAAACTCATCTTTTATTTAGATTTGGTAGTACCCCAATTTAAGGTCAACTTTCAAAGATAGTTTTGCTTCGTGAAGCCTATCAAGCAACTTGTCAATTTGTGGGATAGGGAATTATTCTTAATGGTTGCTTGATTCAACCCATGATAATCATTGCAAAGCCTTAGGGTCCCATCCTTCTTCTTTTGGAAGAGTACGTAAATAGTACCCTTAATTAGTCCATTGGCTTTGGCTAAGTGCAATCTAAGTTTTTTTTACATTTACATGAGCCTGGACTAAGGTTCCTTAAATCCTTACTTATTACATTGGCTTTGGCTAATTGCAATCTAGGTCTTTTTGCATTTCCAACCCCTCATGTAACTTGGCACTACAGCCTTTGTACACTTTGTGAAGCCCTTGTTACAGCCTCTAGATGTCCACCATTTTTTAGTACCCACACTTAGCTTTGTTTGTGACAGCCTCTAGATGATTGCCATGTTTGTGGTGTGTCCACACTTTGCAGGCAGTTGCTCTCACTAAAGCCTCTACCCATTTTGTGCCTTTCTAGTTGTGATTGAGGAGGGGTGTTGAGAATCTAGGCAATCACACCTAGAATGGTCCTTTTGTATGAAGTACTTGGGCCAAGGGAAATGCAAGCAATCTAGGACAAGGAACTGGATCCCATAAGCATAGTGGTGAAAAGTGCTACCTACCCAAAAGACTATAAAGCATTGTACTTGCCTATCATTTGAATAAATGTCATTGTACTTTTTGTCCTTTCAATCAATGTCATTGTCTACACACACAAGATTGTGTTTATGAGTCCAAGCTTCCATCTTGGAACCTAATTCATGTTGAGAGATCGAGCTCCACTCGTGATATGCCAGGGTGACCGTTGTGCATTTATGTCACCGACTTGTCAGTTGCAGATGCGGTTGGTACACCGCCCATGAATAATAGCTAGATGACAGCTATCCTTATCTACTCTAGTTCGTGGCTCAGTTAGTATGCCACCTTAGTTAGTTGAGTTTGGTTTGAGACCCATATATAGGATTCTTCTATTTCTTTGTATTAGAGTTCTTTTTGGCTTACACAACTAAGAAGAGGAAAACTATTTTCAGCCTCCACCTCTATGTGTATTCCCCCATTGTGCAAGCAAGAAAGCTACAAGTGAGACTTCTTCCTTCTCTCCCACAATCTTGACATGGTATCAGAGCCTTGTTCGTGGTAAGGAGCTCAAGAAAGCAAGCCAAGCTCGCGGTGTTCTGGTAAGAGGAGCAGTTTTGCTTTCATTTTCTGTTTTGGGAGCAGATCTCTGCAGGTAGCACAGTCGGAAATTGCAAGAGTGCATTGTCTTAGTTTGAGACGCTCTTCGCGGTGAAGCAAGAGGGCAATATATGCTGGGGAAAAGGGCTTTTGCCCTCGGCGAGCCTGTTTTTTTGATTTGAGGCCATTTCGGGGCCTATTTTGGAGGCAGAAGTTTTCTGCACGCACTTAGGAAAAGGCCAGTTTTATGCTGTGCGACCACTATTCTACAGGTCGGTGAAAAGTTACCACAGAAATTGCATCGTATGCTTGTGTGCAGAGACATTGGGAGTTACAGAATCATCCTTGATTCCTGTTTTTGCAAAATCGTCACTAGGAAGTGACTGTGTGGTCAAATACCACTTTCGCCAGTTTTGCAGATTTGCCCTTGTGAGGGTAAAGCTGTGTTCTCTACAGTGACAGAATTTTTTGCAGTATTCTGTAATGGCGTCTGATTCTCTTTCACAGATTGTAACTGAAAAGCTTGACAAGAACAACTTCCAAGCATGGAAGTTTAGAATGACGAATTTCCTTATGGGAAAAGGATATTGGGAATTTGTTGCAGGAAATGAAGAAGAACCAGTTCTTCCTGATGTTCCCAATCAACAGCAAATGCAGGCATTCAAATCATGGCATGAGAGAGCCAGGAAAGTTATGTACTGGCTGTCTATCAGTATTTCAGACTCTATGATTGTGCATATTCAGGATGCAAGTACGCCAAAGGAGGCATGGGATACTTTGTCAAAAATGTATAGCACAAATACGTAAGCCAGGAAAATGCAGCTCAAGTAAGAGTTGCATAATGTGCAAAGAGAAAGTATGAGTATCAATGACTACCACATGAAGGTGAAGAAGATTGCAGATGCACTTGCTTCCATTAGGTCGCCAGTGGAAGATGATGATTTAGTTTCTGTGACCTTGAATGGTCTAGGAAAGGATTATGCACAGTTTCGGACATCCATTTCAGTTCGTGAAAGATTTTCTGATTTTGAGGAGTTGATTGCTCTTCTAATTTCTGAGGAGCAAAGAAATGGTGGTGCATCTTCTTCAGGAGGAACTTCAAAAGAAACTGTCTTCTACTCAAATGCTGGAAGAGGTAGAGGCAGAGGTAGAGGAGGCCGATTTGGAGGCAGTGGTAGAAATCAGAATATGCAGCAAACTCAAGAAAACAAGACCTATGGAGGAGGACGTGGTAATTCTAGAGGCAGGGGGAGCCAAAGAGGTCGTGGTGGATGGCAAAGAGGCCAAAATGCAAACAGTAATGTTGAATGCTACTACTGTGGTAAAATGGGTAATATGGCTAAAGACTGCTATAAAAAGAAGAATGACATCATGAATGGAAAACTGCAACAAGGGAATTATGCATCTTCTAGTAGACAGGGTGATGACAGAAATGAGCATTTATTTATGGTGCAGCACATGAACAATTCTGTGACAAGTGCAGAAGAAAGCAATGATGTATGGTATGTTGACTCAGGTGCATCAAACCACATGACAGGTCATGCAGAATGGATGGAGGATGCAACGAAAATGGAAAAACCAGGATTTGTGGAGACTGGTGATGATACTACACATCCTATTGTGCAGATTGGAAGAATTCATTTGTCTATGCAGGATGGGAAAAAGAAATACCTGTCCGATGTATTTCATGTCCCGAATATCACCAAGAATCTGGTTTCTGTTGGTCAAATGGTTGAGCAGGGCTTGCAGGTTAGATTTAATCCTCATGGATGCTTTGTTGAGGATATAAAAAATAAAGGTCGCTTGATAGCAAAAGGAAAGAAGAAGGGCAGAATGTTTACGTTGGATGCAGATATGTCTGAATTGAGTGCAGCAATGTTTGTACATGGAACCCGTGTATTGCAGATATTGATATCTGGCATTAACGCATTGGTCATGTTAATGTACAGCGGCTTAAATCAATGTAGGCCCAAAATATTGTTGCAGGATTGCCTAAATTCAAGGTTGCAGAAATGCATAAGGTATGTGAAGTCTATCAGTTTGGAAAACAGGCAAGGAAACCATTTCCTAGACATGTTCAAGAGAGTAACAAGCCATTGGAATTAATCCACTCTGATGTGTGGACTACTAAAGCTGCATCTCTTGGAGGCTGTCATTATTTTGTCACTTTTATTGATGACTATAGCAGAAAATTTTGGGTGTATTTTATGAAAAAGAAAAGTGAAGTTTTTGGGCATTTCAAAACTCTTAAAGCTATGGTTGAAAAAGAAACAGACCTGCAAATAAAATGCCTAAGGTCAGATGGAGGGGGAGAGTACCTCTCAAATGAGTTTGCAAGGTTCCTGCAGGAGCATGGCATAAAGCAGCAATATTCATGCAGTCATACCCCACAACAAAATGGAATTGCAGAAAGGAAAAACAGGCATATTGGAGAGGTATCTCGTGCCATGCCCAATGAAAAAGACCTGCCAGATTTTTATTGGGCTGAAGCAGTTGCTACAGCAGTCTACATAATGAACAGGACTCCCATTGCAGCAATACATGGGATGACTCCAGAGGAGAGGTATACTGGTAGGAAACCAGATATTTCTCATTTGAAAATTTTTGGTTGCATTGTCTATGTACATGTGACAGATGAGTTGAGATCCAAGTTGGATCCAAAAGCTGAGAAGTGCATCTTTATTGGTTACTCTCTGCAGCAAAAAGGGTATAGATGCTATAACCCTTCTACTCATAAGTTTACAGTGAGCAAATATGTTGTTTTTGATGAGATGAGTAGCTGGTATAAACCAGTAAATGTGATTGATGATGTAGATGCACAAAATGGTAATGCTACACATAATTCACAGCAGCAGTCACAAAATATTGGTGGACCTGGAGCGTCCTCTAGTAGTGGTTCACATTCTTCGCCATGGACAGGCAGATTGAGATCAGGAGAATCTTCTCAAAGTAATGCAGATAATGGTATGCAGGTATCACGAAAAGGAAAAGAGAAGGTTGATCAGCCCATGTTTGATGTGAATGCAGGTCACTCTTATGTGGATGGTGAATCCAGTGCCTCAGAACAGAGCATTGATGATGAGTTGGGTATCCCCTCTATTGTTACACATGGAGTAAGGAAGACCAGGGATGTTTTGAGAGCACTTGGAAGTGAGCCTACTTTGCGTAGGTCTACCAGAGCTAGGTATCCTGTGGATAGGCTGAAATATGATGGGTTTACAGCCATCCACTATGCATATATGGTCAAAGTGATACAGGAACCAGAACCCACTTCTTTTGAGCAAGGCATGGGAAAAGAAAAATGGGAGAAAGCCATGGATGAAGAAATGGATGCCTTGGAAGCAAATGCTACATGGGAATTGGTACCTTTGCCTAAAGGTAAGAATGCAATTGGCTGTAAGTGGGTTTATAAGGTAAAGCACAATGCAGATGGTTCTGTGAACAGATACAAGGCAAGATTAGTAGTCAAGGGGTATGCACAAACATATGGCATTGACTATGAAGAAACATTCAGTCCGGTTGCAAGGATGGCAACCGTAAGAGCAGTCATTGCTATGGCTGCATCAAAGGAATGGTCTTTACATCAGATGGATATAAAGAATGCCTTCTTGCATGGTGATTTGCAAGAAGAGGTATATATGGAGCAGCCACTAGGTTATGTGCATGATGTTCATCTTGAGTTTGTTTGCAGGTTGAAGAAAGCATTGTATGGCTTGAAGCAAGCACCTAGAGCATGGACTGACAAGATAGAACAGTATCTTGTCACTATTGGCTTTCAGATTTCCAAGGCAGATTTCTCACTTTATGTGAGAAAAACAAAGAAAGGTATTATGCTACTTGTCATTTATGTTGATGATTTGATTATGACAGGTGACAGTGATGAAGATATCCTTCATGTGAAAATGCTATTGAAGCAGAAGTTTGAGATGAAGGATTTGGGAGAGCTGCGTTATTTCTTGGGTATTGAGGTGATTAGATCACCAAGTGGGATACAGCTCTTGCAGAGGCAGTATGGATTGGACATGCTGTCCAAATATGGGATGACAGGCTGTAAGCCTATTTCAGTTCCTTTGGAGCATAATGTGAAGCTGAGCGCAGATGCAGGTGAGCTTCTGGAAGACCCTACTATGTACAGACGCATAGTAGGAAGCTTGATTTATATGACTATTACCAGGCCAGATTTGAGCTATGCTGTTGGATTGGTAAGTCAGTTTATGCAGGCTCCAAGGAAACCGCATTTGGATGCGGCTAGACGCATACTCAAGTATGTGAAGTCCACATTGCAGTACTGACTATTTTATGAGACTGGGGTTCAGATACAACTGCATGGATACACTGATGCTAATTGGACTGGTAGTATTTCTGATAGACGATCTACCAGTGGATATGTGTTCTCTTTTAGGAGTGCTGCAGTCACTTGGAGCAGCAAGAAACAGCCTACAGTTGCCTTGTCGAGCACAGAGGCTGAGTACAGGGGTGTAACAATGGCTGCATGTGAGGTAGCTTGGTTGCATAAGCTACTTTATGATATGCATCAGTCTACAGATGGGCCAGTTGTCATTTATTGTGACAACATGAGTAGTATACACTTGGAAAATAACCCAGCCTATCATGCTAGAACAAAGCACATTGAGGTGCATTATCACTATGTGCGGGAGAGGGTTTTACTAGGTCTTATTGATCTAGTTTATGTCAGCACAGAGGATCAGGTAGCTGACATATTCACGAAGGCATTGGGCGCAGAGAAGCTGCGCAAGTTCAGAGACCTGCTTGGTGTGCAGGAATTGGGATTGAGCTCGAGGGGGAGTGTTGAGAGATCGAGCTCCACTTGTGATATGCCAGGGTGACCGTTGTGCATTTATGTCACCAACTTGTCAGTTGCAGATGCGGTTGGTACACCGCCCATGAATAATAGCTAGATGACAGCTATCCTTATCTACTCTAGTTCGTGGCTCAGTTAGTATGCCACCTTAGTTAGCTGAGTTTGGTTTGAGACCCATATATAGGGTTCTTCTATTTCTTTGTATTAGAGTTCTTTTTGGCTTACACAACTAAGAAGAGGAAAACTGTTTTCAGCCTCCACCTCTGTGTGTATTCCCCCATTGTGCAAGCAAGAAAGCTACAAGTGAGACTCCTTCCTTCTCTCCCACAATCTTGACAATTCACTTGTGTGACACACTCATTATCTCTAAGTCCATGTTAACATGAGTCTTCTCTTTCTCTTCCATCCACCATAGCCATGCTCTAGATCCATGCATTTATACACATCCATCACCTCTCCACATAATATATGGGAGGAAAAGAGAGATTTTCTAATATCTTCATGAAGTCTTTTTGCTACAAGTAATCCCATGAATGTAGGGCAGATTGGTACATAATGTGAAAGACTAGTTAATCATGCCATGGTTCGTTTTGGATCTATATACAACAAGGAAAGTTAATTGAAATCATAGTTTTTTGCAATATAAGATTGCTCATAGAAAAAAAGAAAAACCAAATTACATTATTCTATTATATATATACAAGGGCTTTAGTCAAAAGCCATATGTCATACAAGATCAACCATGGAGGTTATCTAAGGAAATAGTGTGATATTTAGGCGGCTCAATCATAATATCTAGGGCTAAGTAGTCATCAAGGAGATCAAGGAATCTCTCCACCTGATACCCAAAAACACGGGATTGGTGAGTAAATAGAATGCAGTTTGGTCGAATGAATCACGTAATCCTCCTATAAACCCATTGGACTTGAGTTTAACCTCACCCTCTCATGATACTCGATTGGACCAAGGAAACCAAGTTAAAAGGTAAAGAGTTAGAGGATGTTGAGCTTTTCTATCCGACGAATCCTCCAAAACTTGTACTCCAGGTTTTCAGTACGATCCACACACATAAAGTAGTTTATAAAAGTCCTATACAAACCCATGTATTGTTTCCATTGGTTGGTGTTAAAGAATTGGTAGCAAGGCAAAACAAAGATCCAATCCATTAGCCGAAAAAGCTACTCCCACAAGGGTAGGCTACTTTGCAATCCTACCTGGTAAACCAAGGGGAACATTATACAAACTTCCTCCTGCATATGATATGGAAGGTGTTAGAGAGTGTTCTTCACAATTGCTATAAGTTTAGATATTATATTAAGTTCTTTACAGTTATTGACAATAAAAATATATTTAGAAGGTTTATAACTTTTTATAGAAATAATTCCCTTAATATTTTTGCAAGATTATTTATTAATACTCTGAGCCTCATATTTTTATTCAAACATAGGACACTGTTGTTGCTTACAAGGCATTGCTAGGATTAAATTTGTACTCAAGAAAAATATTGATGATGATTTTGCTAAGCTTAGCTATGTATTTATGGGGAGAAATTCTATTTACATCAATGACCATAAGGGAATAGTCAAGGAGAATCGATATCTTTAGAATGGATATAAAAGAGTTAAGGGGTCACGTTCCAATGCACTTAGGATCCACAACTTCTATGAGTCATGAATAAGCATATTGATTTTGATTAGTCAACTAACCATTTACATAAATAAGAGCTTGGGGGTCTTTGGTTTCAAAGAACCCAAAGAAGTCAATCAAATTAAGTTCTTTAAGAATTTGAGCTCTCTTTACATCTTTCTCAATGTGCCTAGCTTTTTCATCATTGACCAAGTAATTTTCATCTTGCAAATTTCAACTCTCAACTTGGATCTTTGACTAATTTGATCCAAGGATAGCCTTAAAAGTAACTAAGAAACATTGCGTTGAAATGGGAAATTGCTTGATCCACAAGCCATGGTGTACATATCTTGAGCACCTTGTGGTTCAAGAGTTAGTTAAAGAAACCCTTAAAAAAATATTAGGCAACTTTAATTAGTTGTTCACAAGCACTCAATTTTCAACTTAATGTATTTATTTATATTAAAAAATCAATAAATAGTAATTTAACATCATTTTATGAATGGAGCATACATAGTAAAAGTTACACCATAATACCACATATAATGTACCCAACCCTACATAGAATCGACCTATAGGTTTTTAAATGTCACTACTATAGTCTCTAGTAGCAATCTAGCATCGAGCTAAGACAATCACTATTGTATGAGACATCAGAGACTTGAGGTAGGCAACCACTACACTTGGTTCAATGAGATTGAGAAATGAGGAGGAATTTAGCATCAACCCCTTTGTCCATAAAGTATAGTTGCACATCGGTCTCCTAAAATAATGCTTAGTTAGTTTTAGGACTTTCCTTAGGATAGTCACACTTTTTGGCCCTTTCCAAACTTTGGGAAATCCATTCAACTAACCAAGTCCACCCAACCGTAGGATGGTTTTTTTAGAAAGACTACCCACCCTCTTAAATATGAAACATAAAACATGGCTTTAGTTATCTAAGTAAGTATCAGTCAGGGTGTGAAGCATATTTTTAACAATTTCTTAAGTAATATTTACATGGGGTTCATTGACATATTCTTAAATATGAACACAAAAGCAATGTTTTTAAAAAATATGGTAATTCATATTATTATCATAATTACAATTTCTTCGAAGAGAAAACCAATCCAAAAACCATATTTCCACCATGCTCTTTCATCCTAGGCCTTCCAACGCTAAATCACATTGGGCTAATATAGATTTCCTTTCCTATCTTAGGACTAGGATTGAGATTATAACATCATATCAAAGCCCTACTGGTTCTCATCCACCATAAAGGGATAACCTTCCTATATAGACAACCATACATACCTAATTGGTGGTGGCTACCTTAGAAAATTTATATGCAACTCTTGATTACAAGTATCCTAGGTGTGGCCCTAGGGATCACATCTTGCCTCAATCCTCTCTAGCTGTTGAAGGCACAAACATCATTAAAACCTTTTTCAATAATTTAATACAATCCAAAATCAATCAAATAATAGAATCAAACAAGGAGTCCTCTCCAAACAAGGATCAAGATAAAGTTTTCAATTGAATTTTCAGTCATTTATATCCAACAGATGAAATTCAGCTCATAATTTAAGCTTAACTTTATGCATGTGAATGCACATCAAACTGAACTAAGTATCTTGATTGATTTTTTATCAACTTGGTAAATATGAAAAGAAATAATTTACGATTTATTATATGAAAATTTTTAACTATGAAAAACATAAGTGCAATGTGCATGATTTATAAGAAATTTACTTTTTCAACTTGATTTCTAGACTACAACTATAAATATATTAACTTTTCTTGACCATTTAATGGTATTGCAAACAAAAAATCTATATAAGAGTCTATTCATTCTAAAAATAAAATTTAAAATTTTGTCAATAATTTATAAGGTTACAATATAGTTTTTCATTATTTTTTAGATATTTATAACCAATTTTTAAATCAATTTTAACATATTTTTCACTGTATTTTACCATTTAAGAAAGTTAACCATAATAAAAAATTAAGGGAGATAAGGTAAGTTATATTACTAATTTATGAGAATTTTTATTATTTAATTTCAAACAATTAAATTTATTTAATAATTTTTAAAAATAAATAACTAAACTTATGTTGCATGAATGACTATATTCTCTGCATTTTGGATCATGAATGGTCCCACTATGTCAATTGACATGAAGAGGACAAGAGAAAGAGAAGAAGAGGAGAGATAGAGAGTGCAGAAGAGAGAGAAAGACTACATGAAGAGAGAGAAAGAGAGTGACGAGGAGAGAGAAATACTAGAATAGGAGAGAGAAAGACAGAAAGAGAGAGGAAGAAGTCGTGAGAGCTTGGAGAAGGAGATGAAGATGAAAGGAGACTTGTATTATAATCTGATGGTCAAAAATCAAGTCTCTAACACCTTATATACCAGCTAGTGTAGCTAGTATTTCCCCATTATTAAACCCCCCTTCTCTTACATTCCATCCCCACCCGAAGGTTTTTGCCCTCAAAAACAATTTGGGCACTTATGATAACTGGGTAGGAGATGCATGCATATTATAGCGTGTATTGTCAGCATATACATGTTGGCCATAAGCATAAGCATCGGGTGCATAATGCCCATGAGAATACTCATCATGATGTTGATAATACTCAGGGTGATGAGAATCCATACTTGACTCAATTCTTTCTCTATTGTCTTTGTCCCCCTTCATAAAAGCAATATAGCGATCAATTAAAGCTCCAAGTTTGTCAATATTAGCCTGTGTTTGAAGCCAACCTTGTTCACTAAAGCTGGAGCTATTGAACTCAGTTGCCACTGTAAGCAAGTTGCTTTCAGAATCTTCTCGTTTGATGAGCATCAAAAAAATTGCATAACTTCTCTATTTCTATTCTTGTCTTCCACAAGGTGAATTCAATCAATGAGCTATGTCAAGTGCTAAGATCAGCATTGATGCCTCTAGTAGCAACTGGTTCATCTCTGTCAAGTACCAAGATCAGTCTTTAGCAATCAAAGTTCTTGCTCAGAAGCTGTTGCAACATGGTCAAAGCTCTGGGGTTGCACAATTAGTCAACACTTCACCTTCCTTGAAATCATTGAAGCCATTAGCGTGTCTTTTCTCTAACATGATAATCTTATCAGTTAGAGATCTAAAATGCATGCAATAGTGTCTGAGCAGCCTCTTCTGCACGATTTTTACCTATGGACATACCAACACCAAGCATGGCAGTGCCAGAGTTTGTCATTACTACTTTCACATCTACAAAACCTACATTAACAAGACCTGGAACTGCAATGATGTTAGAAATGCCTTGTACACCTTGCTGCAATACATCATCAGCCAAGAGAAAAGCATCCTGCAAAAGTGTTTATTCTTGGGCAATGTCAAGTAGTCTGTCATTTGGTATCACAATCAATGTATCTACTGAATTTTGAAGTCGTTCAATGGCCTCTAATGCCCGCACAACCCTACGACGTCCCTCAAAACTGAATAGATATGTAACCATCCCAATCAGTTAGACTGCTTGCTTCTTTAGACATCCGAGCAACTACTGGAGCTGCACTAGATCCAGTGTCTCCACCCATTCTAGCAATTATGAAAACTAGTTTTGCATTTGCAATAGAATCCTGAATAGCATCTTTAGATTCCTTTGATGCTTGCTCATCAAGCTCTGGTTTACCTCCAGTACCTAATCCTCAGGTTATTTGTTTTCCTCCCTCAAGATTCTGAGTTAGGGACATCTTTAAATGACGCTTCTGTAAGGGATGATTTGTTATCTTGGAGCTTTCAATATGACCACTAGACCTCTTCACTCGGAACTTCTACTTTCAATGGCTATGGGAGGGGGAGGGCCATGCCTCGTTATCCCCTTACTATTGTCCAACCACCAAATGTGGCTGCTAGAAGGGTCTAAAGGTGAGGTTGAGGTGAGTGCACCTGCACCTGCTACCAGACTTGCTATTGTGCTAGAATGTACCCAGTGTAGCTCTTGCAACACTATTTATGACTGTTTCCCTTATAGATACTGCCTTGATAGGCTGCTTGTTCAGCAAGCTGCCCAAGAGCCTTAGATGTGGCAAGTTTGTTGTAGCTAAGATCAAGCCTATGAAGGCCTTCAACTTCAAAGAGAGGGTCTGCATATGACTATAAGACATAGATCATGGCTTCCAGTTAGTACCATTGCAAATCTAGTATTCTCATGTTTCGTGCTTCCAACACAAGCTCTTTGATGGATCTTTGACACAATCTCCGAAATGTGACTACAAAAATCATGGCCATGTCTACACATTCAGAACCACTTTGGAATGTAAAGAAACCAACTGTGCCATTCACTAGCAAGATTCCAAACACCATCAAGATGGAGTATCCCAAGTATAATGCAGTTGAAACAGGCCCTCTTGGAGGATAATCATGTTCAATCTACCAGGGAATGCCTCTTTCCTTCCCACACTGTATGATCAAATCACTACCTAAACTTCTTCATCTTAGCATCATTTTTGCTACCTGGTACATTGATTCAACTTCTAGGAACAATGATCTCTCAGTGGAAGCACCAATGGGTCTCTCCCAGACACTCCGCATGTGTTTGTTCCTCCAGATCTTAAACACATGTATTATGATGGCTTATGCGACTTCAGCCATTTATCGAACACTTCCTATCCGCGAAGAGATCCTGCGGGGGCTTCTTAATGCAGATTTTGATTGGTTTCCATACCTTTGACTATGCCGAACACTTCCTTTCTGAAATATGAAGCACGAGACACAAAAAAAAGAAATTGAGTTGAAGTCACAATTTGCAGAAAAAATGTGATTCTTGGAGTTGATGATCCTGATGTTTTTCAAGGCATTAGTTTGAAATTTCTAGCAATGGAACAATTGCTGATGCAACACCCTAAGTGGAAGGGAAAGTTGGTCATGCTACTGATTGCAAAATCCAACATTGCAGAGTCTTGTGTTGTAACTGCAGTAAGAGATGGATTAAATTTGATCCCTTATGAATACACAACCAACATACTCATAGGGAACTTGGGAAATCTCCAAAAGCTGAACTGTGCCCTCATAAGAAATAAGTGTCCCACCCTTAACATCTGCTAATGCAATCCAGATGCAGTCCTTGATGAACTCAAAATGTTTCTTAATCAAGTCTTTTGGCCTCCTCTGATCAAGGTACTCAAATTGATCTTCCTAGTCCTCAATACATCAAACATAGCTAAGGGCTCATCTTGGGAGTACACTTGCCAAGACATTTTCATAGCGTGTGGAGCAGTTTCCCACTATCGACAGTGTGCTTTCTCCAACTGGTTCTTATCATGGGAGAGATGGCAGATCTATGATGACAAGGAGAAATTTAATGGATGCTGATGAAAATGGAGCTGAAGGCATGCTCCTGGGTGCAAGTGAACATTACAATGAAGCTGCTCTAAATGCATGGTGAGCTAGATAAGCACGAAAGGCAACTTGAATCTTTGTTGTTGCTTCAGTTTTCTACCCTGTAAACCTTTTGTCCTTGCGCAGAGAGAATGCAGGAAATGATCCTACTATTACTCTCGTTGTGGCGGCTCAGGGTTGTCTGGTTGGACCAAGCCTCCCGATATGCTCAATGGACCCCCCCTTGACCTGGAAGAAGAAAATAAGGCAGCGTATGACTCAACTGGCTTCCTGGATGGATCTGTGAAGCTTGAACATAGTGCCTGTAGAATGTGCAGAGATGGCTCCTTTAAAACATGCAAATATCCCTTCTGTCAATCCAGTCAAGAAGAAGACCCTTGTCTGATCACAGCTTTTTGCACCAATGGGGGAGATTACACAAACAACCATGGTGGGAGGTAAAGTCAGCTCCATGTCGAGAGGATCTGTTGAGATGCCTAAATCGGACACGATGAAGAAAAAGAAGAGTCATTTGACCTTTTGGCTATGGAAGGGCTAGCACAGATCTTAATGATTTGCTTCCTTCTGTGTTAAGGGAGAAGAAGTCTAAGACTCCTAGGGAGAAGAAGCCTCGGAGATCTGCAGTCAAAATTCTATGAGATCAATACCATGGGGCCTATCCTTGACCATGAACAACCATCGCAAGGAATTTCCACCTCTCATACAGATTATTTACAGCCTTGAGAGTATGATATGCTTGTAAACAATATTATTTTGCAAAGATTGCACATACTTACTTCCAGCAAGTGAATGGAAGCTTGTCATAAACATAAGCTTAATGTTATGTATTATGGTTATCAAAGGGATCCAAATAATCTCTAGAATCAAGCTTTAGGTGTCAGAGAAGCCATGAATATGCAGAATAAGAGTTGGAACCAGATTTCTCCATGGAAGCTTGGCTGAAGCTTGAGAATGAAGAGAGAGAAGACCGTTCCATGGAAGCTTGGCTGAAGCTTGAGAATGAAGAGAGAGAAGACCGTTCCATGGAAGCTTGGCTAAAGCTTGAGAATGAAGACGTAGAATAAGAATTGAAACCAGATTTCTCCATGGAAGCTTGAGAATGAAGAGAGAGAAGACCATTCCTGTAAAGTAACCAAGACTTTCCCCTCTTCTACTCCATTTACCACTGTCTTCTTAGAGAATACCTTCAAAAATTGGCCAAAAATGACCCACGAGCTACTAAATTTGGTCTTCCAACCTCCAAACTCAGTCCAAGGACTCCATTAATGCTCCTAACTGCTATCCTCTTGGTCCTTGACCTCTGGCTCTTCAATACTCCTCCATTTTTGTGCTTGTCCCTGTGTACCTGAAGCTTCTTGGATTTTTAAACTGAAAAGTATGGTAACTGAGCACGTAAGGTAACTAAATGGATTAGAACTAGAGTTCTGATACCACTTGTCATGAAGAGGACATGAGAAAGAGAAGAAGAGGAGAGAGAGAGTGCATAAGAGAGAGAAATACTGCAAGAAGAGAGAGAAAGAGAGTGATGAGGAGAGAGAAATACTAGAAAAGGAGAGAGAAAGACAGAAAGAGAGAGAAAGAAGCCATGAGAGCTTGGAGAAGGAGATGAAGATGAAAGGAGACTTGTATTATAATCTCAGGGTCAAAAATCAAGTCCCTAACACCTTATATACCAGCCAGTGTAGCTAGTATTTCCCCATTATTAAATCCCCCTATCTTACATCAATGTGCTTGCATAGGGTCATGGTAGTCAAGAAAGCATGCTAGAAAAAAGAGATGCACATGCAGGGCTTCTATGGACGAACGACTACTATCTTCTCGACATGTAAATAACATAGCCGCTCTTTTTCTCTCTCTTTTACTCTCTTAAGAGTAACCTCCTCTCAAACAATGAGATGAATTGTGAAGAGAGGGGCCTCCTTTAAATTGTTTTTCTAAGAAATAGGGAGGGTTTTGTCTTTATTTGTTTAATCGATTAAAGGGATTTTTTATTTATTACATAAAGTGGATTTTTTATTTTTATATTAAGGTTTAGAAAAAAAAAGGTCTTTCAAGATAAGGCTTTTTGTTTCCTCCTTTTTCTTTTCCTAAAAAATTGGAAGATAAGCTAGATTCCTAATTTATGATAATTTTTATGATTGACTTTCAAAAAATAATAATTGTTTAATATCTTTTAAAATAAAATAGTAAACATGTGTTGTATCAACAATTGTATTCTTTACATTTTGGATGGTTGATGGCCCCATTATATCAATGTGCTTATGTAGGGACACGGTAGTCGAGAAAGGGTGTTAGAAAGAAAAGATTCATAGGATGACCACTATCTCCTCATTGTGTAAATTATCTTGCCTCTCTTTGTTTTCCTCTTTTACTCTCACTCTAGTTCTCACTCCTACTCTCTCAAGAGCAACCTCCTCTCAACAATGAGATGAATTGTGAAGAGAGGGGCCTTCTTCAAATAGTTTTTCTAAGAGGTGGGGAGGGTTTTTTCTTTATTTGTCTGATTAATCAACCAGGATTGTTTCTCTTTGTTACCCAAACATGAATTTTTGTTTTTATATTAAGGCTTACAAAAGAGAAAGATATTTAAGCATACGGCTTTTTTTTTGCTTCATTTTTCTTTTACTAAAAACACCCCTCCCCCCCTTTGATAGTCTTAAGTTTGAATGCAAATTGTTTTTTTCTTTCTTTTTAAATAAAGAGACTCTCTTAAAGCTTAATACAAATGCATTTTTTAAATTCATTTCTTTTTTCTCATGTTACACACACACACACACACACACACACACACACACACACACACACACACACACACACACACCCCCCCTCTTTTCTTCTTAATAAAAATCACTAAAGAATAAGTTCTAAATATTTGAAAAAAAAAACTAAAATTAAAAGTAAATCCAAGAGATACTAGAGATATCTATGGTATTGAACTAGTTTGTACTTTTCCTCAAAATTTTGAGAATAACTCTTAATAAATAAAAAATATTAATAAATTAAAATAAGCTAAAACTTTTACTAATAAATCCAAATAAATTGATGAAAGTAATACAAATTTATGAATAATTAAAATAAAGGAGAAATTTTGATTTAAAAATAAAAAAATTTGAAATCAATCATTATAGTTGAAAAAATATGATAGTAAATTAGTATAGATGTAAGTAAAATTATGATAGATAAGAATACTTCAATTTAATTTGAGAAAAGTAATAATTAAATCTTAATAAAAATTTTATGGCAATTAAATAGGAAATAAACTAATTTGAGCTTATATGGGGGTATATAAACATATATGAAGGTGAAATTTCAATGGCATGCATGCGAGGAGGTGAAGATAGGGCATCCACACATCAATTTTTCTACAAAAATGTTGGGTATGTTACACCTTAGCTACTTTTTGGCCATCATCTTTTCAACTTGAGTGACCCTTCAACCTGATTATGACTCATTGCCTCTACTTTCCACTGCACCTCATAGACTAGCTACATAATACTCAAGGTGTTTTTGTGAGGTGTCCACTAGTCTCAATCCACGGCACACCTTTTAGTAGTCCATCAATAGGTTTTCCAAAAATGATGCCGCCTGGTGCTCCCTTGGAACATCACGGGGTTTTCCACTTAGGCCCTACTCAGTCTACTTCGCAAGGGGAGAGTTCGGGCCGAACCCACTAGGATCGACCTGAAGTTTTGGGTTCCTAAAATCGGATGGGTCTCCTAGCAGCCAGCTAGCGTCAGTAATTTCCAGTCCCACTTTTAGAGGATTACTCAATCTAAAGCGGACTTGCCATTGCACTTGGTTCAAAGAGAATGGAAGACAGAGGAGAGTGCGATACGTCAACCCTCTTGCCCATAAGGCAAAATCCCATTCTGGCCCCCTAAACCAATGCAAGTCGGTTCTACCTAATGACTAGTTGGTCAATAAACCGTCTTCCTATTTCTATTGCCGATTTAGAAAAGCTCCCAGACTAAGGCCACCCTACAATTGGACGGCGGGCGCGTTGGGGGTTACACCCACCCGCTTTCCTTTGATGATGGGTCATCTTTAGTTTTTTAATTACCTACATCACATTTATTGGAACATATACAACCAGCTTCCTTAATTAGTCCATTAAGTCGTAGGTTCCTTCACATAATTTATCTCACCTTCACGCATACAATTCAAACAGTAAAGCAACTTCTTTATTATATTGGAAGCTTATTACAATTTCCATCTTTCCGTCCCAGCGGAAGATACATAGAATTACATAAGGATTTTCTGTCCACCAAGATTCCACCCTCATAACTAGTATTTAGGGTTCCAGGATCCCATCCTGGGTCACGAAGGGGTTAGTTAGATTCTTGGAACAATGCAGGATTTACAGCCAAAGCTCCCTCTGGCACTTACATTTCCCACTGTCCGAGACTATACCTACTGATAGACCTTTCACCTACGGAGCCGATCCAAGCCTCTCGTAGCAATAATCATGACCCCCTTGGAGTAGGGTCTCGCCGCTAGCTTGGGGGTAGCCTAGCACGATCCTTGTTTTTATTCTATTTGACAATAATTTCAATCAGAGATCTAGATTCTAGCAAACACAAACAGTCCTTTCAAATGTATATCAAATGATGCGATGACAATCACCCATCATGCAATTCATAGCTTCACATAGCCAAGGTAGACCTTATCCTAAGGTAACCTTACATTCTAATAAGGATTCTCCTCCCCATAAAGAAGGGTTGAGTACATCTCTTATAATATGTTAAGCAAGGCATGAATTTCCCGTTTGGGCTCACTTACCCAACATAAGCAAAATTCCTTAAAGAAATATATTGTATCAATAACTCAACGAGATGACCTATAGGACTCTTAAATAGACAATCAGTTTCTATAATTGTCTCTATCCAACTCTTAACCTTGTCACATTTGACTATAACTATATCGAATGCACATAAAGAAATATATACAATAACCTTTGGCAATTAATTCTAACATGATTCTATCTCAATTAATCTAGCTGAAAATCATAGTGATTAATTGTTTATGCTTGTACTAATATGTTTTCAGAATGAGTTATCAATTTGTGTAAGTGAAGAATATGGAAGCTAATATCTTATGTAATTATCTTATATAGCAAAATAATAATCTAGTAATAAATAACCTAGTTTGGTAGCATGACGACATTAGGAACTTCGTCTTTACTCGTGCTTGCATTAGCCACACCCGATGTTCTGTTGGTAGTGGCAACTCCCACATCCTCGGGCACCCCCATATCATTGGCAATACCCGTTGCCGAAAGGTAAGAAGGATCGAAGCTTGCAGTCGAGAGTTATGGCGGGAGAGCAAGAGCAAGAAAGAGAGAGACAAGAAATGGGAACTCCAACAATCACAATGTGTGACCGGGCCTTCCTTTGTTCAAACTGTCACTAAAAGAATAAAGAATAAAGTGATGGTGACAGGCGCCCGCCACTTGCAGTGTGCAGTGGCGATGATTGTCAGTGTAGTAATACAAGGGCAACTAGGTGGAGGCGCCTTTACCCCCAACAACCTCCCACTTAAAGGCGAATCTGCCCTAGTAAGGAGTGAAAAGAAAAAGAAAAAGACAGTACAACATGTACACATGTACAACAGGATGAGGAAAGACGTAATTTCATCCCACACCCATCAACCTCCTGAGGAAGGCAAAGCGCTCTGTAGAGAGGCTTTTCATGAGCAGATTTGCAGCAATCAGGTCAGTCGAGATCTTGACAAGATCAACAGACTTGTCCTCAACGACCCCACGTATGAAGTGATACCTCACCTCAATGTGTTTCATCTTTGCATGGAAGACCGGATTCTTGGCTTGGATTTTTGGCTAACTGAATAGCACTCATAGAATCCGAATGCAGTGTAGGGATAGCATCAATACCAAGGTTAGCAACCAAACGACCCAACCAAATAGCCTGCTTGCAAGCCTCAGTGGCTGCAACATATTCAGCCTCTGTAGTAGAAAGGGTCATGCATTTTTGCACCCTGGACATCCAAGAAACAACACCTCCAGCATATGTGAATGCATAGCCGGAAGTGGACTTCCTACTATCTGCATGTCCTGCATAATCAGAGTTAGTGTACCCCACGACTCCTGTATCCTGGCTACCATAGCATATGCACATATCTACAGTGCCCTTCACGTACCTCATAATATCCTTCACGGCATCCCAATGCTTCTTGCTAGGTGTAGCCATATAGCGTGCCACAACACCAACTGCAAAGGCAATATCTGGATGAGTGGCTATCATGGCATACATAAGACTGCCCACTGCAGATGCATAGGGAATCTTGGCCATCTCGGCCCTCTGCTCATCTGTCTACGGACAATCAGCCTGTGATACCTTCACATAAGAAGGCAATGGACAGTTAATAGGCTTTACGTCCTGCATGTAGAAGCGCTCAAGGACTTTATGAATGTACTCCCTCTGTGACAAGTAGAGGAGTCCTTGATGCCTGTCACGTCTAATGCACATACCAAGTATGTGAGCAGCATGTCCCAGATCTTTCATCTCAAAGCTCTGCTTGAGCTGAGTCTTAAGAGCATCTAGCTCATCATGAGCTTTCCCTACTATCAACATATCATCCACATAGAGGACCAAAATCAATAAAGAACCATCACGGGCTTTCTTCGTGTAAAGACATGGATCCATAGCACTCCTGCTGTAGCCCTGTGACTGCATAAAGGCATCAAACTTATGATACCACTCCCTAGATACCTGTTTCAAGACATAAAGACTTTTCTTCAATTTGCACACTAGGTGCTTCCTGCCAGGTTCTGCAACGCCCTTAGGCTACTCCATATAAATCTCATCATGCAAGTCCCCATATAAAAAATCCGTCTTGACATCCATATTGTATAAATCCAAGTCAAGCTGAGCAACTAAAGCCAAGAATAAGCGCAGGGTGGTCATCTCAACCACAGGAGAAAAGACCTCATCAAAGTCCACACCATGCTCCTGCTTAAAACCCTTTGCTACCAATCTAGCCTTGTATGCCGACTTGGGGTGTCCAGGGGTACTTTTCAGCTTGTACACCCACTTGCATGGCAAAGCCTTCTTGCCCGTAGGCAAGGAAACCAAATCCCAAGTGTCATTCTTATGCAAGGAGTCTATCTCAGACTGCATAGCCCTTTCCCAAGAGTGGCTGTCACCCCTGCGCATAGCCTCATCATTAGTGAAAGGCTCTTCTGCATCTGTAACCAAGACATAATGCATCGAGGGCTGAAATCTATCAGGTGGACGTATGTCTCTAGTAGACCGTCTCACGGCAGGCTCTGCTGCCTGCCCAACTGCCTGTCCAATGCCCTGACCATGAGCATGTGCCACAGCTGTAGGTTGTCCAACTGGCTGTGCGGGAGCTCTTGGCTCCTCCTGAAATATGACCCTGCGGATCTCAACAACTCTCTCAGGCTGACTATGCATCTTGTCTTCATGGAAGACTACATCATGACTGTGGATGACTTTTCATGCCTGCGGATCCCATAGATGATAACCCATCTCGCCTGCATCCCCATAACCAAGGAAAATGCATCTGACACTCTTAGGATCCATCTTACTTCTCTTGTCCCTGGGCACATGGAAAAATGCCTCACATCCAAAGACACGGAGATGCGCATAAGAGGGAGGTTTCCCAGTCCATACCTCCTCGGAAACCTGAAAATCCAAACCACTAGAAGGTGATCTGATTATGATATGCACAGCTGTACTAACTGCCTCAGCCCAAAAGCTTTATGGTAGGCCTGCGTGGCTAAGGATACTACGTATAGGCTCCTGGATGGTTCTATTCATCCACTCAGCCAAACCATTCTGGGGGGGTGTTGGGGGCGGTCAACTGACACTTAATACCCCTCTCATCACATAACTACTCAAAAGCATGTGAGACATAGTCACCCCCATTATCTGTCCGTAGGCATTTTAGCCTATACCTAGACTAGTTCTCAACCAAGCCATCTCTGAAACACAGCCAAGACATCGGATTTCAGCTTAATGGGATAAGCCCAAACTTTCCCTGAAAAATCATCTATGAAAGTAACAAAATACTTTGCACACCCATAGACTGACAAGGCATGGGCCCATAGACATCCGAATGTACCAATGCCAAGGGCTCACTCATGCGTGGCCTACCAGACTTCTTTTTTTAATGCGAAGACCTAGTCGGCCTGCCATAAAGACAATGCTCACATGAATCAAAACATGCATAATCAAGGGGCGGTAAGTACTGCAAACCAGAAAGTGTTTTCATTCCCTTCAAAGAAATATGGCCCAAACGGGCATGCCAAAGAGATACATGTGGGATAGAACCCACAGTCAAAACATGATCAAGGGAATAAGCTGATACAATCAAGGGATAGAGGCTGCCAGCCTTGGCACCTCTCGCAATCACAAGTTTGCCACGAGTGATCTTCCATGCAGAGCCTCCAAAAGATACATGATAACCTATGTCATCAAGCTGTCCAGCTGACATGAGACTACGTGTCAAAGCAGGTACATGATGTACATCCTGCATAACAAAACTACTGCCAGAAGGAAACTACAGCCTAACAGCACGAATGCCCACAATATCAAGAGAGCTATCATCACCCAAGTGCACGCAGAGCCTGAAACAGTAAGGTATGAATGAAATCACTCTCGGTAAGGTGTCACATGAAAGGATGCACCTGAGTCCAAGAGCCAACACTGTGCATACATAGAGTGTATCTTTGTCATCTGCAAAGCACTAGAAGAAGCTGCAAGGATATAATCATCATCATCAACATCCTCAGGCTGCATAACATTGATCTCTTCAATTTTAACACTCGACTTTGCACGCACTATGCTGTGATCAGAAGAATTATCTTGCACTTTGTCTTTCCCCTTTTTTTTGCACCTTTCATTGCGCAGTTCATGGCATTGTGGCCTAATATGGCCCTTTTTCCCACAATGGTGACAAGTAACATCTGCATTCCTGCCAGGGGATTTGCTACGTGACTTCCCACGAGACTTGGACCGAGATTTCTGAGAATCCCGTCCACGGCTACCGCCACTGCCACTGCCATGCTTTCCATATCTATTATTCCTGCCTCTAACTGTCATAGCATGCGGCATACGAGAGGCATCCAAATTCTTATGATTAACCTCTTCCTGTAGAAGAGCACTCTCAACATCAGATAATTTCAAGGTAGCAGTAGAGGCACATAATGCAGTGCGGAATATATCCCATGACTCATTAAGAGTACCAAGCAAGAAAAGAGGAGTGACATCCTTTGCAAAAGTGATGTCCTGCGAAGTCAAGTTCTTGAGTATATCATGGAACTGGCTCAAGTGAGCAGATATAGTCACATTATCCTTCATGCGCAGATCCATAAGCTACTTCAGCCAATACATCTGACTCGCTGGACTTTTCTTGTCATAGAGATTCCTCATTTTATCCCACAACTACCATGCACTTTATTCTTCCTCAAATACATTGTAATGAACCTGTTCTGTGAGAGATAATATAATAGTGGACTTGCATAACTCATCAAGCTCAAGCCAATCCTCATCTAGCATAGTTGCAGGCGGATACCCACTCAACCTCAAAGGTTTGATCTGCGATTTCTGCACCAACGCCTGCCAAATTTGGCTCTTCCAATAAGAGTAATTCGTACCATCAAGCTTAATGATGTTGAAAATAGCATGTTTAGTGGACGAACTCGCCATAATGCAGGATGGAAGACTGTAGATAGTTCAAAACTGCTTGCTATTTACTACAAAAAATGACAAAAAAATCACCAAAATTGAGAGAAAATGGCGAGAAAAGTGTAACCAAAGCTGTTGACCACCAAGTACTAGTGAAAGTACATCATTTTAGAATATTTCAGCATGAAAAATCCATGTCATTCCATACATATATGCTTGCTGTAATAAATTATAGATTTCAGTAAATAAGAGCTAACAGTGCCAAAATCGGATCCCAGGTCAATCAGATACTTCCAAGACCAAAGCTGGCATCATGCGGGCATAACATAGGCATATGACAGTCGATAAGCATGAATCCAACACCCAAACATGTCATACAAACATCTGTCAGTGAGTAGGCACACCCCCCAGTCAACGGGACAAAGTATTCCTGCCACTACCAAGACTTGACACAAGTAGGTGTCAGCTCACAAAGAGAGGGACCCAACGCAAAGAGTTAGCTCATAAGCATTAGAGGAACCAAGACATATAAACCATGCATCATCCTGAAGGGTAAAAGATCCCAAATAGTCTCAAATGCTCAAATAGCATAGACCGCCTGCTCAATGGCTGTCAAGCATCCGAAGACGCTCCCACTGGCACAAAAGTCGTAAATATCAAGCAACAAAGCTCGAAAAAGCATGTACAAGCACCAGTGACAAGTGTCCAAGATCAAGCATCAATGGTACATCCTGGACATGTAGGCGGTAGAGCATTCGTATGTAGCATCCATAAGCATGTAAGACATCAAGTACATCCCAAGATACAACTTTGGCAAGCCAATAAATAGCTCAAGTAAGCTCCGAGAATTCAAAGTCAAGCCAAGACCAAGCTCCAATAGCAATAGGCTCCAAACAATGTAACTAGCGTGTAGTAATGGCATAGGCTAAGCATGTCAAGACCGGTCAGACATAAGCAACATACATGCCATAAGTACATCCAAGATGGAGCATCCAAATTCTTTGCAAATTGAGCTCAAGCTCAACCAACGATCTCGGATCAAAACCAAGCTCTATGTCGAGCCCCAAGTGTCAATACATCACCATATATGCTCGAAACATAGCCCGAAAAGCATAGGCATAAGTATACATGAGTAAAATGACTTCATCTCAACTGTGTACAGCAGTGATTTATTGTTTAAAACTAAGAATTTCAGCACCAAAATCATCTCCAAATGGTTTCCAAACAATAGGTATACATTCCCCTAACATCCGGGCATCAAACGGGACCAATCGGGCATCAAATGACAATGCCAAACAAGCTGTAGCATCAAATGTCAGTGTAACACTACCATAAACTGCCTGTGGGCTGTTATGACAGTCCCAAAATAGTGTTAAATCAGTCCAAATGCTATGTTAACACATCAACCATCAAAACCAAGTATAAAAGCATGTTCATATGCTCGAAATGGAGCCTTTCCAAGTGCCAATGGCTGCCCAAGAAGTGATAGATTGTTGGAATCTGTGTGCAGTCCAAAATAGGCCAAAACTGCAACAAATTTGTTGATGTTAAAAGGGCTTCATGCTAATCAACGTTTTATAGATTGAGGCCAAAGAGAGCTCAAGGAGGGCCTGTGGAAGGCACACAAGAAGCCTCAAGTAGCCACAAGAGGTCTGTGCCAAGATATGAAGCAAAGAAGCTTCAAGGGTTTTGGGCTATGGCTGCCCCTGTTTCAAGAGACCTGAAAACTGAGGTAAACCTTGTAAAAAGTGAAACAATAACTCTGTGTGAATGCCTTGAGGATGCCCAAAGGGGTTGGGAAGATGCTTGGGAAGCCGAGGAGTGACGGGAGCTCGAAGGAGTCGGATATGGCTGCCGGGAAGGAGACCCAATGCGAGTGGGGAGTCGATGGGAAGTTGAGAATGCCACGAACCAAGCTCAAGAGTCGGGAAGCCAAGCCGTGATACCAATTGAAAGGTGAGAAGGATCGAAGCATGCACTCGAGAGCTATGGAGGGAGAGCAAGAGCAAGAAAGAGAGAGATAAGAAATGGGAACTCCAACAGTCACAATGTGTGACCGGGCCTTCCTTTGTTCAAACTGTCACTAAAAGAATAAAGAATAAAATGACCGTGACGGGCGCCCGCCACCTGCAGTGTGCAGTGGTGGTGACTGTCAGTGTAGTAATACATGGGCGGCTAGGCAGAGGCGCCTTTACCCCCAGACCGGTTGCATTGGTCCCCATGGTTTTTCCACTTCGTCGCTTTGGAGCCATCGTTCACAAGTGGTTCGAGAGATAGGGAAGGTGGAATAGATTTGAGATGAGAGAGCGTAAGATAATATGGCTTAGTTAAAGATTGAGACAAGGGATTTGAGCTAACTCTCTTCCTCTCTCTCTCTCTCTCTCTCCTTCTCGCAGCCTCTTGAAGGAGTATCCTTCTTCCTCTCTTTCTCTACCTCTCTCTTATAGCCTCTCGGGGTCTCCTTATGTCTCCCTAACTACCCCCCCATGCCTCTTATTTATAGTGAATTGGAGAAGAAGGGTTGTGGCTGAGAAGAGGAGCTCTTTGTGGAGGGGGATCTTGGAAAGATTAGTGATTTGATGCTCAGATCATAAATTTGATGGATCCATTGGCTCAGAAAGGGGGGTAAAACCCCATGACACTTGCTTAGAAAGCTCTCAGTTCACTCCTTCTTCTTTTCTCTGTTCAAGGTGTTATCTACTGCCTGTAGACTGCGATCGTGGTGCACGCAATTTCGTGAGTCACTTTTCTTTATTTTTCTTTTTATAAAATCTTCAAACTAACTAAAACATCACTTGCCTTTTTTTTAAAATGACATCTAGTTTTAGAAATCTCCATATCTCTTTTTTTTAAAGGATAATATCTAAAATATCTAAAATATTCGAGTCTTGTCCAAAAATCAATTTTTTTGAGACCATCTTTACTATACACATTAACATTAGTGATTAATATACCTCACCTCTCTTGTTCACGTTGTAACTTCCATGAAGGGTGGCTACAATCCTTGTTAATTCATAAAAAATATCAAGTTACGACTCTCGGTTTTATTTATTTATTTATTTTTAATGTTAGTTAGTTATTAATGTTAGTTAATTTTTTTACTTTGGTTAGTAACCTTACTAGCTTATTAATTGACTAACTAACTTTTGAACTAACTAACTAACTTTTATTGCCTGGAAATATTACATCCTCCTTCCCTTAGAGAAATCGAGATGTCCTCATCTCGAGAGAAACCGTGGGTACTGTTGATGGAGAGCATTCTCATCTATCCATGAAGCATCTTCTTCAGGATAATCCTTCCATTGGACAAGGTATTCTCTAAGGGTTCTACTCCTCAATTTTCTCTCCCTTACATCAATTACTCTATCAGGTTGTAGCTCAAGGACTCCTTAGCTAGGTATTACAACTTGTTGATAATCAAGGATATGGTTAGGGTTAGATACGTATGCTTTCAATAAGCTAACATGAAATACATTGTGGATTTTCATATTCTCAGGGAGTTGTATCTTGTAAGTGCTTGGTTCTAAGCACTTGAGAATCTTATAAGGTCCACAATATCTTGGACTTAGCTTCTTAAATTCTCCTAAAGACAAAGAACTCTTTTTGGATGGACGCGGATGAAGACCATGTCTCCCTCTTTGAGGATTCGTTCTTGCCTTTTTAGATCAGCATACACCTTTTGTCGGTCCTTGGTAGCTTGAATATCATGTCTGATAATCTTGATTTGATCATCCATTTCTTCTAACATTTTTCTCGAGGCTTCTACCCTTAGATTAGGATCGAAAAAATTATGTGGCATACGGCAATCTTGACCGTATAGTGCTTGAAATGGAGTCATCTGAATACTTCGATGATAGGAGGCATTATAGGAAAATTTCACTAAGGATAGATATTAAATCCACCTTTTAGGCTCCTTGCTGCAATATGCATGTAGAATATCCTCAATTACTTGATTAACTCATTCTGTCTACCCATCATTTTGTGGATGATAAGCAGTACTGAAACAAAGTTGGGTTCCAATGGCTTCAAACAAACTCTTCCAGAAGTGTGATGTGAAAAGAGAGTCACGATCACTGATGATCCTTTTAGGTAACCCATGTAACCTGAAAATATCTTTTACCAAAATTCTAGCAATATCTGAAGCTTTGTAATTGGTTTTTGTTGGAATAAGATAAGCGACCTTTGTTGGCATGTCTACTATCACCATTATTGAGTTATATCCTCCTTGTACATAAGGTAACCCAACTACAAAGTCCATGCTAATAAATTCCCATTTCATTTGGGGAATGTCAAGTGGCTGGAGTTTTCCTCGTAACTTGACATGTTCAGATTTTACCCTTTGGCAATTTAGACATTCAATGACATATTTAAGTACATCACCCTTGAGTTTTTGCCAGTAATAACTTTTCCTGACAGCATTAAGGGTCTTTGCATACCCTGGGTGTCCTGAAAAAGAAGAATCATGTGCTTCCCAAAGTATCCTTCTCTTTAGAGTCTGACTTGAAGGAATGCATAATCTCATTCTGAAATAAACAAGTCATTCGTCTTCATTTATAGAGAATTCCTGATACTTAGTCTTGAGTTTGGGATCCTGTTCCTTATTCTAAACTTCCCAAAACAATTGTTGATAGTCTGGGTTCTTATTTGCTTCATCATTGGTCAAATCAATGATAGGATTAGTTGGCATTAATACCATTGTAGCCATAGTTTTTGCCCTAGATGGTTCTTCAGTGATAAGAGCATTAAGGAAGGCTTTATGGCTAAGGGCATCTACTACTATATTTTCTTTACCGGGTCTGAACTTAATTTCAAATTGATATTCCTATAGAATCTCAATCCAACATCGTTGCCTCATATTAAGATCAGGCTAAGTAAAAATCCACTTAAGACTTTTATGATCTGTGATGACTAAGGAAAACTTATTTCCAAGCAAGTAATGTCTCCATAATTTGAGAGCATGAATCACAGCTAACAACTCCAGGTCATGAGTAGCATATTTCTGCTTATGGATTTTCAATTTTCTTGAAGAGTAAGCTATAGGATGTCCTTCCTGCATTAGTACGCATCCCAATGCAAGAGATCTGGCATCTGTGACAACTTCAAATTCCTTGCTTAAGTCAGGTAGCCTTAAGATAGGAGCAGTTACCAAACTATGCTTTAGTTGCTCAAAGCTAGACTGTTCGATTGGTATCCAATTAATGGCAACTTGCTTCTTAAGTAAGTTTGTAAGAGGTGCTGCAATTTGAGCATAGTTTCTAATGAATACCCTATACCATCCTGTTAGACCTAGAAAACTTCTCACTTCCTTGATAGTGGTTGGGGATGGCCAATCTTGAACATCCTTAACCTTGGCAGGATCTATTGATATACCTTTAATAGACACTACGAATCCCAAGTATTCAATCTTCCTTTTGAAGAAGGCACACTTCTTCTTCTTGGCATACAACTTGTGTGTTCTCATTGTCTCTAGGACAATGCAAAGATGTGGTTCATGATCTTCTTCCTCCTTAGAATAAATTAGGATGTCATCAAAGAATACAAGAACAAAATCATCAAGATGAGGTCTAAAAATGTCTTGTATTAACCTGTTGAAGGTAGCTGGAGCATTTGTCAACCCAAATGACATCACGATGAATTCAAAATGATTGTATCTTGTGTTGAAGGTGGTCTTTGGAATATCTTCATTCTTGACTCTAATATGATAATATTTTGACCAAAGATCAATCTTAGAAAAGATATTTGCTCCTTGTAGACGATCGAGAAGCTCATCTATCCGCGGGATTGGGTACTTATTCTTTACTGTCACCTGGTTTAGCCCTCGGTAGTCGATACAAAGATGGAGAGTTCCATCTTTCCTTTTTTGGAATAATACTGGGGCTCCCCATGGTGAACTACTTGGCCAAATATACCCTTGTTCTAGCAGTTGCTTGAGTTGCTCTTTCAGTTTGATGGCTTTAGGAATAGACATTTTATGAGGTCTCTTTGCCACTACAGTAGCTCCTGGAACAAGTTTGATCTCATGATCAACTTCTCTTTCCAGAGGTAACTCAGTTATCTCTTCAGAAAATATATCGACGTACTCTTTTAACCAAGATGGTTCTTCTTCTGCATGACCATCTTGATTTATCCTATTAAGCTTGATCAAGTAAATAGGTAATCCCTTTTTCAAGCTTTCACAATTCGAGAAGCTTTTGCTAATCGAACTTTAGGTTTCCCTGTTTCACCTTGTGTAGTTGCTATTTCACCATTCAAATCCTGAAATGTGACTTGACCTTTTCCACAATGGATATGAGCATCATTGGGAATCAACCAATCCATTCCTAGTAAACATTCATAGGCTCCTAAGTTCATTAATCTAAACCTCATACTTGAAAGGTTTTCTCCTAGGTTACACTCTACCTTGGCAGTTTGCTGTGTAGAAAGTGCTTCCTTTCCATTTGCTAATTCCATAAGCAGCTTTGATGCATTTACTGTATCTATTCCTATCTTCTTAGCACACTTAGGTGAAATAAATGAGTGTGTACTTCCAAAATCAATCAAAACTTTAAATGATTTACCTTGGTGACTAGCCAATGTCTGTATTACCGAATATTGACAATTTGTTCCTTTCCTGTGGAATGCAGCATGAATAGTTGCTCTTTCAATATCTTCTTCCATAGTAGGGTCTTCCTCCTTATTAGTCTCTTTTAGGGTAATATTTGGCGTTTTTCTCTTGCCATAGCTACTTAACCATGGCCTTGGGCAGCTCTGCCTTGACCTTGAAATTGGCATTGGTGATGGTTCCTACCAAGCTTTGGACAACCTCTCTTGAAATGTCCTGTCTCATTACAGTGGAAGCACCTAAGACCATCCCTGTTTCCATGGGTAGGAATACCAACTGCATTGGATTTTATCTTCTTCTTCCGTCCTTGGTAAAATTGACCTTGGGTTCTTTTTGCTTGACCTTTGAATCCTCCTTTGTTTTGGTCAATGTAGCTCCAGAACTTATTGTTGTTAGGCTTTGATTATACTTCTCGCACAATAGGAGCAGCTCAAATCAAAGCATCCTGGAGGTCTATGGGGTGCATTGATTCCAAATGAGTGTTCAAAGGATAATTTAGCCCATTGCAGAACTTGGATACTTGTTGAACAATATCCATGGGAGGTGCATATTTAAGAAGAGAAACAAACTTGGAGTAGTATGCTTCCAAGGTCAGTCCCATTTGCTTCAAATTGAAGAACTCATTCATCTTTTGGGTGCGATAATAAGCTGGAGATAAATACCTTCCTCTTACTGCTTCTTTCAGCAAATCCCAAGTAATGGTATTTTCAGGGACACCTTGATCTCGACACCACTACTTCCACCAAAGTCGAGCTTCACTAATTAATTTTAGCTTAGCTATCATGGCTTGGTTGACTGGGATAGTTCCAACAACAGTAAAATAATCTTCCATAGATTTGATCCAAATATCTACATCGGCTTCCACATTTTCACATTTCCCGTCAAACTCCGGAGGTTTGACTTGCTTCAAAAGATTCCTTTTCTCTTGAGCTTCGTTGGGAATTATTGTGGGTGTGAGATTCTAGAAAATTTTCAGCAATTTGCAAGTTAAATTTTATAAAGTTTATATAGCGTCAATAATAGATTTCAATACTCAAATTATCTCTCGCTTAGTTTATTGAAACAACTCTCAAATAGAACTCTCTTCCCTTTGCTAAAGTTAAATTGCAATTTTGGAGGTTTCAAGGAAAAATAAGGTTGTATTATTTCTCTGATTAATAAAGTATCAGTCAACATTTTATTACAACGGATGTACAAGGTAATCAGATGGAAAGAAATGCATTATTCAGATGGCTCGCATGCACATCTTATTTTCTTTCAAAAAAGGATTCCTTGCTACAATCTAAGTATGACACTTTGATATATCCTTTATGAAGTAACTTGGATTCAGAGAGCAAATATCTAGGAATTTATATTTTTGAGGGAGTTCAGGAAATCCATCTTTTTTGTAGTTGCGGCAGCTAGAGCGGCCTATGACTTTTATTCTATCAGCCGGAAGGATCTTCCTAACTTCCTCATAGATATACTGGTTTAGTTTGATCTTCTTGCCTCTAGTATACAGGGTTGAGTTTGCATTGGCCTCATGAAATAGATAGATCTTGAAAACTTTAAGATCTTCCATCCATTTTATCCTTTTCAAATTATTTTGAAGATAAGCTAGATGGCTTGCATCGATATAGCAATATCCTCCATAATCATCCATCGTCTTTCACGATATCGAGGCGAGGTGTTGTACAACTGATCTAGTACTCGTATCATCTGGATTTTCCAGGCAAAACTGGATGAATGCATAGCTGACATAAACATTACTTGAAAGATCAAGAATCGTTTCCAAAATTCGTTACTCTGCCATAATTCAAAAACATACATTAATAAAGAGAAGGAAACATATCCTAGTCTATGCTTAGAAAAAATATTGTTCTTAAGCTTACGTCGTAATCTATACTAGTGTGTGCTCTAATACCAACTGTGAGGTGTCCGCCAGTCTCAATCCACGGCACACCTTTTAGTAGTCCATTAGTAGGTTTTCCAAAATGATGCCGCCCACAGTGCTCCGTTTTTACATCACGAGGTTTGTCACTTAGGCCCTACTGAGTCTGCTTCGCAACGTGAGAGTTTCAGTCGAATCCACTAGGATCGACCTAAA
Source organism: Lygodium microphyllum (assembly GCF_053477565.2). NCBI lineage: Eukaryota > Viridiplantae > Streptophyta > Polypodiopsida > Schizaeales > Lygodiaceae > Lygodium > Lygodium microphyllum. The sequence goes on along the minus strand of NC_141151.1, from coordinate 68,112,132 downwards.
GTTTTGGGTTCCTAAAATTGATTAGGCCTCCTAGCAGCCAGCTAGCATCAGTGATTTCCAGTCCCACTTTTCGAGGATTACTCGATCTGAAGTAGACTTGCCATTGCACTTGGTTCAAAGAGAATGGGAGACGGAGGGAGTGCGGTATGTCAACCCTCCTGCCCATAAGGCAAAATCCCATTCCGGCCCCCTAAAACAATGCAAGCCGGTTCTACCTAATGACTAGTTGGTCAATTTACCATCTTTCTATTTCTATTGCCGATTTAGAAAAGCTCCCAGCTAACCGGGACCACCCTACCATTGGACAGACCTGTTGGGGGTTACGCCCACCCGTTTGCCTTTGATGATGGGTTATCTTTAGTTTTTTAATTACCTACAACACATTTATTGGAACATATACAACCAACTTCCTTAATTAGTCCATTAAGTCATAGGTTCCTTCACATAATTTATCTCACCGACACGCATACAATTCGAACAGTAAAGCCACTTCTTTATTATATGGGAAGCTTATTACAATTTCCATCTTTCCGTCCCAAAGCAGAAGATACACAGAATTTCATAAGGATATTCTATCCACCAAGATTATGAAGGATTTACAGTTAGATCCCCCTCTTGCAACTGCATTTCCTACTGTTAGAGACTATCCCTGCTGACAGACCTTTCGCCTACGGAGCCGGTCCAAGCCTCTTGTAGCGATAATCATGACCCCCTTGGAGTAGGGTCTCGCCACTAGCTTGGGGGTAGCCTAGTGCGTTTCTTCCTTTTATTCTGTTTGACAATAATTTCAATCAGAGATCTAGATTCTAGCAAACACAAACAGTCCTTTCAAATGTATATCAAATGATGCAATGACAATCACCCCATTATGCAATTCACAGCTTCACATAGCCAAGGTAGACCTTATCCTAAGGTAATCTTACATTCTAATGAGGATTCTCCTCCCCATAAAGAAGTGTTGAGTGCATCTCTTATAACATGTTAAGCAAGGCATGAATTTCCCGTTTGCGCTCACTTATCCAACATAAGCAAAATTACTTGAAGAAATGTATTGTGTCAATAACTCAACAAGATGACCTATAGGACTCTTAAATAGACAATCAGTTTCTATAACCGTCTCTAGTCAATTCTTAATCTTGTTGCATTTGACCATAACTATATCGAATGCGCATAAAGACATATGTACAATAACCTTTGGGAATTAATTCTAACATGATTCTATCTCAATTAATCTAGCTGCAAATCATAGTGATTAATTGTTTATGCTTGTACTAATATGTTTTCTAAATGAGTTATCAATTTGTGTAAGTGAAGAATATGGAAGCTAATATCTTATGTCATTATTTTATATAGCAAAATAAAAATCTAGTAATGAATAACCTGGTTTGGCAGCATGATGACATTAGGAACTTTGTCTTTACTCGCACTTGCATTAGCCACACCCAATGTTCCGTTGGTAGGGGCAACTCTAGCAACCTTGGGCACTCCCGTATAATTGGCAATACACCGGTTGCGTTGGTTCCCATGGTTTTTCCACTTCGTCGCTTTGGAGCCATTTTCCACGAGTGGTTCAAGAGATAGGGAAGGTGGAATATATTTGAGATGAGAGAGCGTAAGAGAATATGTCTTAGTTAAAGATCGAGACAAGGGGTTTGAGCTAACTCTCTTTCTCTATTCCTCTCTCTCTCTCTCTCTCTCTCTCTCTCTCTCTCTCTCTCTCTCTCTCTCTCTCTCTCTCTCTCTCTCGCTCTCTCGCTTCTTCTCACAGTCTCTTGAAGGAGTATCCTTCTTCCTCTCTTTCTCTACCTCTCTCTTGCAACCTCTCGGGGTCTCCTTATGACTCTCTAACTACCCCCCCCATGTCTCTTAATTATAGTGAATTGGAGAAAAAGGGTTGTGGCTGAGAAGAGGAGCTCTTTGTGGAGGGGGATCTTGGAAATATCAATGATTTGATGCTCAGATCATAAATATAATGGTTCCATTGGCTCCGAAAGGGGGGTAAAACTCAAAACACTTGTTTAGAAAGCTCTCAGTTCACTCCTTCTTTTCTTTGTTCGAAGTGCTGTCTACTGCCTGTAGACTGTGATCGCGACGCGCGCAATTTGGCCAGTCCCTTTTCTTTATTTTTCTTTTTATAAAATCTTCAAACTAACTAAAACATCACTTGTCTTTTCTTTTAAATGACATCTAGTTCTAGAAATCTCCATATCTCTTTTTTTTAAAAGGATAATTTCTAAAAGATCTAAAATATTCTAGTCTTGTCCAAAAATCTAATATTTTTAGACCATCTTTACTATACACATTAACATTAGTGATTAATATAGCTCATCTCTCTTGTTCATGTTGTAACTTCCATGAAGGGTGGCTACGGTCCTTGTTAACTCATAAAAAATATCAAGTTACGACTCTCGGTTTTATTTATTTATTTATTTATTTATTATGTTAGTTAGTTATAAATGTTAGTTAATTTTTTTACTTTAGTTAGTAACCTTACTAACTTATTAATTGACTAACTAACTTTTGAACTAACCAACTAACTTTTATTGCTTGGAAATATTACAGTTTCATTGCCTTGACTAATTCAAACCACTCAAGGTGGTCATCACATTGACTAGAATTGATCACCTTAATCAAGGTGATTATCACTCTATTGAATTTGCAAACCACTGACAAGATAATTTGTAAATAGTCCACATAGGATATATAGGACATGAAAACCCACTCAATGTGATCAAATTACCTTAATTAATGCTCCAAACACACTTATTGAGATATCCTCATCTCGAGAGAAACTTGGGATTATCGCTTTGAATAATGGATTTCTCTATAGATGTCGCATCTTCTTTTGAGAAATCCTTCCATTGGATTAGATATTTACATAAGGTGTAGCTCCTCAATGGCTTTTCCTTGATTTTCAATGTTATCCCTTATTTTGGACCTCAAGGATTCCTTAGGTTGGCATTACAATTTATTCTAGGGCATGTTGGGGATTAGGGACATAGAATGTCAACAAGCTTACATAAAATACATTATGAATCTTTAGATGAGAAGGTAGAGCTAGCTTATAGGCATGTGTCCCAATGCATTTTATGATTTTGTATAGCCCATAAGATCTAAGACTGATACAAACCCTCCCACGAACATAATCAACCACAAAACTAGGGACAAAGCACACAAAATCTATGTGTATGGCTCTACCATTAATCTCAAAAGTGAAAAGAAACAATAAATCTCTCTTTTAATAATAAACAAATTTGTCATCTTCATCATCTTCATCCATAGCTTCAACCATTATGCAAGAACAAAAGGGCAAAGAGGAAATTTGTCATCTTCATCATCTTCATCCATAGCTTCAATCATTATGCAATACATTATGAATCTTTAGATGAGAAGGTAGAGCTAGCTTATAGGCATGTGTCCCAATGCATTTTATGATTTTGTATATCCCACAAGATCTAGGACTGACAGCAACCCTCCCACGAACATAATCAACCACAAAACCAGGGACAAAGCACACAAAATCTATGTGTATGGCTCTGCCATTAGTCTCAAAAATTGAAAAGAAACCATAAATCTCTCTTTTAATAATAAACAAAATTTTCATCTTCATCATCTTCATCCATAGCTTCAATCATTATGCAAGACCAAATTTTTGGCACCACCAAAAGGAGAATATGCGATTAGAGAAGAGAGGGAAGGGAAGAGGCACATAACCACTCGTGCTCTCCACCCCACCTCTTCCCCAAAAAGCACACCCCTTCGTATTTTTATTATTTCTTTGAAATTTTGATACATATGATCTTATAAGGCCTTTGGCCTTTAATTTTGAGTATTCCTACCCTTTACAAATGCATGCACATAACACTTGAAAGCATACCATTGACTTTAATAGATGTGGCCCCTCTCTCCCTTATGTGGGTTATTATTTTAGTGATTTTGTAACAATGTACTTGTTATCTTTTTTACAAAAGATGAAATTATGATATATGCATGGACATTTTTGTGCCTTGTTTTTATGCTTCTTTGGGTGTCATCATATTCCTCCCACACTGAAACATGAAGCGTCCTCACGAACCTTGTCAAAGAAGAATCATTGTCTAACACAAAACACTTCCAAAATTGTTAGTAAAACTACTTCGATTATCAGGATGAGGCCTAGCCACCATGGTAGGGTATGGGACTCCAAATCCATGCCCACTAGAGTAAGGGAACTCCTGCCTCCACTATATTCCCACACTGAAAAACTTTAATAGTCTCCAAAAGATAGGATTCTATCTTTGACATGGGATCATGAGAACAATTTCTCCATCCCATAATGAAGGAAGAGGAATGATTCCATCCATCATGTAGCTCCAAAAGGGCACTTGAGAAAATAGGTTTTAATTGTATATGTAGCTTCATGTATCTTCCGATGTGGGGGTTTATTTTTATGTATCTTCTCATGGAGTATTTAATAGTGTTGTTATATATGAATGTAAAGTGAAAACTCTTGAAAGCTTAGCTTTGAGAGAGTATTGTGATTTGGTAAAGAGTTGTCACTTTTGAATGTTAAAAATGGATTAGCAGGATTACTAAGCTTTGATCCTTTTAGATTCTTAAAATTTTTTCCCTTTTTAGTCTATCTTATCATTTTTCTTGATGGTTGTCGTCTGGAGGAAAAAGAAAAAAGAATGAGGAAGATGTAAGGGATGGGAGCAATATATGGTAGAAGGAGAGACTGATGGTGATCATGGGTGGAGAAAAGCACCACATGTAGAAAAGTAGGGTGGTAATATTAAGGTTTTATAAATAAGTTAGAAGGGCTAAGGGGTGGAAGGAAGTGCCACAATTGAAGGGGAAAATGAGGAAGGGGATAAGATCAAATGTAAGAACAAGGGTGCTTAATTAATTTAATATTAATATTAATATTTTATTTGAAAAATTAGGTTAAGGATTGGGGGGATATGATGGGATGAAACACATGGCTACATGTGGAGGATGAGGGAGAGAGGGACAAAGAGATGGAGAATGTCTTCTAACAAATTTTGCACGAGATCATCGTGCAGGGAGATCGAGATTGGGAACAGAGAAACAAAAAAACATGTGAGTCATCGATCAAAATGGTAGATGCAGAAGCTTAAGCAATCTCTATAGCATGGTGCCTTCCCCTCTTTCTTTCTCTTCTTCATCATCATCTTCTTCTCGGGGCTTATGTGTGATTCCAGATGCTGGTGAAGTTGCTAACGGCCTTGATGCCCTTAAAAACACTGCATGCTTGGCAAGCTCCCTGGGCAGAATGAGGCAAATGGCTGTCTGGATCTCCCGCAACATGATGGTGACTTTTTATTGTAACAGGCGAGATGGGAGGCCTCATGGGAGAGTATCTTGAAGATGACATTGATGAAGAAGTTCCTGATGCCCATCTTGTAGCTCTCCACTGACCTCTCAGCCTCCTTTTCCTCTTTGTCATGTGTTTTGTGTCTTTGCCCTATTCTCTTGCTATTGCTACTGCCATGGGTAAACCCCTCTTTTCTTTTCATGTGTTTCTTCTTTTACTGCTCTTGAAATTTTGTTGTATGGTGGCTTCCTTATTGCTACTCTTCTTCTTCTTTGTCTTCTGGCTCGGCATTTGTTACAGGTGCAATTCATATTTGCATGTCTCTCTTAAAGTAACAATACGCAGCAACATAGCACAATAGGGCCTTCTTCAAACTTCTACTCTTTCTACTCAGCATTTTCTTTCTGATTCTGAATGCTTCCTCTTGAAAGGGAGCAACGGATCAAAGGCTGGACTCGAGAGCTATAGCGGGAGAGCAAGAGCAAAAAAGGGAGAGACTAGAAGTGGGAAGTCCAACAGTCACAATGTGTGATCGGGCCTTCCTTTATTCAAACTGTCACTAAAAGAATAAAGAATAAAGTGATGATGATGGGTGCCCGCCACTTGCACTTGAAAGGTGAGAAGGATCGAAGCTTGCATGCGAGCTATGGCGGGAGAGCAAGAGCAAGAAAGAGAGAGACAAGAAATGGGAACTCTAACGGTCACAATGTGTGACCGTGCCTTCTTTTATTCAAACTGTCACTAAAAGAATAAAGAATAAAGTGACGTGACGGGCGCCCGCCACCTGCAGTGTGCAGTGGCGGGTACTGTCAGTGTAGTAATACACGGGGCGGCACGGCAGAGACGCCTTTACCCCCAACAACCTCCCACTGAAAGGCGAATCTGCCCTAGTGAGAGAGAAAAGAAAAAAGAAAAGACAGTACAAATGTACATAGATACAAGGGATGAGGAAAGGCGACATCTCATCCAACGCCCATCAACCTCCTGAGGAAGGCAAAGCGCTCAGTAGTGAGGCTCTTCATGAGCAGATCTGCAGGATTCTCGTCAGTGGAGATCTTGACAAGGTCAACAGACCTGTCCTCCACGACACCACGTATGAAGTGATACCTCACCTCAATGTGTTTCGTCTTCGCATGGAAAACCAGATTCTTAGCCAACTGAATGGCACTCATAGAATCCGAATGCAGTGTAGGTGTAGCATCAATCCCAAGGTCAGCAACTAGACGGCCTAACCATATGGCCTCCTTGCAAGCCTCAGTGGCTGCAACATACTCGGTCTCAGTGGTAGACAAAGCCGTACACTTCTGAACCCTTGACATCCAAGAGACAACCCCTCCAGCATAGGTGAATACATAGCCAGAAGTGGACTTCCTACTATCTGCATGTCCTGCATAATCAGAGTCAGTGTACCCCACGACCCCTGTATCCTGGCTGCCATAGAAAATACACATATCTGTTGTGCCCTTCAGGTACCTCATGATACCCTTCACGACATCCCAATGTCTACTGCCAGGCCCTAGCCATATAGCGTGCCACAACACCAACTGCATGCGTAATATCTGGACGAGTGGCTATCATGGCATACATCAAACTGCCCACAGCTGAAGCATAAGGGATCTTGGCCATCTTGGCCCTCTGCTCATCTGTCTACGGACAATCGGCCTGTGATACCTTCACATAAGAAGGTAATGGACAGCCAATAGGCTTTACGTCCTGCATGCGGAAGCGCTCAAGGACTTTATGAATGTACTTCCGCTGTGAGAGATACAAAAGCCCCTGATGCCTATCGCGCTTAATGCACATCCCAAGTATATGTGAGGCCTGTCCCAAATCCTTCATCTCAAATCTCTTCTTCAGGTGAGATTTAAGAGCATCTAGCTCATCATGAGCTTTCCCTACTATCAACATATCATCAACTTAGAGTACCAAGATAAGCAAACTGCCATCACGGGCTTTCTTCTGTAAAGACACGGATCCATAGCACTCCTGCTGTAGCCCTGTGACTGCATAAAGGCATCAAACTTATGATACCATTCCCTAGGTGCCTGCTTCAAGCCATACAAGCTCTTCTTCAACTTGCACACTAGGTGCTCCCTGCCAGGTTCTGCAAAGCCCTTAGGCTGATCCATATAGATCTCATCATGCAAGTCCCCATGTAGAAAAGCCGTCTTGACATCCATCTGATATAGATCTAAGTCAAGCTCTGCAACCAAAGCCAAGACTAAGCGCAGGGTGGTCATCTTAACCACAGGAGAGAAGACCTCATCAAAGTCCACACCATGTTCCTGCTTAAAACCCTTTGCTACCAATCTAGCCTTGTATGCCGGCTTGGGGTGTCCAGGGGTACTTTTCAGCTTGTACACCCACTTGCATGGCAAAGCCTTCTTGCCCTTAGGCAAGGCAACCAAATCCCAAGTCTCATTCTTATGCAGGGAGTCTATCTCAGACTGCATAGCCCTCTCCCAGGAGTGACTGTCACCCCTGGGCATAGCCTCATCATAAGTGAAAGGCTCTCCTGCATCTGTAACCAAAACATAATGCATAGAGGGCTGAAAACTGTCAGGTGGACGTCTGTCTCTAGCAGACTGTCTCACCACAGGCTCTGCTGCCTGTCTAACTGCCTGTCTAACACCCTGGCCCTGTGGAGGAACTGCTGCAGGCTGTACTACTGGCTGTGCTGGAGCTCTAGGCTCCTCCTGAAAGATCACTCTGCGGATCTCAACCACCTTCTCAGGCTGCCTGTGCATCTTCTCTTCATGGAAGATGATATCATGGCTGCGTACTATTTTTCGCGCCTGCGGATCCCATAGGCGATAGCCCATCTCTCCTGACTCACCATAGCCATGGAATATGCATTTAATGCTCTTTGGATCCAATTTACTCCTCTTGTCCTTGGGCACATGGCAGAATGCCTCACATCCAAAGACACGGAGATGCGCATAAGAGGGTGGCTTACCAGCCCAAACTTCCTGTGCAACCTGGAAATCCAATCCACTGGAAGGTGATCGGTTTATGACATGCACTACCGTACTAACTGCCTTAGCCCAAAAACTCTGGGGTAGGCCTGCATGGCTAAGCATAGAGTGCACACGCTCCTGAATAGTCCTGTTCATGCGCTCAGCCAAACCATTCTGGGGTGGGGTGTAAGGGGCGGTCAACTGATGCTTAATACCCCTGTCATCACAAAACTACTCAAAAGCATGCGAGACATATTCTCCCCCATTATCTGTCCTAAGGCATTTCAGCCTATACCCAGTTTGGTTCTCAACAAGAGCAAGCCATCTCTGAAAAACTGCCAAGACATCGGACTTCTGCTTTATGGGATAAGCCCACACTTTCCTAGAAAAATCATCAATGAAGGTAACGAAGTACTTCGCGCCACCCATAGACATGCAAGGCATAGGCCCACAAACATCGGAATGCATCAATGCCAAGGGCTCACTCATGCGTGGCCTACCCGATTTCTTATGCGTAGACCTATTCTGCTTACCATAAAGACAATGATCACACGAGTCAAAACATGCATAATCCAAAGGCGGAAGATACTGCAAACCAGATAACATTTTCATTCCCTTCAAAGACATGTGCCCTAAACGAGCATGCCAAAGTGATACATGTGGGATAGAACCCACTGCCAAAACATGGTCAACTGAGGACCCAGATACAACAAGAGGATAGAGGCTGCCAGCCTTGGCGCCTCTAGCAAGCACAAGTCTGCCACGAGTAATCTTCCAGGCAGAATCCCCAAAACATACATGAAATCCTGCATCATCTAGCTGTCCTGCAGACATAAGATTGCGCGTAAGCGCAGGTACATGACGTACATCCCTAAGCAAAAATGAACTGCCAGTGGAAAACTGTAAATATCACCCATGCCCACAATGTCAAGAGACCTATCGTCTCCAAGTCTGACTGAACCAGATATAGTGCGGTAAGAGTGGAACCACTCACGATAAGGCGTCACATGGAAGGATGCTCCTGAATCCAATAACCAGCACTGTGCATACATACTAGATGTCTCAGTCAAGTGTGAAGCATCAGAAGAACTAGCTGCAAGTATAAACTCATCACCACCATCGGACTCCTCAGTCTGCGTGACATTAATTTCCTCAATCTTGACGCTGGACTTCGCACGTACTATGCTGCGATCAGAGGACTTCTCCTGCACTTTATCTTTCCCCTTATCCTTGCGCTTCTCATTGCGCAACTCATGACACTGTGGTCTAATATGGCCCTTTTTCCCACAATGATGACAAGTGACATTTGCATTGCGCCCACGCGACTTACTACGCGACTTTCCACGAGATTTAGACCGACCCTTCTGCGAGTCACGGCCACGGTTATTACCACGATCATTCCTGTCATTCCTGCCTCTAACTGCCAAAGCATGTGAAACACGAGAGGCGTCCATGTTTTTGTCACAACTCTATAGAAACAGAATTTGTATTCTTTTTCATTAATTTATCTATATAACGATTTATTAAATTTATTTCCTTTGCACTAATTAGATATAAAGAAAAGTGCATTGGAGCTGGCCACTGATGAGTGGTCACAGGTTATGGTGGACCCACACGGTGGGTTAGAGAAAAGATAGTTCACACTTCCACCTATATGACCCGATTGGGCGCATGTGACTAGAACTCACGCATATCAGGGTTAGACTCGCACACAGAAAGGATTGATGCCTTGAAGTGTGGGCTAGATCCACCAGAACAGACACTTACAATCAACAAGATGGCATGATCATGAAATGCTTGTATAATGTGCATGTGTGGGCTGAAAGCTTGAAATGCACATTTCTTTGCATAGGAAAGTCACATGAAGATTCGGATACCATTTTTGCGATGTATACGGAAAAAGCTTTCATATGATACCCATATTGGGGGGGTCCCTAAATTCTAGGAGATCCCTAAATTTTAGGAGGTCCCTAAATTTTAGGAGCCTCGAATTAGCCTAAAAATGCTAGTCCTAAAAAATAGGGATATCATTCTAAAATAGTAAGTTCTGTACTCTGACTGTGCTTACTAAATTTGGTTGTTTCTATTCTTGACAGTATTCAACCCAAAAAGGAAGGCCATAGAGAAGAGACAAGTGTCAAGACACTTGTCACACAAGTTTCCAAGTGTCCCACCACTTGTCACATCTCATGACATGTGGCTGGACACTTGTCTTGTGCTACTCCACTTTCCCCTTTTGTACTAGCTCTCCCTCGCCTATAAATAAGAGCTCGTTTTTCTTCATGGATCATCATTTTTCTTTGCTGTAAACTCATGTACAGCACCCACAGATAGCCAGAAACTGGCCCCATCCATCCCCATCATCATCCCCCACTTCTTCATTATCAAATTCCTCCATATTCCCTCTTCTATCACTGCTGTTTACAGGACAGAAAGCCTGTAAATTCATCACAACACCTCCTTCTCGAGCTTTTTCTTCCATTTTAGCTACAAGAAGCAAGCCCTATCCATGTACTGCTGATCAACGATGGAGAAAGGCTGAATTTCCCTTTTTCTTCTCTCATACTGTAAAGAAATCAGTTCTTATCATTGCACAATAGATAATGCATGTGTGTTTGTACATATTTGCATGATCTTGTGAGAGTGAGAATTACTTCTTCTCACTCTCAGGTTGATTGTAACTGAGCTCTTCCCTAAGGGACTTGGGTTGAGCAGAAATACATTCCTTCGGGGGGGGGTTGCCCATCTTCAACCCTCAATCTTGTCTCCATTACTTTTACATTTTTATGGCTGTAATTTTGTGAGTAATTTTCATTTTTAGCTTTAAGTGTTCATTCTCTTTTATATTAAATCTCGAAAACAAGCAAATATCATAATTGTTAAGCATACTACGTTGTTCGGGGCGTTTACAGTGGTATCAGAGCTTTGGCTCGGTCCTCACCCCCAACACTGGTAGTGCTTACAACTATAAGTTTGTTTGTTTTCAGCCCTTGCATTGAGTGCTTGAGCATATTTTTTTTCTTTAGTCTCAATGGATCAATCGAGTGCTATCCTTCAAGCCATTCAAAGTCTTAGAGAGGAGAATCAGCAAATTCGTGAGCAACTTCTCAAACTAGAAAAGTTGAGAATCCCAAAGAATTCAAGGAAAGAAGCCCATCTACTTCAAGGAGACAAAGCCATATCAATGAAAGGAGCCGATCAAGAAGTCCAACTACTTCTAAGAGGCAGTCCCATTCTACTTCAAGACAAAGAAAGAGATTGCGTCGAAGCTCATCCTCTTCTTCAAAGTCATCTGGCGCCTATTTTGATGGACCCTCTTCTAGTAATGAAGAGTCTCACCCTTCTCGTGGAAGACCTCATCATCGTCAAAGGTGTCGACATTCTTCACCCTCATCTCCATCTTTATCCCCATCAAGCACTTCATCATCTTCAACCTCAAGATCCGAGCATGGACGAAGGCATAAGAAGAAGAAGAAGACTAAGTCACTATCTCAACTTGAAAAGAAGATCAAGTTCAGTATGTATGATGGTTCCCGAAATCTTGATCTTCTTCTGAAGTTTATTCGTCAATTTCAAATTTTGTATGGTCATGACAAGTATAAAGAAAAAGAAAAGATTAAGTTTGCAGCTTTACATTTAACTGACTTAGCCCATACTTGGTGGACGGGGTTGGAATATGATCATGCTGCCCCAAAATCATGGCGGTCCTTTGTTCGCCTGATACAAAGCCAATTTCTTCCTATTCATTTCAAAAGAGATGTAAAAATTGAATGGGATTGGCTTTGGCAAAAGAAAAATGAGTCACTTGGTGACTATACCAAGAGATTTTGGGAGCTACTTTTGAAGGTCCAACATTTCAAGAAGATCAGCAGTTCGGAAAAGCTTAGGAAGTTTCAGGGAGGTTTGCATTTTAAACTTCGTACTGCTCTTAATCATTATCATTGTTCTAGTCTCAGGGAACTCATTGACCATGCTGAGACATGGGAAATGGAGCACAATGGCAACAAATCATTCCAAAAGAATGATAAGAAGAGAGTAGCTGATGATGAGGAGTATTCAGCCCCAAATGAAGGACAAAAACAGTGGCAAAAGTAGCCATCAAATCAAAAGAAGATGAAACCCTATGCACCTCCTAATGCTCCTCAATTTCGCTCCAATCTATACCCACAAGCAAAGCAGCTTTCCGAAGAAGAAAAGCAACGCTTCATGAAAGAAGGGAAGTGCTTTAAATGTGGACAAACATGCCACATAGCGAAGCAATGTCCAAACAAGGGACAAAGCAAGGTTTCTGACAACAAGCCTAAGTCGCCAGTGAAAATCAATGCTATTAGTGATGTAGTTGCAAACACAACTCACACTCCAGAGACACGCAAATTATTAAAAGCTTGGGGACAGTTGCAAGGTAAGCAAGCACTATTCTTGATAGATCTTGGGGCGAATGAAAATATTATTTCCTTGCAATTAGCTAAAGAGCTTGGATTAAAGAATGAAGAGATGGACACTCCGGTAGAAGTTCGCCAAGCTTTAAATGCTGATGAAGGTGACACAGTGAAGACTGTGATACCCTACATTGGCAAGCTCAAGTTTCAAATTCAAGGCTACAGTGACGAAGATACCTTCTGTATCGGAGACCTTGATGGTTGCGATGTGATTCTTGGCATGCCCTGGAATCATAGAGTAGATTCAACCATCTTCTCTCAGAAAAAGAAGGTAGAACTCACCAAAAAAGGCAAGAAGTACGAGATCCAAGCTGGAGTTTCTGGAGACACCATACCTATGGTAAGCCATATGCAAGTCTTTAGAGCAATTAAGGATTGTGTTCAATGTTGTCTGCTTTATGTCACTGATGTAAAAGATAATATGAATGCTGAAAACCAAGAGCAACTTCAGCTCTTGGAAAAGTATAAAGATTGTTTTTCGGAAGATCTTCCTTATCAACTTCCCCCAGAAAGGCCAGAAGACCATCATATTGATATTATTCCGGGTAGTTCTCCTCCTAATATAGCACCATACCGTGTGAGTCGTCCTCAACAAGAAGAAATCAGAAAGCAAGTCGAAGACCTACTCAACCGTGGGCTAATTAGGCCAAGTAGCTCACCATTTTGTTCACCGGTTCTTCTTGTTCAAAAGAAATATGGCACATTCAGGATGTGCATTGATTATCGAGCCCTCAACAAAATCACTGTGAAGAATCGGTTTCCTATTCCCAGAATTGACGACATTTTGGATCGTCTAGGAGGCTCAAAGGTTTTCAGCCGCATTGATCTAAAGAGTGGTTATCATCAAATTAGGGTAATACCACAAGATGTACACAAAACTGCTTTCCGCACTTCATACGGTCTTTATGAATTCTTGGTGGTTCCTTTCGGATTAACCAATGCACCAGCCACCTTTAATCGAATGATGGAGCGTATCTTTAGAGAGCATCGACAATATGTCGGTACTTTCTTTGATGATATTCTTGTCTTTAGCAAGAATGAAGAGGAGCATCATCAACACTTGGAAATTGTTCTACAATTACTACAACAAAATCAACTCTTGGTAAATGGTAAAAAGAGTGAATTTTTCATGCATAAAATAAATTACCTTGGGCATGTCATCTCTTTTGAAGGGATTCAGATGGATCCTGAAAAGATCGGGATAATCCAAGAATGGCCTCATCTTCGTGATGTACATGAGGTGCGATCGTTTCTTGGCTTATGTTCTTATTACCGCCGCTTCATCAATCATTTTGCACATATGGCTTCTCCACTTCATGACCTTACAAAGAAAAAGATCTCTTTCCAATGGAAGGAAAAAGAGAAGGCAGCCTTCACAAGGCTGAAAACAGCTCTTACTTCTGGACCTGTTCTTATCATTCCAGATCTGGTAAAACCATTTGTGGTGGAAGCAGATGCTTGCGGTGATTGTATTGGTGCAGTGCTAAATCAAGAAGGCCATGCCGTAGCCTTTGAAAGCCGCCATCTAAATGATGTGGAGAAAAGGTATGACATTTATGAAAAGGAGCTCTTAGCAGTGGTTCATGCTTTAAAGATATGGAAACATTATCTTTTAGGCAATGAATTCCTTATTAAAACCGATCATCAAAGCTTGAAGTATTTCAAGACTCAAAAGCATTTGCAGGAGAAACATGCAAGATGGGAAAATTTCTTGTCTATGTTTCATTTTCAAATTATGTACACTCCAGGGAAACAAAATGTAGTTGCTGATGCACTTTCTAGAGTGCCTCGCATTGCAACTATTACAGTGGCTCATCATGAAGATTTTCAAACGATGAAGAATACTTATGATGAAGATACTGATTTTGTAGCAATTTGGTCAAATTTACAGCAAGGAGGTTCTCATCCAGATTATTCCATCAAAGATGGTTACCTTCTCATGAACAATCGCCTTTGTGTCACTCTTCATGTTCGACAAAAGGTGCTTAAAGAAAGTCATGAACCCCCTTATGTAGGGCATAGAGGGAGGGCAGCCACTCTAAGTGCAATTGAGCGCTACTTTTATTGGCCAACATTACGAAAAGATACACATAACTTCATTGAGGCTTGTCTGGTATGCCAAAAATCCAAATATGATAGGCAGAAGATTCCAGGATTGTTGCAACCTCTTCTAGTGCCCAAAGATCCATGGGAATCTATCACAATGGATTTCATCTCAGGTATTCCAAGAACACCTCAAGGTCATGATATGATTTGGGTCATAATTGATAGATTCAGCAAACAATCACATTTTATTCCATGTCATAAAACATTGAAATCCGCACAAGCTGCAAGACTTTTCATTCAACATATCTTCAGATTACATGGTATGCCTTCTGAGATCATTTCAGATAGAGACTCCAAATTCACAAGTAACTTTTGGCGTGCTTTATTTGAGAATTTGGGAACCACTTTAAAGTTCTCCTCAGCTTTTCATCCTCAAACTGACGGCCAAACAGAGGTGATGAATCTCACTCTTTTGGATATGTTGAAAGCTTATGTTAGTGAACATAAGTCACAATGGGAGAAAAATCTTCCATTATTGGAGTTTGCTTACAACAATACAGTGCACTCATCCACAGGGAAAGCTCCAAATGAAATAGTACAGGGTAAAGTGATTCCTCCTCCAATTATTCGCACTAAAGATAAGATTTTTGCTGCTGATGAGTTTGCTTCAGATTTAAAAACAACAATGGATCTAGTTCGAGCCACTATCAAAGTTGCGCAAGAGCGACAAAAGAAGCAAGCAGATAAACGAAGAAGACCTTTGGCTTTTGAAAAAGGTCAATATGTCTTGCTAAAGTTTGATAAAAGCAGGCTCAAACAAGGTTCTGGTCAAAATTCATCTTTTCCAAAGCTCTCCAGTAGATACTTTGGACCCTTCAAAGTGATTGAGAAAATAAATGAAGTTTCTTATCGACTTGAGCTTCCTACTCATTGGAAAATACACAATGCTTTTCATGTAAGTTTGCTAAAACCTTACATAGGACCAGAACCAAAGGAACCCATTACTGAAGATCCCCCCAGAAGTTGAAGAAACAGAGCAACTCTTGGAACCTGAAAAGATTTTGTTTCTCAAGGATCGAACCACGAGAAGTGGCCTTGTGACACGAAAATTCTTGCTAAAATTCAAGAATCTACCCACCACAGATGCACAGTGGGTAGATGAAAAATTCATGAAGGATTACCCAAATATTCTACAACAATATCAAGAAGATTTTCAGCTGAGGACAGCTGAATAAAAGCCAGAGGGCTGTCACAACTCTATAGAAACAGAATTTGTATTCTTTTTCATTAATTTATCTATATAACGATTTATTAAATTTATTTCCTTTGCACTAATTAGATATAAAGAAAAGTGCATTGGAGCTGGCCACTGATGAGTGGTCACAGGTTATGGTGGACCCACACGGTGGGTTAGAGAAAAGATAGTTCACACTTCCACCTATATGACCCGATTGGGCGCATGTGACTAGAACTCACACATATCAGGGTTAGACTCGCACACAGAAAGGATTGATGCCTTGAAGTGTGGGCTAGATCCACCAGAACAGACAGTTACAATCAACAAGATGACATGATCATGAAATGCTTGTATAATGTGCATGTGTGGGCTGAAAGCTTGAAATGCACATTTCTTTGCATAGGAAAGTCACATGAAGATTCGGATACCATTTTTGCGATGTACACAGAAAAAGCTTTCATATGATACCCATATTGGGGGGGTCCCTAAATTCTAGGAGATCCCTAAAATTTAGGAGGTCCCTAATTTAGGAGGTCCCTAAATTTTAGGAGCCTCGAATTAGCCTAAAAATGCTAGTCCTAAAAAATAGGGATGTCATTCTAAAAATAGTAAGTTCTGTACTCTGACTGTGCTTAGTAAATTTCGTTGTTTCTATTCTTGACAGTATTCAACCCAAAAAGGAAGGCCATAGAGAAGAGACAAGTGTCAAGACACTTGTCACACAAGTTTCCAAGTGTCCCACCACTTGTCACATCTCATGACATGTGGCTGGACACTTGTCTTGTGCTACTCCACTTTCCCCTTTTGTACTAGCTCTCCCCTCTCCTATAAATAAGAGCTCGTTTTTCTTCATGGATCATCATTTTTCTTTGCTGTAAACTCATGTACAGCACCCACAGATAGCCAGAAACTGGCCCCATCCATCCCCATCATCATCCCCCACTTCTTCATTATCAAAGTCCTCCATATTCCCTCTTCTATCACTGCTGTTTACAGGACAGAAAGCCTGTAAATTCATCACAACACCTCCTTCTCAAGCTTTTTCTTCCATTTTAGCTACAAGAAGCAAGCCCTATCCATGTACTGCTGATCAACGATGGAGAAAGGCTGAATTTCCCTTTTTCTTCTCTCATACTGTAAAGAAATCAGTTCTTATCATTGCATAATAGATAATGCATGTGTGTTTGTACATATTTGCATGATCTTGTGAGAGTGAGAATTACTTCTTCTCACTCTCAGGTTGATTGTAACTGAGCTCTTCCCTAAGGGACTTGGGTTGAGCAGAAATACATTCCTTCGGGGGGGGGTTGCCCATCTTCAACCCTCAATCTTGTCTCCATTACTTTTACATTTTTATGGCTGTAATTTTGTGAGTAATTTTCATTTTCAGCTTTAAGTGTTCATTCTCTTTTATATTAAATCTCGAAAACAAGCAAATATCATAATTGTTAAGCATACTACGTTGTTCGAGGCGTTTACAGTTTTTGCGATTCACCTCTTCCTGAAGAAGAGCACTCTCAACATCTGCCAATTTTAGAGTAGCACTAGAGGTACAAAAAGCAGTACGGAAAACATCCCATGACACATTCAGAGTCCCAAGCAAGAAAAGAGGAGTTACTTCCTCTCCAAAGGTGATATCCTGCGAAGTCAGGTTCTTCAGTATAGCATGGAACTGGCTCAAGTGAGCAGACATAGTCACATTATCCTTCATGCGCAGATCCATAAGCTGCTTCAACCAGTAAATCTGACTCGCCGGACTTTTCTTATCATAAAGATTCTTGATCTTATTCCATAGATCCCATGCACTCTGTGCTTCCTCAAATACATTATAATGTACCTGTTCAGTGAGAGACAATACAATCGTTGACTTGTAGAGCTCATCAAGTTCAAGCCAGTCGTCATTGTCCATAGTTTCAGGCTGCTCCCCACTCAACCGAAGTGGCTTAATCTGAGATTTCTGCACCAAAACCTGCCATATTTGACTCTTCCAGTAAGAGTAGTTGGTACCATCCAACTTTATAATGTTAAAGATGGCACTATCATGCGAAGATGACGCCATTATGCAGGCTGGAAATGCCCAAACAGTCCAAAACTGCTTGTTGTTTTACTGCAGAAACTGCCCAAAAATGACCAAAATGGGGTCCAAAGGGCGAGCAAAGTGTGCCAAAAGTTGCTGCCCACTTAGTACTAGGTGCGGTACACCAAATCAGGATATTTCAGCATGAAAAGTACACCTCAGTTCACCAATAACTACTTGCTGTAATAAATTGCAGGTATGCAGTCTAGAGAGCAAACTGTCCCAAAATAGGATCCAATGTCAAGCAAACAATGCTAGGTCCAAAGCCAGCATGAAACGGACATAAGCAAGGCCAATGACAGTGAAAAGAACATGAGCTCAACACCGAAGAATGTCAAAATAACATTTGCCAGTGAAAGGCACACCCCCAGACACTCTAGGCAAAGTGTTCCTGTAACTGCCAAAACCTGACACAAATAGGTGTTTGCTCAAAGAGAAAGATCCAAATATGAGACTCAGCTCATAAGCATCCTGTGAACCAAGAGTACATCAATGCATATCCATAAAGATCGGAGTATGATCCCAAAGTCTCAATGCGTATGTAGTTGTTCAAGACATAAACTGCTCCAAATACATGTAAGTGCTCCAATAGCATGCAACTGTCAAAGGTCAACCAAGCATGTAAAATGCTCCCACTGGCACAAAAGGCGTACAAAGCAAGCTCAGAAGCTCAAACAACCCAAGAGAAAGCACCAGTGATAAGTGACCCTGTCAATGCATCAAGCGCATCCAAGAGAGCATGACATACATGAAGCACCAGTCGTATTAACTATGAAGCAATACATAAGCCCAAATAAGCTCTCGGTCAACTCAATGACATCCAAATAGCAACCAAGATCAGTGATCAAGTAAGCCGGGAATGCTCAAATACATCCAAATCCAAGCTCCAAATGTCGGTATAGCATACACGAACCAAATAGCATATGTCACGAACCAAAGCATGTAATGCAAAAGCCTAACTGTCAAGCAGAGACATGAGGCATAGGCGGTCCACGAGCATGCCAAGTCGGTCCAAATGCCAGTGAAGACGGAGCTAATGCGAAGCTCAAAAGCATCCCATAATCTCATACATATGCTCCAAGTCGTCCCCAAATGTCAGAGACATCATGCCAAAGCTCAAAGCATACATCTGGTATCGGTAGGTAAGTGCCAAAGCATGTAAAGTACCTTCAGCCCACTGTTATTCCAGCATGTATTTACCGTTCTAAACAGTAGATTTCAGCCCCGAATTCAAGCCAAAATCATGGTCAAACCAAATGCATACATCCCCAATACATCCGGGTAGGAAGTAGACCACATACGGGCATCAAATAGCTCCAATGGAATGAGGCATAAGCAACAAATGTTAGTGTCAGGGGTGCTACCCTGTTTCCAGCACTGTTATGCAGTGAATGGCAGTTTCAAAATTGAGAATGATCAGCTCCCAACCTCAATGTCAAGCCAAAGCATCAAAATGACATCCAAAAAATGGCTCAAATGCCCTCCAAATAGGCCAATGATGAGTGCTCCATGAGCAACAAAGCATTCAGCTGTAAAACGTGGAGGTCAAAGTCTGAAAATGGGTGCCATATTCAGCGTGTTGAGGCCCGGAGTGCTGCTGCCAATCACGTGGAGTTATGATGGTTGGGGGGCTCCAAAATAAGCCCCAATAGGCCACACACAAGGGCTTGATGAAGATCAAGTGGCTGCAGCTTCAACATGTGAGGAGGGGAGGGCTGAATAGGTGCGCTGAAATCAGTGTGAGTTGCTGGAAAATGGCTACTGATCAACGTGGCTGAATGTTGAGTGTGGGGGGGGCTCAATGATGGCCCAAGGTAGGCACATACCAAGCCATGAAGGCCCAATGCAAAGGGGAGGGAAGATATGAGCTATGGAGCTCAAGAAGAGTGGCTGCCCTTTGTTCCTGCCCTGTTTCAAACTGAGAATACACTCAAATGCCTGCAAATGCTGAAGCAATACCTCAAGGGCAAGGCCCTAATGAAGCTCAAGAAGGCCGGGATGGAGCTCGGGAAGCCGGGGAGAGTCGGGAGCTCGAGAGGTCAGCTATGGCTGTCGGGATGGAGACCCAATGCGTGAAGCGAGTCAATGCGAAGGTCGGAAAGCACCGAGTCGAGCTTGAGCAAGAGAATGCCAGGCTCTGATACCAATTGAAAGGTGAGAAGGATCAAAGCTTGCACGCGAGCTATGGCGGGAGAGCAAGAGCAAGAAAGAGAGAGACAAGAAATGGGAACTCCAACGGTCACAATGTGTGACCGGGCCTTCCTTTATTCAAACTGTCACTAAAAGAATAAAGAATAAAGTGATGTGACGGGCGCTCGTCACCTGCAGTGTGCAGTGGCGGGTACTGTCAGTGTAGTAATACACGGGGCGGCACGGCGGAGGCGCCTTTATCCCCAACAGCAGTGTGCAGTGGCGGTGATTGTCAATGTAGTAATACACGGGCGGCTAGGCAGAGGCACCTTTACCCCCAACAACCTCCCACTTAAAGGAAAATCTACCCCAGTGAGGAGTGAAAAGAAAAAGAAAAAAGACAGTACAAAATGTACACATGTACAACAGGATGAGGAAAGACGTCATCTCATCCCACACCCATCAACCTCCTGAGGAAGGCAAAGCACTCTCTGTAGAGAGGCTTTTCGTGAGCAGATCTACAGGATTCTAGTCAGTCGAGATCTTGACAAGATCAACAAACTTGTCCTCAACGACCCCACGTATGAAGTGATACCTCATCTCAATGTGTTTCATCTTCGCATGGAAGGCTGGATTCTTGGCTAACTGAATAGCACTCATAGAATCCGAATGCAGTGTAGGGATAGCATCAATACTAAGGTCAGCAACTAAACGACCCAACCAAATGGCCTCCTTACAAGCCTCAGTGGTGACTGCAACGTACTCGGCCTCTGTAGTAGAAAGGGGCGTGCATTTTTGCACCCTGGACATCCAAGAAAGAGCACCTCCAGCATAGGTGAACACCTAGCCGGAAGTGGACTTCCTACTATCTGCATGTCCTGCATAATCAGAGTCATTGTACCCCATGACTCCTGTATCTTGGCTACCATAGCATATGCACATATTTGCTGTGCCCTTAAGGTACCTCATGATACCCTTCACGGCATCCCAATGCTTCTTGCCAGGTGTAGCCATATAGCGTGCCATAACAACAATTGCAAAGGCAATATCTGGACGAGTGGCTATCATGGCATACATAAGACTGCCCATTGCGGATGCATAGGGAATCTTGGCCATCTCGGCCTTTTTCTCTTCTGTCTGCGGACAATCAGCCTATGATACCTTCACATAAGAAGGCAATGGACAACCAATAGGCTTTACGTCCTGCATGCGAAAGCGCTCAAGGACTTTATGAATGTACTCCCTCTGTGACAAGTAGAGGAGTCCTTGATGTGTGTCATGTGTAATGCACATACCAAGTATGTGAGCGGCATGTCCCAGATCTTTCATCTCAAAGCTCTTCTTGAGCTGAGCATTAAGAGCATCTAGCTCATCATGAGCTTTCCCTGCTATCAACATATCATCCACATAGAGTACCAAAATCAATAAAAAACCATCACGAGCTTTCTTCATATAAAGACACAGATACATAGCACTCCGGCTGTAGCCCTGTGACTACATAAAGGCATCAAACTTATGATACCACTCCCTAGGTGCCTGTTCCAAGCCATAAAGACTTTTCTTCAATTTACACACTAGGTGCTCCCTGCCAGATTCTACAAAGCCCTTAGGCTGCTCCATATAAATCTCATCATGCAAGTCCCCATGTAAGAAATCCGTCTTGACATCCATCTGGTATAAATCCAAGTCAAGCTGAGCAATCAAAGCCAAGACCAAGCGCAGGGTGGTCCTCTTAACCGCAGGAGAAAAGACCTCATCAAAGTCCACACCATGCTCTTGCTTAAAACCATTTGCTACCAATCTAGCCTTGTATGTCGACTTGGGGTGTCCAAGGGTACTTTTCAGCTTGTACACCCACTTGCATGGCAAAGCCTTCTTGCCCGTAGGCAAGGAAACTAAATCCCAGGTGTCATTCTTATGCATGGAATCTATCTCAGACTGCATAGCCCTGCACATAGCCTCATCATCAGTGAAAGGCTCTCCTGCATCTGTAACCAAGACATAATGCATCGAGGGCTGAAATCTATTTGGTGGACATCTGTCTCTAGTAGACTATCTCACGGCACGCTCTGCTGCCTACCCAGCTGCTTGTCCAACACCTTGACCATGAGCATCTACTGCAGCTGTAGGCTGTCCAACTAGTTGTGCGGGAGCTTTCGGCTCCTCCTGAAATATGACCCTGTCAATTTCAACAAATCTCTCAGGCTGCCTATGCATCTTGTCTTCATGGAAGACTACATCATGACTGTGGATGACTTTCCGCGCTGCGGATCCCAGAGATGGTAACCCATCTCACCTGCGTCCCCATAACCAAGGAAAATGCATTTGACACTCTTGGGATCTAGCTTACTTCTCTTGTCCCTGGGCACATGGCAAAATGCCTCACATCTAAAGACACGAAGATGCACATAAGAGGGGGGTTTTCCAATCCATACCTCCTCTGTAACTTGGAAATCCAAACCACTAGAAGGTGATCTGTTTATGACATGCACAGCTGTACTAACTGCCTCAGCCGAAAAGCTCTGTGGTAGGCATGCATGACTAAGCATACTGCGTACACACTCCTGGATGGTTCTATTCATCCACTAAGCCAAACCATTCTTGGGGGGGGGTGTAGGGGGCGGTCAACTGACGCTTAATACCCCTCTCATCACATAACTACTCAAAAGCATGTGAGACATACTCATCCCCATTATCTATCCTTAGGCATTTTAAGACTAGTTCTCAATTAATGCAAGCCATCTCTGAAACACAGCCAAGACATCAGATTTCAGCTTAATGGGATAAGCCCAAACTTTTCGTGAAAAATCATCTATGAAAGTAACAAAATACTTTGCACCACCCATAGACTGACAAGGCATGGGCCCATAGACATCCAAATGTACCAATGCCAAGGGCTCACTCATGTGTGGCCTACCAGACTTCTTATGTGTAGACCTAGTCTGCCTGCCATAAAGAAAATGCTCACATGAATCAAAACATGCATAATCAAGGGGCGGTAAGTACTACAAACCAGAAAGAATTTTCATTCCCTTCAAAGACATATGGCCCAAATGGGCATGCCAAAGAGATACATGTGGGATAGAACCCACGGACAAAACATGATCAAGGGAATAAGCTGATACAATCAAGGGATAGAGACTGCTAGCCTTGACACCTCTCGCAATCACAAGTCTACCACGAGTGATCTTCCATGCAGAGTCTCCAAAAGATACATGATAACCTGCGTCATCAAGCTGCCCAGTTGACATGAGACTACATGTCAAAGCAAGTAGATGACGTACATCCTGCATAACAAAACTGCTACCAGAAGGAAACTACAACCTAACATTACCAATGCCCACAATATCAAGAGAGATATCATCAACCAAGCGCACAAAACCTGAAACAATATGATATGAATGAAACCACTCTCGGTAAGGTGTCACATGCAAGGACGCACTTGAGTCCAAGAGCCAACACTGTGCATACATAGAGTGTATCTCTGTCATCTGCGAAGCACTAGAAGAAGTTGCAAAGATATAATCATCATCATCAACATCCTCAGGCTGCATAACATTAATCTCTTCAATTTTAACACTAGACTTTGCAGGTACTATGCTGCGATCAGAAGACTTATCCTGCACTTTGTCTTTCCCCTTATCTTTGCACCTTTCATTGCGCAGTTCATGGCATTGTGGCCTAATATGGCCCTTTTTCCCACAATGGTGACAAGTAACATTTGATTCCTGCCACGGGATTCGCTATGTGACTTCCCACGAGACTTGGACCGAGATTTTTGAGAATCCCATCCACGGCCCACTGCCACTGCCATACTTTCCATATCCATCATTTCTGCCTCTAACTGTCATAGCATGCGGCATATGAGAGGCATCCAAATTCTTATGATTAACCTCTTCCTGCAGAAGAGCCCTCTCAACATCAGATAATTTCAAGGTAGCAGTAGAGGCACATAATGCAGTGCGGAATACATCCCATGACTCATTAAGAGTACCAAGCAAGAAAAGAGGAGTGACATCATTTGCAAAAGTGATGTCCTATGAAGCCAACGGTTTGATCTGCGATTTTTGCACCAACACCTACCAAATCTGGCTCTTCCAATAAGAGTAATTTGTACCATCAAGCTTAGTGATGTTGAAAATAGCATGATTAGTGGATGAACTCACCATAATGCAGGATGGAAGACTGTAGACAGTTCAAAATCGCTTGCTGTTTACTATAGAAAATGACAAAAAATCACCAAAATCGAGGAAAAATGGCAAAGAAACTAGAATCAAACTACTGCCCACCAAGTACTAGTGAAAGTACATCATTTTAGAGTGTTTCAGTATGAAAAATCCATATCAGTCCATACATATATGCTTGCTATAATAAATTTTAGATTTCAGTAAAAGAGAGCTAACAATGCCAAGATCGGATCCCAAGGCAATCAGATACTACCAAGACCAAAGCCGGCATCATGCGGGCATAACATAAGCATATGATGATCGATAAGCATGAATTCAGTACCCAAGTATGTCATACAAACATCTGCCAGTGAGTAGGCACACCCCCCAATCAACGGGGCAAAGTGTTCCTGCTACTACCAAAAGTTAACACAAGTAGGTGCCAGTTTACAAAGATACAGATCCAAAACTGAGACTTAGATCATAAGCATACAGTGAACCAAGACATATGATGTATCATCCCGAAAGGTAAGAAATCCCAAAGTCTCAAGTGTCTATAACTGCTCAATGGCATGTAACGGCTCAATGCATAAAAGTACCGCCTGCTCAATGTCTGATAAGCATTCAAGAATGCTCCCACTGGCACAAAAGTCATATGTACGAGCTCAAGAGCTCAAGCCAAGGCAAGACATAGTGCCAATGACATAAGTCCAAGACAATACATCAATAGTACATCCCGAACATGTAGGCGGTAGAGCATCCGTATGTAGCATCCATAAGCATGTAAGACATCAAATACATCCCAATCCAAACTCTGACAAGCCAAGTAACATCAAAGACTACTCCAGATAATCCAAAATGTATCTAAGGTGGAGCTTCAATGAGTACTCAAGCTCAACATATGCATAGGGTAATCAACTGTGACATGAGCATCAAGCCGTAGGCAATGGGTATGCATAAACCCAAGAAGCATCACTGTCAAAGCATATACCAATGTCAATAAGTGCGGGCTAAAATAAGCTCAAGCTTCCAAAAGCATCCAGATTCAATGACAAGATCAAAGTCGTCCCTCGATGATCAATACATCATAGCATAACCCAAGACATACATCCGGAACCAATAGGCATATGTCAAAGTATGAAAGATAGCTTCAGCCCAAGAGTATTCAGCATGTATTTATTGTTATAAACTGTGTATTTCCAGCCCCAAAATCAGGCCAAAATCATAGCATTACATGTAGCTTCAATCCCCCAATCAATCGGGATGCAATAGGCATCAAACCGGTTATGTAGTCATGCCCAAACAAGCATAGACATACAAATACATGCTGTTTCAGACCTAAAATCTATTGCAAAAGATTCTATCATCAGAATTTGGCAAATCCAACATCACCATCGTGTCCAGAGCGTGCCAAAATCCCAACTTAGACTCTTACCTTGTCTGAATCGGGTTCCAAATGCCCGAGATATGACAAAAAGAGTGATTTTTTGGGCCAGATTTTAAAACAAGCACAAAAAAAACGTGAGCTGGATGGGGGGTTTGTTGTCCCACGTGTCAACAATGGGGCCCAAAGGGGGCACAAATGAGGGCCAAAGAAGGCCTACACCAAGCCTCAGCAAGCCCTGATAGGCTAGAAGCAAGATCCAGGTCAAGGAAGCTCCAAGAGGTGTGAGATATGGCTGCCCACAACTTGTTTACAGCCTGTGAGACCTGAGAACTGAAGTAAACCCTGAAGAAAATGATCAAATACCTCTGATGTATTACCCTGAAGGTGCCCAACAATGCCGGGAAGGTGCTCGAGAAGTCGGGAGGAGTGACGGGAGCTTGAAGGATTCGGATATGGCTGCCGGGAAGGAGACCCAATGCAAGTAGGGAGTCGATGGAATGCTAAGAATGCCACGAACCAAGATCAAGAGTCGGAAAGCAAAGCTCTAATACCAGTTGAAAGGGAGCGACAGATCAAAGGTTGGACTCGAGAGCTATGGCGGGAGAGCAAGAGCAAGAAAGGGAGAGACTAGAAATGGGAACTCCAACAGTCACAATGTGTGACCGGGCCTTCCTTTATTCAAACTATCACTAAAAGAATAAAGAATAAAGTGACGGTGACGGGCGCCTGCTACCTGCAGTGTGCAGTGGCGGTGACTGTCAGTGTAGTAATACATGGGCGGCTAGGCAGAGGCACCTTTACCCCCAACACTTCTTCTTCAATAGACATGGCCAGAAGGAAGGAGGATCTTCGATATTGAGGATGTCATAAGCTTGATGGCACATACTTGATCTTGTGCTACTATGGTTGCTTCTTTCTTTCCTTATTCTCCTTCAATGCCTTCACAAGCCCTCCTTCTCTCTCTCTTTCTCTCTACCACTATCATTTCTTCTTCTGCTCGTTTGCTTGCATGGAGGTCTTATTCTTTGTAATGTCTTAAATACTAGATCTTAATCCGATTCTAGATCTATGGCAACGTGATAGTGGGAGGTGCAAAAAATGGGCCGATGATGGATGGGCCAAGATGATGAGACTACTGAGAAATGCATATTTCTTACGTTAGTGGAAAGGGATATACATGGGAAAGGAAGGTAGAATATGATTTGGAGTAAAAGGAGGAGGCAAGAACTGCAATCAAGGTAGACAGGGTTCAGGCTCTCGAGGTACTGCTTTGTTATTCCATGACAAGGGGAAGAAAGGGCTCCAAACATGTCCAGACCACATCTACGAAGCAAAACCCTCATGCTGCTCTATAGATTCTCTTTCTCTCTCTCTAGAATCTCATTTTTCCTCATTTCTTCTTCTCTTTCTTCTAATAATATGGATTGATGCAGTGCTGATGTGTAGCCATGATATCATGCTCTAGGAGTGATGACCCAAATCCAATGTCACATCACTAAATGAGACAGGATGCAACCTCAAAAATTTCTTCTTTTTCTAGCCATCCTCTTCTATGACCATTGAACAATGTCTGCCTTTGTTGTGCCTCCCCAACCCTACAAGGATACGGAGGCATAGCGATTGCACTTTTCGACACAAGATAGTGGCATCGCTATTTCATCGCAAATGCGACACAAATAGCGATGGTGCTCAGACAAAAAAATGCGGGCCGAAGCCCGAGCGCGTTATTTTGCACAAACGAATGAAAGAGAGAGTGAAAGGGAGAGCAAACTCCATCTTGCATTTGAGAGGGAGAGGGAGAGAAAGAGAGAAAGAGGGAGAAGGAAAGCTTCTCACCGCTGCCACCGCCATTTGCGAAGAAGAGGAGGAAGTGTACGGAGGGCAAAGAGGAGCCACTGTCACAAAGAGGAGCCGCTGAATCCATCCTCCAACCTTTGCGGTGAGTGCATTGTTCCTTCTTGCTTTGTTTTTTTTTTTCTCTTTTGCTTTTACTTGTTTTTGTTAAAAATCATGTGTATTGAGAGAGGGAGAGGAAGAGAGAAAAGGAAATAAGAAACGAGAGAGAGAGAGAGAGAGAGAATGAGAAAATATTAAATATAATAGGAAAAGAGAGAAGGAGAGAGAGAGAGGGAGGAAGGGAGGGAGAGAGAGAGGGAGGGAGAGGTTGTTATTATTGTTGTTGTTGTATTTATTCTTTTCTTTTTTTCTTATTTGTTGTTATTGTTGTAGTGGTAGTGGTAGTGGTAGTAGTGGTAGCGGTAGTTGTTTAATTTCTTATTTTCTTGTTTGTTGTTGTTGTGGTAGTCGTAATAGTAGTAGTGGTAGTGGTAGTGATAGTGATAGTAGTAGTTGTTGTTGTTTAGTAGTACTAGTAGTTTTCTTGTTTGTAGTAGTAGTAATTTTTTTTCTTTTCTTTTCTTGTTTATTGTTGTTTAGTTTTCTTGTTTGTTGTTGTTGTAGTAGTAGTAGTTTTTTCTTCTTTTCTTGTTTGTTGTTATTGTAGTAGTAGTTGTTGTTGTTGTTGTTGTTGTTTTTCCTTCTTTTCTTGTTTATTGTAGTGGTAGTGGTAGTGGTAGTGGTAGTGGTTTATTGTTGTGGTAGTCATACTCGTAGTCGTAGTCATCGTAGTCGTGGTAGTAGTAGTAGTAGTAGTAGTAGTAGTAGTAGTAGTAGTAGTAGTAGTAGTAGTAGTAGTAGTAGTAGTAGTAGTAGTAGTAGTAGTAGTAGTAGTAGTAGTAGTAGTAGTAGTAGTAGTAGTAGTAGTAGTAGTAGTAGTAGTAGTAGTAGTAGTAGTAGTAGTAGTAGTAGTAGTAGTAGTAGTAGTAGTAGTAGTAGTAGTAGTAGTAGTAGTTGTTGTTGTTGTTGTTGTTGTTGTTGTTGCTGCTTTTTCTTATTTTCTTGTTTATTGTAGTGGTAGTGGTAGTGGTAGTGGTAGTGGTAGTGGTAGAGAGAGAGATGTTTTGTTAAAGAAAATGAGAGAGGGAGAGGAAGAGAAAAAGGAAGAAGGAACGAGAGAGAGGGAATAAACATACAACATAATAAAAAAAGAGAAAAAGAGAGAGAGATGGAAGGAAAGAAGAGAATAAATGGATAAAAACAAAGAGAGAGTGGTGGCGAGGTCCGGTGCAATACCACAAGATGGGAAACACTCCGACATACATTAATTTGTGGATGGGTGGAGACTTTACATACGTTAATTTTGCTGAGTTACAAGAGAAGGAATCCCTTCTTAAAAATTTTAAGAAAGAAAAAAAGAATGATAACCAAAATAATAATAATATCGTAATGTAGACCAAATGGAAAACGATGAAGGTTGTGATGTTCAAGATTACGAGGCGTATCTTAATCAACGTGTCCCATGTCCTTGCTCTCAATGTAAGCTGACAATTAGACAAAAACGTCGATTTTCTATAGAACACATACGATGCTTCGACGAGTTTTAATCTGAGATCATTGATCGGGCGATCTCAGATTTTGAGCAAATGGTAAGAAAAGTGTATATCAATCATGCATTATATTCGCAAGCTAATTGAATACCATATACAAAAACATTGGGTGTGGCTGGCAAATTTTCTATCCGGGGAGGTGACGTCTCATCCCAAGGAGGAGTGCACCCTTTGCGGCCAGTTAGAAGAGTTCGTGGGCGTGCGATGAATGGAGTGCCTGAGCCAATCCACCACTTGGAAGGTACTAGCCAATCTATACCATCAATACCAAAGGAGACATGCAGCCTTCCAGACTTACCTACAATCTTGGAACCTGAGATGGAGGCAATGATCGATGCATTGATGCCCATGGATGTCGAGACTTCTGATCTGCTTAGAGAGAAAGCATCCCTACCATTATATGATGGGTGCCGAGTATCTCGCCTCAAGACACTGCTTGCACTCCTAACTGTGTAAGCAAAATACAGGTGGAGCAATGCGAGTGTGATCGAGTTGTTCATGCACCTTGTATGTATGCTTTGTTGATTTATTTTCGGCACTATCATTAAAAACATTTGTGCTTTTTCAGGATGTTTTATGATTTTTTTTTTAGGTTACTAAAGTATCATATATTACCACTTGCAAATACAATGCTTGAGTCTCGTGATGATGCTTGAACATGTTTTAGGAAGCTTGGCATGGACTACAACAGCATCCATGCATGTATCAATGATTGCATACTATTTCGAGGAGAATACAAGACTATGGAGACATGTCCAAAGTGTGGTGCTCATAGGTATTGATAGAACTTGCAAAGACAAACCATCTCTCAAAAAGTTCTTAGATACTTTCCTCCTATCCCCCGCATAAACCACATGTTTCGTACGTCCGGCATGGCGAGCTTGACAACGTAGCATGCACAAAATAGGTCCATAGATGGAGTTCAATGAATATCAGCGGATTCATGTGCATGGAGCCACATTGACTCTACCTTTCCAAGCTTTGCTCGAGAGCCAAGGAATCTTTGGCTCAGTCTTGCTATGGATGGCATGAACCCATTCGGTCTGTGCTCAACTTCTTACAATGTATGGCCTATAGTCCTTGTGAACTACAATATCCCTCCATGGCTTTTTACGAAGAAAGGACATCTCATCCTTAGCTTACTCGTTCCCGACCGCTACAAAGTCAAAAATATGGACGTGTATCTTCGTCCATTAGTCGATGAGCTTAAGATTTTGTGGGAGGAGGGGGTCACCATGCAAGATATGAGCAAGCACAATGGTTGACGGTCCGCCAATATTTGAGCCATTCTCATAAGGACCATGCATGACTTTCCAGGATTCAAAGAGTGCTCAGGTAAGTAGGCTTCTCTTCTCATTGGTAATATCTATCATAGCTCGTTCAAGTTTGTATTCACTAGATAGAGGTGTTGGGACATGCCTGGTTACCTCAGGTTATCATGCATGTCCATTGTGTGGGTCACAGTTAGACTCTCGAAGGTTACGAACCATGAAGAAGATGCTATATCAAGGGCACGCCGCTTTCTTGCTAGAGGGTCATGAACTCAGGGAAGGTTTTTTTGGGTGACCTCCAACACATATGAATGTCCAAAGCTAGTATACGAGCTGAAAATGATCCAGACGGAGTCACATCCAAACTAAATGCGACGATTCTAAGTTTTCTACAAGTTTCCATATTGGACCCACTTATAGATCAACCATTTGTTGGATCCCATGCATTTCAAGAACATGGGCAGCTTGCTATGGGAGCATATCACAGGAAAGAGAGACACTATAGGGGCACGAATGGATTTGAAGGGTATGTAGGCAATATGGAGGCTCTTTGGCCGCAGTTGAGTGTTAGTGGTCACTTGCAGCTACCTCGTGCTCCTTGGGTTTTGTCCACTAAAGAAGAGCGCATTGTGAAGCAAATAGTCAAGTCTATCCACACTCCGATAGGTATGATGCGTTCTCTCAGGTCTGTGTTTTCTAAAGACAACCAATTATCATGGCTAAAATCCCATGATTAGCATAGGATATGTCAGGTTTGTACTACGAATGGATTGTAAGTGGCCTACGTATTTTGCTATTTGGAGTGTAGTCATTGTTCATAATGCTTTCTTGTTTATGGCAGTTTGTACTACCAATCGCGATCACAAGATGCCTTACTCCAGAAATACGTGGGGCAATTTACAGGTTGTCAACTTTAGTGCAATGGATCTCACAGAAGGAGATTAAGATTTCCTCTATTGAATCCGTGAGGCGGGGAGCAGTGGAGACGGTCTGTCTCTTTGAGAAATACCTGCCTACCAGTATGCTCACGATACAAATCCACCTTCTTGTGCATCTTGTAGATAAAGTGGAGGTTGTTGGACCTGTCCATATGTGATGGATGTTCTTCTTGGAGCGCTTCATGAAAACCCTGAAAGGCTTTGTGCGACAACGAGCTCGGCCAGAAGGTAGCATGGCTGAAGGTTGGTTGGTGTCTGAGGCACTAGTGCATATTTCACAATGGCTACCAATGGTTTATTCAGACAACAGTATGCTATGGTCGCTGAAGGAAGATGATAGAGTGACTGGTGATGTGGTGGTTGGAAATAGGATAGAAAAAAGAATGGATGCTACAATGGAGGAGAAAGTGAATCACTTTTGTATGTTGCACCATGCCTCTATGGAGACGTGGCTCGCTAGGTACCAACAAGCTAGGAAAGATCGAGAGGAATCGCGATCTAAATTTAGACGTTGTACGCGCCATCGACCGATTCGATATCTCGAGGGCATGGAGGAGATGCTGTGGTTTATGTCAACACGATGGTTGCATGGAGCTTTGACCCCGCAGTGTCTCACGAAGGGGGGAAGGTCTCAATCGAGGGAGTGGGAATTCTTGAGGGGATGTAGTCCAAAGGTGATGACGTGTTTAGGGTTTGTCGTATCTATATTTTATATGCGACAACTAATTGAGTGTTTCAATGTACATTACAAAATATATAGTGCAGCATGGTCGTGCGGAGCATTTCTGCGTAGAGCATATTGACAAAATACGCTCCACAACAAATTGTGGTATCATGGCAAGGTTTGAGCAAGAGAGCCGACGATGAGCAATGGATCCAAACACGGTTATAGATGAGATGGAGTATTTTGGAAACTTGCAAAGTATTGTCACGGTGGATTCTCGTAGCTTCTCCATGATCCTATCCGATGTGCAATGGTTCAAAGTGGTACTTGAAGGAGCTGGAGCAACAATTCGACGAGGTCCATCTGGATATCTTGAAATACATTTCGAAAAAAATGGACAGATTTTTTTCGACACGTTTGTGTTGCCAGCCCATTGTGAACAAGTATATGAACTCATATATTTTTTAATTGTATTATGACATGGTGCATGCCACAATAGTTAAATCTCTTTTATACGTAATTGTGAACAAGTAATTTTTTATCCAAACCCCCAACAACCTCAATGGTGGTACGTTATACCTTCAGCTCCCCGAAGTGCGAGAGTATATAATCAAAGCGATGTTCCGAGCATAGATGAGGACAATATACAAATAGAGGGGTTGATATTGCAAGGGGTGGAGGCCATCAAAAGCTTGGAGCATGTAGTGGAGCCAACATCGGGTAACAATGATGGAAATATAGAAGTCCAAGAATTCTTTGAGAACGAGGTGGACTCATCCTTTTGTGGTGACATGTCTATCGACCTTCCAGTGTATACGGAGTTGTGTCAGGAGATTGACATGGGACCATAGGGCACATCATACTTGGAGCATCCACCTACTCAATTTATTGACGAATCGCTTATAAGGATACATAAGATATGCATTTTAAGTAAGATCATTTTTTTAAGATTTATATTACCATTCTTTGTATGATTTATATTGATTATGCTAACATCAATTTTTGTCTGTGTAGGTGACCTTTGTGGATATTAAGATCATCACGATGAGTTGAGGGATGAATGACAAGGAGCTACAGGAGATCTTCACTCATATGTCTCTAGATCAGATGGTGAGATTCAGAGATATGATGTACTTTGTCTTTCCTCTTCTCTTTGTGCTTCTCATTGCGCAACTCATGACAGTGTGGGTATATATGACCCTTCTTGCCGCAATGATGACATATCACATTAGCATTTCTCCCAGAGACTTGTTGTGCAACTTATCACGTGACTTAGACCTAGACTTCTGCAAGTCTCTGCTACGGCCATTCCCACAGCCATTCTTTTCATTACCATCTCTACCTCAAACAGTCAAAGCATGCAACATACGAGAGGCTCTCAAGTTCTTACAATTTATCTCTTTCTACATAAGAGCACTCTTTACATTAGGCAAGTTCAAAATAGTAATAGGAGCACATAAGGCAGTGCAGAATACATCCCATGAATCACTTAGAGTCCCAAGCAAAAACAATGAGTAACCTCATCATTAAAGGTAATACCCTGCGAAGTCAAGTTCTTGAGAATAGCATGGAACTAGCTCAAATGAGCAGACATTGTCATATTCTCCTTCATGCGCAGGTCCATAAGCTGCTTCCGTCAATACATCTGACTTGCTTGACTTTTCTTGTCATAGAAGTTCTTAATTTTATCCCAATGCTGCCACGCACTCTGTGCTTCCTAAACCACATTGTAATGCAACTGTTCAGTGAGAGACAAGATGAGGGTGGACCTGCATAACTCATCAAGCTCATCCCATTCATCATTAGTAATAGTTTTAGGCTTCTCGCCATGCATCCTTAGTGGCTTTATCTACGATTTTTGCACCAATACCTACCAAACTTGGCTCTTCTAATAGGCATAATTTGTACCATCAAGTTTAGTGATGTTGAAGATAGCACTGTCACTGGAAGAAGAACCCATAATGTAGTCCAAAATAGTGTAGATAGTTCAATACTACTTGTTGTTTTCTACTGTTGTAAACAACCAAAATACCACCAAAACCAAGGCAAAATTACTACGAACTGATAGCTAATGATGCTACCCACCAAGTACCATAAAAAGTACATAAAATCAAGATGATTCAGCATGAAAACTCCACATTAGTTCATACATAACTACTTGCTGTAATAAATTATAGCCAAGTACAATGAGAGCAAACTGTAGGCAAAATCAATGCACCAAGTCAACCACTGACTATCAAAGCATAACCAACATCAAGTGGGCATAAATCAACGTATGATAGTCATATGGACATCAAGAAAACACCCAAGCATCTCAAACAAATCCGTCAGTAAACCGACATACCCCCTATGTAATACGGCAAAGTGTACACAACACTGGCAAACATCCAACGATGCTCCCACTGGCAGAAAAGCCATATGGATCAATCCAAGAAGCTTAAGAAAGGCATGTGAGAGCACCAATGACAAAAGATCCAAGACCAGACATCAATAAGACATCATGAGCATATAGGCTCTGTAGCCTCCAATTAGAGCATCCATAGGCATAAACTATATCCCAAATACAACTCTAGCAAGCCAAGAAATATCTCAAGTAAGTTCGGGGAAGCCAAATGCAAGCCAAGACAAGGCACTAGTAGCAATTGGCTCCAAACAATGTAACTAGCATGTAGTAGTGGCATAGGACAAGCATATCAAGACTGTTCAGACATAGGTAACATACATGCAATATGTACATCCAAGACAGAGCATCAAATGCATTCCAAAGCCGAGCTCAAGCTCAAATGAAGATCTAGAACCAAAGACAAGCTCGATGTCATACCTCGAAGGTCAATACATCATTGCATATCCCAAAGACATAGATTGAAACCAATAGGCATAACCAAATTGGAGGTAAAATAACTTGTCAACCAAGGTAGCATAAATCCCAACCAAAAACGAAGTTCCGCATCCAAATCAAGGCTCAATAGCTTTAAAATAGCATATCTGGGCATAAACCATGATGACCAAGGATCAATACATCCCAGTCAGACACCCTAATGTCAACAAATAGCATTATGCATAAGATGTCCCTGATAAAACCTTGCTGCCCAAACAATATACAACAGTAAATCCCTGCATAAATCGAGCTATGGAAGCTCAAACCAAGTCCCAAAGCATCTCCAAACATTGGGAAAACATCCCCAAAGCATCTGGGCATTAAAAACAAGCCGCGGGAGCATCACATAAGCTAAGATCATGACTTGACATCACCATCGCATCCGAAGTGTGTCGAAACCCCAAGTTAGACTCTTACCTTGCCTAAATCGGGTTCCAAATGTGGAGATATGAGAAAAAATGGGATTTAAAAGCCAGATTTTGAAAAATGCGCAAAAAAGACGTGAGTTGCTACTATGGGGCTTGCTAGTTATGCTAAGGATAAGGGGGCAAATGGGGGCATACAAGGTGCCCAATGAAGCCAAGAAACACTTGCAAAGAGCCTATGGGGGCTGGGGAGAGGCAGGAGATGAAACCTTACCTCGAGAGGAAGAAGCCATGGCTGGCATTGAAGCTCCAAGCTCTAGGTCTTCAATCCGAGTTGAAGTAATGGGCCAAGCTCCATGATCAAGCTTTGATCCAAAGCTCTAATACGAGTTGAAAGGTGAGAAGGATCGAAGCTTGCTTGGAAGTGAGCTATGGCAGAGAGCAAGAGCAAGAAGAGAGAGAGACACAAATGGAAACTCCAACAGTCATAATGTGTGACTGGGCCTTCCTTTATTCAAACTGTCACTAAAAGAATAAAGAATAAAGTGACGGTGATAGGCACTTGCCACTTGCAGTGTGTAGTGCCGGGTACTGTTAGTGTAGTAATATACGAGCGGCTAGGAAAAGGCACCTTTACCCCCAACATATACTATAGTGTACAATCAGAGAATGAAATATGGTGGCTTGCAGCATTTGAAGTACCAAAGAAGGACCACGAAGTACTTAAAGTTTTTTTTAACCTCACTGATATAGCCAATATTATTCAATAGCAAAATAATGGAGCAATTTTACTCATCGAAGTGTTTGGGGACTATCAAGTTAAATGGCATCTTGCAGGTGATTTAAAAACATTGAAGTGTATATTTGGTTTATCAAATGCAGTGAATGTAAAATTTTTGTGCATATATTGCATGCAAACTAGGAAGAAAGGGAAATATGGAAAGAAAGAATGACTTGCCAAGGCAGGACAATAAGGTGCTCCAACACGTGATCAAAAAGTAATGAGAAATGGAATGCTAGTTTCAGTGGATCCAAATTAGCGCTCATCCTATTTTGGAAATACCACTAACAAGGGTTCACTTTTGCACATTGCATTGTTTGGTTAGAATAATTAAGAAGCTAGTATATGACTATATATGCTTTGCATACAAGATGCAGCCTATGTCAAAAGCTAATGCTACATGCAAGGAGGAACAAGTCCTCTCTGAAGTTGGATTGCACGGGGGCCAAGTAGAAATAAAAAGGGATGAGAAAAAATCGGGAAAGAGAGGGAATATCCCTTATAAACAATGCTTTGGCGGACCTCAAGATGAGGAAGACAACATACTTGTAAAACAACTAGAGAGGTATGAAGCATGGAAAAAGTTGCACCTTACTCTTCTGGATTGGAGCAATGGGGAGCGAATGAGGATTGCAAAGGCAGAAGTGTAGATACACCTAGATAGATTAGTAGCTCTCTTACAAAAGTTGAGGTTTAGGGATGGTGATGCCAATACATTTAAAGAGACAATTGCTAAATTTCATAAGTCCATGGTGGAGGCATGGACTACAAATAGCATAACACACTACATGGTTAGTATGGCCACCATTACAAAAAAATATCATCATGTCGAATTAGTTTGTGTTTCTAATCTCTCTTTTTGTGCATCATATACTTGAAGCACATGGTCCATCATTTGCAAATCAAGTTTGGTAGTATGGTCAACTCAAGGCATGGAACGATCTCATTGGCAAGCTCGTTGTGCTTTTCAAAAAGCAACTGAGCATGGAGGTGGCATCAATTATTCCAATTCTATGAGGCAATTATTACAATGGTGGTATAGGAGATTAGAGATACGATACAAGAAAAAGAAAAGAAGTCCAAAACCTCTAAAGTAGAATTTATAAGTAGGGCAATATATGAAGTGAGAAAAGCAAGATATGGAAATAGCACAGCTAGACAACGCCATGTAAAATGATTGGCAACCTAACAGAGAGATGGCAAGAAATGGAGACCTAGATAAAGATAATACTTTTGATGCATTTAGAGTCCACGAGAGAGCACAGGAACTAAGGATATGATGCATCAATACTCCTACGTTTAACATGAGATGTCTTGCAAAAAAATTTTAAATTTCAAAGGTTTATCACTATGTTTTTCAAAGTCGATTTCGAACTATGTTTTTTAATTATGAAAAGTCAATTTCAAAATCCTAAGACGAGATATGAAAATTCCAAACTTTGGAACATTCACTGGCGTAGACAAAGAGAGGCATGAGGGGGGTGGTAGGAGAGAGAGAGAGAGAGGCAGGGATGGGGTGGAAAAATGAAATGAAATGATAATTTTAAAGTTCATTTATGCCACAGTAAGTTAAAAGTTTCATACTTAAGTCAAGTCTCTCCTTTCATTTTTTCCCATTACTCTTCACTCTACCTTCCACCTTTCTATCCTTCATCATCACAACCATGGCACGTTCCAAGCTTCCTATCAAGAAGGTGCCTGCAAGAGCAAGAGCTCAACACTCTTCCAAATCTAGTGAGCGTACTATGAGTGACAAAGGTCCCCTGGTGGCCGACAACGGTGACCCTACTACAGCTAATAATGGTGGCGCTACTATGTCCAACAATGGTGGCCCTAGCATGGTCAATAATGATGGTTTGCCATTGTCCAGAAATGGTGGTCCACATCCTCCAGTTGCTCCACCTCCCACTATTGCTCTAGCTGGTAATACACATCCTCTAACACATAAGAAGCAAAGATGGAGACTAGGCACAGCTACACTATGTGAGATAAGTGTTGAGATGGCAAGCTCAACATGTGCAGGCATTGATGATGGACCACCTGGCTAGATGAGTCCACACATTTACACTTAGCACGTTGGTGGTCATTATGATACTCACATGGCCACTAGGTTATCACTTATTATATTTAGTTTGTTACACCTACTACAGCTGGCAAAGATATAATGCCAATCAATTAGTGTAGTCGGTTATGCACTGTTTGACTTAGAAGGCCACTTTCCTTTATGTTGTATCTTATCTATACTTTGTGTATATTGTATAGTGTGTGGAAGAAGAGAAAAAAATCAGCAAGAAAATGTTTTGGCCTCCATCTCTCTTCTTGTGTTCTTGAGTGAGCTTCCTCTTGTGTATATTTGGTACAACAACTCAAGCAAGTTCCCCACCATGCAATTCTTGACATGGTATGAGAGCCGCGTCACTGAGAGAGGCTGATTTTGAAGGCTGAAGTGAAGGATAAGAAGCAAGGTTTGAGTAAGCAAGCAAGGAGTAAGAAGCTCTCCCATTCTTCCACTTTCTCTCTTGGATAGTGCCTATGGAAGCATCTATGGAGGCACCGGAAGCAGGGTAGAGTGAAAATCTCAAATTGCTGTGAGATTTGGTGTACGAGCAAAGCACTGTATATTCTACATATATGCCCTTTAGGGCTTTTCGGCAGTTATTTTGGGCGTCTAAGGCCGTTTCAGGTCCCATTTTAGAGTCGCAAGGTTGCGGACATTAATTTTAGGGTACACTGTGATTTCGACTGTATTGACTGAAAGTGGGTATACATGTTACAGTTTTGAATCTGTAATTTTTTGAGGTGTTTGCAGGAAGCAAACATAAGGTTTATCTGGAAATAGATTATAGATTACATTTACTATTGAGCAATCAGTGAAAAAGGTTGCTTGGTGTATTGCTGTGCACATGTTGTGAAAGATTGCAGAAGACTAGCTTGCTGTGTTGTATCCTTATTTGTGATAATGGCAAAGAACAGTGGAAATCCCATTATTGAGAAGCTCAACAAGATGAACTACCCTTCATGGAAGTTCCGTGTGACGAACTTCCTCGTTGGAAATGGCCTTTATGAGTTTGTTTCAGGTGAAGAAAAGGAGCCAGAGCTGGGTATCCCTCCCCAACTACAAATGAATTAAAAGTATGGAAAGAATGGAATGCAAAAGACAAAAAGGTGATGTACTGGTTATCTGCAGTCATTGATAATACGATGTTGGGACATATCAAGAATGCAAAAACTTCACATGCAGCTTGGACAATATTTGAGAGCATGTTTTCAGTAAATAAAAAGGCACAAAAGATTTAACTCAAGCAAGAGTTGGATGCCTTGAAGAAAGTGAAAAGATCTGTCAATGAGTATGTGTTGAAGGTGAGAAGCATTGCAGATGCTTTAGCAACAATTGATGCAATGCCTGATGATAATGATCTGGTTTCATCCAGTTTGAGTGGCCTTAATAATGAAAAAGCATGGAAATCATTTGTTACTTCAATATACGTACAAAAGCCATTTCTAGATTTTGATGAGCTGATCTCTCTCATGATTACCGAAGAGATCAATATGCAAGGTGACTCATCTGGAAAAAAATGGTGAACAGGTTCAAGCATTTTACTCAAGTTCAAGAAGGGGACATGGTAGATCCTCTTCGAGAGGCCATGGTATGGGACGTGCTGGCGATAACCAGCAAAACAGGTTCAATCAGCAATTTGGTGAAATGCAGGTTTCAGGAGGCCGAGGAAACTTTAGAGGCAAGGGGAGCTCTAGAGGAAGAGGCGGATGGCAGAATAGAGATTCTAGAAATTCTACTATTGTTTTCCATTATTGTGGCAAAACAAGCCATATTACAACCCATTGCTATGCTAAGAAGGATAATATTCACAGTGGTAAATTATAGCAAGGAAACTATGCATCATCTTCACGATAGAATGAAGACAAAAATGAGTGTCTGTTTGTTATGCAGCATATGATGAATACAGTTACATGAAAGTGGACACATGATGATGTATGGTATGTTGATTAAGGTACATCTAATCATATGACCAGTCATGTTAAATGGTTTGGAGAGATGCAAGACTTATAAAATCCAGGTTCTATGCAGATGGGTAATGTTTCATGCCACCCAATTTCACACATTGGAAAGGTTCCATTGTCCTTGTATGATGGCCAGAGAAAGAGTCTGACACATGTATTACATGTGCCATTAATCACAAAGAATCTAGTGTCTGTTGGCCAAATGGTAGAGTAGAGATTGCAGGTCCGATTCAATGCAAAAGGTTGTTTTGTAGAAGACTTTAATAATAAGTGCAGGTTGGCCGCAAAAGGAAGTAGAGTTGGCCGAATGTTCACTTTAGATGCTGGAATTTCTGCAATGGATGCTACTATGTATGCTAAAGGAAAAGGAGTAGTTGCAGATATTGAAATATGGCATAACATATTGGACATGCAAATCTGCAAAGGCTAAAATTAATGTAGTCCAGAGGATTGGTTACAGGGTTACCTTATTTTAGAATTGCAAAATTACATAAAGTATGTGAAGCATGCCAGTTTGCTAAGCAAGCAAGATAACCCTTCTCGCATGACAGAGAAGTGAGTAGAAAAATACTTGATGTAGTGCATATAGATGTTTAGGGGCCTACACAGAATGTATCTCTTGGGTTTAAAAAAAGCAAGTTGGTGATTAAAGGGTGGCAGCAAAATACTTTGTCACATTTATTGATTGACTGATCAAGGAAGTTATAGGTATACTTCATGAAGGAAAAAAGTGATGTGTTTGAGCGCTTCAAATCTTTTAAAACAGTTGTTGAAATAGAAACAGGCTTAAAAGTGAAGTGCTTGAGATCAGATGGAGGGGGAGAGTGCCTCTCTAATGAGTTTAATGGCTTCTTGAGGACTCATGGAATAAAGAGGCAATTTACTTGTTGCAGGTATATCCCACAGCAAAATGGGGTTGCAGAAAGAAAAAATAGGCATATTGTAGAAGTCGCACGGGCATTAATGGCTAAAAAGAGTATGCCCAAACATTTTTGGTCTGAGACTATCTATACTACTATCTACATTATGAACAGAACTCCATAGTTGCAGTTCATGGGATAACTCCTAAAGAATGCTTTACTGGCAAGAAGCCCAATGTATCACACTTGAAGGTATTTGGATGTGTTGCATATGTTCATGTGCCAAATGAGCTACGGAAGAAGCTTGATCCAAAGGCTGAAAAATGTATCGCACTTGAAGGTATTTGGATGTGTTGCATATGTTCATGTGCCAAATGAGCTACGGAAGAAGCTTGATCCAAAGGCTGAAAAATGTATTTTTATTGGATACTCTTTAGAGCAGAAAGGGTATCGTTGTTATAACCCTGTCACAAGTGAGTTCAGAGTGAGTAGGGATGTTATCTTTGATGAGATGAACAGCTGGCATGCACCTGTTGGTGATGTATTAGATGATGATAATGAACAGGACAACTATGTGTCGAAAGAAAAACAAGAATCACGGAGTCTTAGTGGACCAGAAACATCATCTGGTACTATACCTATAGTGAACCCTTAGTCTGGGAGACTAAGAAGTAGCCCCAGATCTTTAGGTGGATCTATAAGTGTTGCAACGAAGGAAAAAGGAAAGAAGAAAGTGTTGGACAGTAATGATGCATCTACTAGTCATTTGGGATTTGATGGAGATTCTAGTGGTTCGAAGAGTTTGGATGATGAGCTTGGTATTCCTTCAATCAGGACACCAGGTGTACAGAGAGCTAATAGTAATGTAAAGGCTCCATTAAGTGATCCAGTGGTACGCAGATCTAGTAGGGTTAGATACCCTGTTAAAAGATTTGGTTTTGAAGGTTATGCAGCTCGCCATTATGCTTATATGGTGAAACTAGTTGAGGATGTTGTTGGTCATGCTCATTAGGATGCAGCAATGGATTAGGAAATGGCTGCATTAGAAGCCAATAAGACTTGGGATTTGGTATCCTTACCTAAGGGTAAGAAAGCTATTGGTTGTAAGTGGGTCTACAAAGTCAAGCATAATGCAAATGGTTCAGTTAGCAGGTATAAGGCTAGGATGGTTGCAAAATCCTATGCTCGAACATATGGTATAGATTATGAAGAGACATTGAGTCCACTTGCTAGGATGGCAACCGTTAGATGTGTGATTACCTTTGTAGCAGCCAAAGGTTGGAGTTTGTAGAAAATGGATGTTAAGAATGCCTTCTTTCATGAAGAATTGCAAGAAGAAGTGTATATGGAGCAGCCAGTAGGTTATGAGGATTTAGAGCATCCCACGTATGTGTGTAGGTTAAAGAAGGCACTCTATGGGCTGAAGCAAGTACTTAGAGCATGGTCTGACAAGATTGAAGAGCATCTTGATAATATTGAATTTTGTATTTCTGATGCTGATCACTCACTTTATGTGAGAAAGGGAGATGCAAGTTTGGTCATCATAGTCATCTATGTGGATGACTTGATTATTACAGGTGATAGTGACAATGGGATTATTGAAGTTAAGGACTTCTTGAAGAAGAAGTTTGAGATGAAAGATTTGGGTGAGCTGAGATACTTTCTTGGTATTGAGATGATCATATGTGATGATGGTATATGGCTATCCCAAAGGCAGTATGGCTTGGATATGTTATTTAAGTATGGTATGACAACATGTAAGCCTCTTTAAGTACCATTGGAGCAAAATGTAAAGTTGAGCGCCGACGTTGGGAATGAGATAAAAGACCCTACTATGTTCAGAAGGATAGTAGGGAGTTTGATTTACATGACTATCACAAGGCCAGACTTGAGTTGTTGGTCTTGTCAGTCAATTTATGCATATGCCTAGAAAGCCTCATTTGGATGTAGTTAGACGTATATTGAGGTATGTGAAGTCCACTTTACATTATGGACTTTTTTATGAGGAAGGTAAGGACGTACAGGTCTTTGGATACATAGATGCAGATTGGGTTGATAGCATGTCAGACAGAAGATCTACTAGTGGATTTATGTTTTCCCTTTGTAGTGTAGCAGTTACATGGAGCAGTAAAAAGCAACCTACAGTTGCTTTATCAAGTATAGAGGTTGAGTATAGAGGTGCTGCTATGGTAGCATGTGAGGTGGTATGGCTGCAAAAGTTACTAGGTGATTTGGATGTGGAGGGAGATGGTCCAATTGTTATTCATTGTGACAACATGAGCAACATATAGTTAGCTAGGAATCCACTGTTCCATGCTAGGACAAAACATGTTGACGTGCACTACCACTTTGTGAGAGAGAAGATACTTGCCGGAGAGATTGACTTGGTATATGTCACCACACAGGATTAGATAGCTGACATTTTCACAAAGGCATTAGGTGCAGAGAAGATTCGAAAGTTCTGAAGCTTATTTGGAGTTTCAGAGAAAGAGTTGAGCTTGAGGGGGGTGTTGAGATAGCAAGCTCAACACGTGCTAACATTAATGATAGACCACCTAGCTAGATGAGTCCACATGTCTATACTTAATGATAGACTGCCTAGCTAGATGAGTCCGCACGTCTACACTTAGCACATTGGGGGGGGGGGGGGGGGGTGTTGAGATGGCAAGCTCAACACGTGCGAACATTAATGATAGATCGCCTAGCTAGATGAGTCCGCACGTCTACACTTAGTACATTGGTGGTCATTATGATACTCACATGGCCACTAGTTTATCACTTATTATATTTAGTTTGTTACACCTACCTACAACTAGCAAAAATATAACGCAAGTCGATTAGTGTAGTTGGTTATGCACTGTTTGACTTAGAAGGCCACTTTCCTTTATGTTGTATCTTATCTATACTTTGTGTATATTGTATAGTGTGTGGAAGAAGAGAAAAAAATCAACAAGAAAACGTTTTGGTCTCCATCTCTCTTCTTGTGTTCTTGAGTGATCTTCCTCTTGTGCATATAGTGTGCGTTTGGTGCATTAGCTCAAGCAAGTCCCCCACCATATGATTCTTGACAATAAGGAAATTCCAGAATAGTGCCAACTTGATTATTCCTAAGGCACCATTCTCTAGGTTGGTGCAAGAAATACTGCAAGATGTGCAATTAGGGCATTATCACAAGTTCTTTTCAAGGAACTAGGCAAGGAATGTGGGGCGATGGTCAAGCCAAGCCTTGATGCACAAATCGGATGTTGGTTGCATATGTGGCAAGTGCCGAAAGGTCCCCAAGAACAAAGAACTCTACTTAAGCTCAAAAAGCAAGAAAGAAGATTTGCACGACATGAGGCAAAAATACAAATTGGGTACAATCTCCCCCCTTGCCTTGTGTGAGCACTTCACAAGGTATGTATTTATAAATTTTATTCACCTCAAAGCTAAAAAATGTCCCAGTTTTACAATAAGCATGCTTTAGCTTTTGTGTTTGCTTTTTTCCAAATAAAGAATAAAGTGATTGGGCACCCCAAAAGTTGGGTTGTGCCA
Source organism: Lygodium microphyllum (assembly GCF_053477565.2). NCBI lineage: Eukaryota > Viridiplantae > Streptophyta > Polypodiopsida > Schizaeales > Lygodiaceae > Lygodium > Lygodium microphyllum. The sequence continues at coordinate 68,067,619 of NC_141151.1, read as the reverse complement.
GATACAATGTCCAATAATAAAATATTTAAATTGTGCGTCCATGCACATACAAAATAATAAATATTTGTCAAGTGTTTCAATAAATAAGTGTGCCTTTAGTGCCATGTCTTTAATTATAAAGCGTGTGTCCATAAAAAATGATACTTTTTTCTAGGTAATTTGAATACACGCTATCACCTAGTGCTTCCCAACGGCACCACTGTCTACCCTACACATCAACTAAAGCATTCACAATTGTTAGAAAATAATAAAATTAGACCAACAAAAGTGAATACCTAGTCCTCTTCAGCTACAAAATAAATAAATAGGTTGGAACTCCATCCTAACATTAATTTAAAATGAGTGCACTCTAAACTCATAAACGTCAATTAATTCAAATATGTATTTTGTGGAATCACCTGCATGCACATTAAATTAACATGACGCCCGAAAAGGACAGGCGTCCCCACCAACTTCTTGCACAAGGAATCCACCTCGTGTACGAGCCCTGGCAAATAAATATAGTTTTACAGAATCCACCGCAAAACCTCACGGAATCCACCATGGAATAAAAAACTCACGAAATCCACCGTGGTGTTACAGAATCCACTATGGAATATGCCTCCTGGCATCATACCCTCGGGTTGGTAGGATAGCAATTGTCCTCAATTGCTATTAGCTCAATGTGGAGCGAGTAGTGAGGGGTAAGTACTTAGGTCGCGGGTGTGCATCCATTGGGCCTCTTCAACAAGATGATTTTTAAACTTAACCAAATATCTAGAGTATCTACGGCCAATTCTCGTGGTCATAAAGTAAGTGTCTAGAATAGTTTCATGTTCAAGGATTTCAATTTCTTCTTCTAACAAAGAAGGGTTTTCATAGACAAGATGAACAGGTATTTGGTCTCTAAAAGGTCGCAACAAACTGATATGAAAAGTATTGTGGATTTTCCCATGTTAGGGTAGTTCTAATTTAATTGCATTGTCATTGATTTTGTGAATGATCTTGAAAGGTCCATAAAATCTAGGGCCGACTAACTTAACAACAGGGTGTTTCTCAACACTTTGTAATATTCTCTTTTCAATGCATAACCAAACATAATCATCAACTTTTCTTGTTAGCTTGTTTAGTATATAATTGTTGGGCTTTCGCAATCATGTCTTTAACTTCAGCAACAATAGTAGCATACATATTGTCAATATCATCAACAACTTTAACTTTGTTTGACAATTATCTAACAGGTGTAGGCAATCTATGTCCATAAATGATTTCAAAATGTACTTTTTGTGTAGCTGTATCACTACAAGGAAACGCAGGTATAGCGACGTAGGAATAGTAGCGTCCCTATTTGCGTCACAAATAGCGACGCCCCACAGGGAAAAAAAAGCAGGCCGAAACCTGAGCACGTTTCATTTCGCCCACTTGTGAAACATTTCGAGAGGGAGAGTGAGAGAGAGAGCGACAGTTTTGCGTAGAGGGTGAGAGAGGGAGAGGAAGAAGGCTTGCCGCCGCCACCGCCACCGTCCCGCTATTCACGAAGGAGAGGAGGAGCCGCTGTCACGAAGAGGAGCTGCCAAAGCCTCCTGCAAATCTTTACGGTGAGTCCATTCTCTCTCTCTTTTATTTATTTAGGGTTTAATTTGTGTATATTGAGAGAGGGAGAGGAAATGAGAGAGAAAGAGAGAGAGAGGGAGAGGGAGAGGGAGAGGGAGAGGGAGGGAGAGAAAGAGAAAGAGAGGGGGAGAGAAAGAGAAAGAGAGGGAGGGGGAGGGGGAGGAAATGAGAGAGGGAGAGGGAGGGAGAGTGCATTCTCTCACTCTTTTACTTTTTTTTATATAATTTGTGTATATATATTGAGAAAGGAAGAGGAAATGAGAGAGAAAGAGAGGGAGAGGGAGAGGGAGAGAGGGAGAGGGAGAGGGAGAGGGAGAGGGAGGAAATGGGAGAGGGAGGGGGAGGGAGGGAGAGAGAGAGAAAGAGAGGGAGGGGGAGGGAGAGAGAGAGAGAGAAAGAGAGGGAGAGGGAGAGGGAGGAAATGGAAGAGGGAGGGGGAATGAAATGAGAGAACGAGAGGGAGGGAGAGTGTATTCTCTCTCTTTTTTATTTATTTTTTGTATAATTTATGTATATTGAGAGAGAGAGAGGAAATGAGAGAGAGGGAGAGGGAGAGGGAGAGGGAGGAAATGAGAGAGGGAGAGGGAGGGAGAGAGAGAGAGAGAGGGAGAGGGAGAGGGAGAGGGAGAGGAAATGGGAAAGGAAGAGGGAGGGAGAGGGAGAGGGAGGGAGAAGAAATGAGAGAAGGAGAGGAAGAAAGCAAAAGGAAATGAGAGAGGGAGAGGAGAGAGAGAAAAAAGAGAGAATGAGAGGAGAGAGAAAAAGAGAGAAGATGTCAAACATAATAGGAAAAGAGAGAAAGAGAGGGTATGGGTGAGGGTGAGGGCGAGGGAGGGAGAGGAAATGAGAGAGGGAGGGGAAGAGAGAAAAGGAAATGAGAGAGGGAGAGGAGAGAGAAAAAGAAATGAGAGAGAGAGGAGAGAGAGAAAAAGAGAGAAAAATCATTAAACCTAATGGGAAAAGAGATAAATAGAGGGTCAGGGTGAGGGAGGGAAAGAAAGAGAGAAAGGGAAATGAGAGAGGGAGAGGAAAGAGAAAAAGAGAAAAAAATCATTAAATCTAATAGAGAAAGAGAGAAAGAGAGGGTCAGGGTGAGGGAGGGAGAGGAAATGAGAGAGGGAGAGAAAGAGAGAAAGGGAAATGAGAGAGGGAGAGGAGAGAGAAAAAAATGAGAGAGAGAGAGAGAGGAGTGAGAAAAAGAGAGAAAAATCATTAAACCTAATAGGAAAAGAGAGAAAGAGAGGGTCAAGGTGAGGGAGGGAGAGAAAATGAGAGAGGAAGAGAAAGAGAGAAAGGAAAATGAGAGAGGGAGAGGAGAGAGAAAAAGAAATGAGAGAGAGAGGAGAGAGAAAAAGAGAAAAATCATTAAACCTAATAGGGAAAGAGAGAAAGAGAGGGTCAGGGTGAGGGAGGGAGAGGGAGAGGAAATGAGAGAGGGAGAGAAAGAGAGAAAGGGAAATGAGAGAGGGAGAGGAGAGAGAAAAAGAGAAAAAATCATTAAACCTAATAGAGAAAGAGAGAAAGAGAGGGTGAGGGTGAGAGAGGGAGAGGAAATGAGAGAGGGAGAGAAAGAGAGAAAGGGAAATGAGAGATGGAGAGGAGAGAGAAAAAGAAATATGAGAGAGAGGAGAGGAGAGATAAAAAGAGAGAAAAATCATTAAACCTAATAGGAAAAGAGAGAAAGAGAGGGTCAGGGTGAGGGAGAGAGAGGAAATGAGAGAGGGAGAGAAAGAGAGAAAAGTAAATAGGACCTTACAATAAGCTCATCCTAGGCTCATAGGGATTAGGCCGATCCTCAACAAACCTAAGGGATATATGGCTAGAGAGCCCTAGCATACTTGTGCCTCCTAGCATAATGTTATTCTTGCAAAGAGACCTCTCATACATGGGGCTTGTCCTAGCCTCCACCATACAAATATACAATGAAGGCAATCAGCCTATCAATATGAAAAACATTCATTTTTCATAACGTAATCCCAAAAATAACTTTGGATATTCCATAAAAATCAATCTCTTCTTAAAAAGACAAATACAGAAAACTAAAACAGCATCATTCATATATATGCAACAACATCACCACAAGATCTCTTAGTAAACTCATCTTCAACTATCAATTTTAATTAATAAATATAATATAAAATCACTTGCAAGAAATGACACTCTTTTATCATTAACCCTCTTTCTTCCTTAGAATAGTCTTAGGAACAAATTTATGCTCTAACAAGCATATATTTGAGCATAATAACTATTTTAAGGTTTATTCCATGAGTAGTAGTAGTATATATGCAACCATCAAGCTAGAGATCATGCTTTGGTATCTGTGGAGATCCCAATCTCATGCCCTCATAGAGATTGTAGTGTGCAATAGTGTGGAGAGAAGATGGGTGAGTTGTAAATGGTAAAGGAGAATTCTATTGATGATGGAGAGAAGATGAGGTGAATCGCCAATCCTATTCTTAGTGAGTGCAACCTACCCATAGTCATGGTTGTCATGGTCATGGTCATAGTCGTGGTCGTGGTTGTAGTCATGGTCGTAGTCATCGTAGTCATAGTCGTAGTCGTAGTCGTAGTCGTAGTCGTAGTCGTGGTCGTGGTCGTGGTCGTGGTCGTGGTCGTGGTCGTAGTCGTAGTCGTAGTCGTAGTCGTATTCATAGTCGTGGTCGTGGTGGTCATGGTCGTGGTCATGGTCATGGTCGTAGTCGTGGTCGTAGTCATCGTAGTCGTGGTCATGGTCATGGGTCGTGGTTATGGTAATCGTTATCGTAGTCGTGGTTGTAGTCGTGGCCGTGGTCGTAGTCATCGTCGTAGTCGTCGTCGTAGTCGTAGTCATGGTCATGGTCGTAGTGGTGGTGGTCGTGGTGGTCGTGGTGGTCGTGATCGTAGTCGTAGCCGTGGTCGTGGTCATAGTCGTAGTCGTAGTCGTAGCCATGGTCGTGGTCGTGGTCGTAGTCATCGTGGTCGTGATCATAGTCGTGGTCGTGGTTGTGGTCGTAGTTGTGGTCGTAGAAAAAGAGAGAGATGGAAGGAGAGGATAACAATTTAAGAAAAAAAAATGATAACAAAAACAAATTGTTTGATGTAACGTAGACAAAATGGAAAACGATAAAGGTCCTGCTGTTCAAGATCGCGAGGCGTATCTTAATCAGCGTATCCCATGTCCTTGCTCTCAATGCAAGCTGGCAATTAGATGAAAACGCCGATTGTCTATAGAACATGTATGACGATTTAGCGAGTTTCAATCTGAGATCATTGATCAGGCGATTGCGGATTTTCAGCAAACAGTAAGAAAATTTAATATCAATCATGCATTGTACTCGCAAGCTAATTGAATACCATATACAATAAGATTGGGTCTCGCTAGCTATCTAGGGAGGTGATGTCTCGTCCCAAGAAGGAGTGCACCCTTTGCAGCCAATTAGAAGAGTTCATGGGCATGCGATGGATGGAGTGCATGAGCCAATCCACCACTTGCAAGTCCAATCTATACCCTCAATGCCAGAGGAGACAGGCAACCTTCCAAACCTACCTACAATCTTGGAGCCTGAGATGGAGGCAATGATCAATGCATTGATTCCCATGGATGTCGAGACTTCTGATCCGCTTAGAGAGGAAGCATCCATACCATTATATGATGGGTGCCGAGTATCTCGCCTGAAGACACTGCTTGCACTCTTAAGTGTGCAAGCAAATACGGGTGGAGCAATACGAGTGTAACCGAGTTGTTCAGGTACTTGTACATACACTTCGTTGATTTTTTTTTCAGCACTATTATTAAAAATATTTATTCTTTTTCAAGGTGTTTATGATTTTTTTCAAGTTATTGAAATATCATATATTACCACCTGCAAATACCATGCCTGAGTCTCGTGATGATGCATGACATGTTTTACGAAAGCTTGGCATGGACTACAACAACATCCATGCATGTATCAACGATTGCATACTGTTTCGAGGAGAATATGAGACTATGGAGACATGTCCAAAGTGTGATGCTCATAGATATCGATAGGACTTACAAGGAAAAACCATCCCTCAAAAAGTTCTCAAACACTTTCGGCTTATCCCCCTTATAAACCACATGTTTTGTACGTCCGACATGGCGAGCTTGACAACGTGGCATGCACAGAATAGGTCCACGGATGGAGTTCAACGAATATCAGCAGATTCACGCACATGGAGCCACATTGACTCTACCTTCCCAGGCTTTGCCCGAGAGCCAAGGAATCTTCGGCTCGGTCTTGCAATGGATGGCGTGAACCCATTCAGTATGCGCTCAACTTCTTACAGTGTGTAGCCTATAGTCCTTGTCAACTACAATATCCCTCCATGGCTTTCTACGAAGAAAGGACATCTCATCCTTAGCTTACTCATCCCCGGCCACTACAAAGTCAAAAATATGGACGTGTATCTTTGTCCATTAGTCGATGAGCTTAAGATTTTTTGGGAGGAGGGGGTCACCATGCAAGATATGAGCAGGCGCGATGGTCGACGGTCAGCCAATATTCGAGCCATTCTCATGTGGACGATGCATGACTTTTCGGGATTTGGAGAGTGCTCAAGTGAACAAGCCTCCGTTCTCATTGGTAATATCTATATTTTATCTCGTTCAAGCTTGTATTCACTGGGTCATGGTGTCGGAGTTGGTTACCTTAGGTTATCATACATGTCCATTGTGCGGGCTACAGTTAGACTCCCGAAGGTCACGAACCATGAAGAAGATGGTATATCAAGGACATGTTGCTTTCTTGCCAGAGGATCATGAACTCGAGGAAGGTTTTCTTGGACGACCTCCAATACGTATGAACGCCGTAAGCTGGTACGAGCTGAAAATGGTCCACGCGGAATCACATCCAAACAAAATGCGATAGTTCTCAGTTTTCTACGAGTTGCCATATTGGACCCACTTACAGGTCAACCACTTGTTGGATCCCATGCATATTTTCAAGAATGTGGGCAGCTTGCTATGGGACCACATCACAAGAAAGAGAGACACTATAGGGACACGAATGGATTTGAAGGAGGTAGATAAGATGGAGGCGCTTTGGCCACAATCGAGTGCTGATGGTCACGTGCAGCTACCTCGCGCTCCTTAGGTTTTGTCCACTAAAGAAGAGCGCATTGTGAAGCAAGTAGTCAAGTCTATCCACACTTCGATGGGTATGATGCGTTCTCTCAGGTTTGCATTTTCTAGAGACGACCAATTATCAGGTCTAAAATCCCATGATTGGTATAAAATATGTCAGGTTTGTGCTATGAATTGTAATTGGCGTGAACATTTCGCTATTTGGAGTGTAGCCATTATTCATAATGCTTTCTCATTTCTGGTAGTTTGTACTACCGATCGCAATCACAGGATATCTTACTCCATAAATGCGCGGCGCCATTTACAGGTTGTCGAATTTGGTGCAATGGATCTCACAAAAGGAGATTAAGACATCCTCTATTGAATTCGTGAGGCAGGGAGCAATGGAGACGGTCTGTCTCTTTGAGAAATACCTGCCCACCAGCATGCTCACGATACAAATCCACCTTCTTATGCATCTTGTAGATGAAGTGGAGATTGCTGGACCTGTCTATACGCGATGGATTTTCTTCTTGGAGTGCTTCATGAAAACCCTGAAAGGCTTTGTGCGACAACGAGCTCGGCCAGAAGGTAGCATGGCTGAAGGTTGATTGGTGTCTGAGGCGCTAGTGCATATTTCACAATGGCTACCAACGGTGGATCCAGACAATGAAATGTTATGGTCACTGAAGGACGATGATAGACTGACTGGAGATGTGGTGGTTGGAAATGGGGTAGAAAAAAGAATGGATGCCTCAATGGAGGAGAAGGTGAATCGCTTTTGTATGTTGCACCATGCCTCTATGGAGACGTGGCTTGCTAAATACCAGATCGCTAGGCAAGATCAAGAGGAAGTGCAAGCTGAATTCTGATGTAGTATGCGTCATCGACCGATTCGATATCCCAAGGGCATGGAGAAGGTGCCGCGGTTCATGTCAACGCGATGGTTGCATGGAGCTTTGACCGCTGCGCCTCGCGAAGGGACAGAGGTCTCAATGGAGGAGTGGCAATTCTCGAGGGGATGTAGTCCAAAGGTGATGAGGTGTTTAAGATTTGTCGTATCTAAATTTTATATGCGATATCTAATTTGAGTGTTTCAATGTACAATACAAAATATATAGTGTAGCGTGGTCATGCGGACGGCATTTTCACATGGAGCGTATTGACAAAATGCGCTCCAGAATGGACTGTGGTATCATGGCAAGGTTCGAGCAAGAGAGCCGACGACGAGCAATGGATCCAAACACGGTTGTGGATGAGATGGAGTATTTTGGGAACTTGCAAAGTATTGTTACGGTAGATTACCATAGCTTCTCCATGATACTATTCAATGTGCAATGGTTCAAAGTGATACTTGGAGGAGCTGGAGCAATAGTTCGACAAGGTCCATCTAGATTTCTCGAAATAGATTCCGAAGAAAAATAGATGGATTTGTGCGACACCTTTATGTTGTCGGCCCATTGTGAACAGGTGCATGGACTCATTTGTTTGTTACTTGTATTACGACATGGTTTATGTCACAATGGTTTAAACTCTCTTGTATGTATTTGTGAACATGTAATCTTCTATCCAAACCCCTGACAACCTCGATGGTGGTATGTTATGTCAAGAATTGCGTGGTGGGGAGACTTGCTCAAGATGCTGCGCCAAATACACACAGAGTGCACAAGGAGAAGCTTACTCAAGAGACAAGAAGAGATATGGAGGCCAAAACGTTTTCTTGCTAGTTTCTTCTTCTTCTTCCACACACTTTACAATGTACACAAAGTATAGATAAGATACAACATAAAGGAAAGTGGCCTACTAAGTTAAACAATGCATAACCGACTACACTAGTCGACTGGTGCTATAACTATGCCAGCTGTAAATAGGTGTAACAACCTGAATATAATAAGTAATGAGTCAGTGGCCATGTGAGAGTCATAATGACCACCGACGTGCTAAGTGTAGATGTGTAGACCCATCTAACTAAGCAGTCCATCATCAATATCCGCATGTGTTGAGCTTGTCATCTCAACACTCCCCCTCAAGCTCAACTACATCTCTGCAACTCCAAATAAGCTTCGAAACTTTTGAAGCTTCTCTATACCCAATGCCTTCGTGAAGATGTCAGCTATATGATCATGTGTGCTGACATGCACCAAGTCAATCTCACCTGCTAGTACCTTCTCTCTCACAAAGTGGTAGTATACCTCAATATGTTTTATCCTGGCATGGAACACAGGGTTCCTAGCCAACTGTATACTGCTCATGTTGTCACAATAAATGACAACTGGACCTTCCACGTGCACATCTAAATCAGCCAATAACTTTTGCAGCCATACTACCTCACATGCTGCAACAATAACACCTCTATACTCAACCTCTGTACTGGACAAAGCAACTGTAGATTGCTTTTTGCTGCTCCAAGTAACTGTTGCACTACCAAGAGAGAACATGTATCCACTGGTAGATCTTCTATTAGACATACTACCAGCCCAATCTGCATCTGTGTATCCAAACACCTGTACATCTGTACGTACCTCATAGAAAAGTCCATAATGTAATGTGGACTTCACATATCTCAATATGCATCTGACTGCATCCAAATGTGGCTTTCTAGGTACTTGCATAAACTAACTCACAAGACCAACAACATAGCTCAAGTCTGGCCTTATAATGGTCATGTAGATCAAACTCCCCACTATCCTCCTGAACATAGTAGGGTCTTCTATCTCATCCCCAACATCAGCACTCAACTTTACATTATGCTCCAATGGGACTGAAAGTGGTTTGCATGCTGTCATACCATACTTGGACAACATATCCAAGCCATACTATCTTTGGGACAGCCATATACCATCATCACATCTGATCACCTCAATGCCAAAGAAGTACCTTAACTCACCTAAATCCTTCATCTCAAACTTCTCCTTCAAAAAATCCTTGACTTCAGCAATCCCACTATCACTATCACCTGTGATAATCAAGTCATCCACATAGATAACTATGATGACCAAACCTGCATCTCCCTTTCTCACATAAAGTGAGTGATCAGCATCAGAAACATAAAATCCAATATTGACAAGATACTCTCTGATCTTATCAAACCATGCTCTAGGTGCTTGCTTGAGCCCATAGAGCACCTTCTTCAACCTGCACACATACGTGGGATGCTCTAAATCTTCATAACATATTGGCTGATCCATATACACTTCTTCCTACAAATCACCATGCAAGAAGGCATTCTTCACATCCATTTGCTGCAACCTCCAACCTTTGGTAGCTGCCAAAGCAATCACACATCTGACAGTTGCCATCCTAGCAACTGAAGTGAAGGTTTCTTCATAATCTATACCATATGTCTGGGCATAGCCTTTTGCAACCAGCCTAGCTTTGTACCTACTAATAGAACCATCTGCATTGCGCTTAATCTTATAAACCCACTTACATCCAATAGCTTTTTTTGCCCTTTGGCAATGATACTAGATCCCAAGTCTTATTGGCCTCTAATGCAGCCATCTCCTCATCCATTGCTGCATCCCAATGAGCATGACCAACAGCCTCCTCAAAACATGTGGGCTCAACATCCTCAATCACTTTCACCATATAAGCATAATGGTGAGCTGCATAACCTTCAAAACCAAATCTGTTAACAGGGTATCTCACCCTACTAGACCTGTGTACCACTGGATCACTCAATGGAGTCTTTGCATTAACGCGTGCTCTCTACACACCTGGAGTCCTCACTGAAGGAATGCCAAGCTCATCATCCAAGCTCTCTGAGCCACTAGAGTCTCCATCAAGAACTGCAACAATGCCATATGACACTTTATTCTTTCCTTTGTCTTTACCTGTAGTGCTACTAGATGCACCCGAAGATGTAGAGCTACTCCTTAGTCTCCCAGACCAAGGACTACTAGATGATGTCTCTAGTCCACTAAGAGTCCATGATTCTTGATTTTCAGCTTGCACATGAGTGTCATGATCATCATCATCATCCAATGCATCACCACTAAATGCATACCAACTACTCATTTCATCAAAGATGACATCCCTGCTCACTCTGAACTTACATGTGACAAGGTTACAATAACGATACTCTTTTTGCTCTAAAGAGTATCCAATAAAGACACACTTTTCAGCCTTTGGATCCAGTTTCTTTCGCAAATCATCTGGCACATGAACATATGCAATACAGCCAAACACTTTCAAGTGTGAGGCATCAGGCTTCTTACCTGTAAAAAATTCTTCGGGGGTCATACCATGAACTGCAGCTGTGGGAGTTCTGTTCATAATATAAACAGCAGTATGAATAGCCTCAGACCAAAAATGCTTAGGCATATTCTTTTCAGCCATGAAGGTGCGTGCAACTTCTACAATATGCGTGTTTTTCCTTTCTGCAATCCCATTTTGCTATGGGGTATACCTGCATGTGAACTGTCTCTTTATCCCATGAGACCTCAGAAAATCACTGAACCCATTCAAGAGGTACTCTCCCCCTCCATTTTACCTCAAGCACTTTACTTTCAAGCCTGTTTCTCTTTCAACTGCAGCCTTGAAAGTTCTAAAGTGCTCAAACGCTTCACTCTTTTCCTTCATAAAATATACCCATAGCTTTCTAGAACAATCATCAATGAATGTGACAAAGTATGAACTGCCTCCAAGAGATACATTTTGTGTAGGCCCCCAAATACAGAGGGGGGTAGTGCATGGCCGCCACCTCCCAGAATTCAAGAATCACAGGCCACAGTAGCAAAACATACCTAGATTTCAGTGGAAGCCTAAGCAGCCGCAACCGCCGCCTAGGAATCGACGCTCCTATCCTCATAAGAACAAAAACTCTAAACCAAGGAGGCCAAGACACAGTCACAGAAAGTGCCACATGATCAAGCAAAGATGGGTCTCTAAATCCCTCTTATGTGCGCAAGGCTACTATGGGGGAAATACCTAGCTGTGGATCCCTAAGGTCGACACGACCAAAGGCACCATTCATACACTGTCCTCAAGCTTGACCTCTGTATGCACAACATCAAGGATATTTTTGCTTACTTCTCTGTCGTGTGAAAAGGGTTGTCTTGCCTGCTTACCAAACTGACATGCTTTGCATACCTTATGAAATTCTGCAATTCTAAATGTAGGCAAACCTATAACCAACCCTTTGGACTGCATTAATTTCAACCTTTGTATATTTGCATGTCCAATGCGTTTGTGCCAAATTTCAATATCTCCAACAACACCTTTTCCTTTAGCATATATAGCGGCATTCATAGTAGGAATTCCAGCATCCAGAGTAAACATACGTCCAACTCTACTTCCCTTTGCAACCAACCTACACTTGTCATTGAAGTCTTCTATAAAGCAGCCCTTTGCATTAAATCTAACTTGCAATCCTTGCTCTACCATTTGATCGACTGACACCAAGTTCTTTGTAATAGATGGCACATGTAATACATCTGAAAGACTCTTTGTCTTACCATCATGCAAGGACAAGGGAACTTTTCCAATGAGTGAAATTGGGTGGCATGAATCATCACCCGTCTGCACATAACCTATATTTTGCAAATCCTGCATCTCTCCAAACCATTCTGCATGGCTGGTCATATGATTGGATGCACCTAAATCAACATACCAAACATCATCATGTATTCCCTTTCTTGTAACAGCATTTAGCATATTCTGCATAACAAACAGACATTCATTTTTATCTTCATTCTGTCGTGAAGATGATGCATAGTTTCCTTGCTGCAACTTACTATTGCAAATATCATCTTTCTTAGCATAACATTGGGCTGCAATATGACCTGTTTTGCCACAGTAGTGACACACAATACCAGAGTTGTTAGAACCTCTATTCTGCCATCCACCTCTTCCTCTAGAGCTCCCCCTGCCTCTAAAGTTTCCTATGCCTCCAGAAACTTGCATTTCACCAAACTGTTGATTGAACCTGTTTTGCTGGTTATCGCCAGCATGTCCCATACCACAGCCTCTTGAAGAGGATCTTCCACGTCCCCTTCTTGAACTCGAGTAAAATGCTTGGACCTGTTCACCATTTCTTTCATACGAATCACCCTGCATATTGATCTCTTCAGTAATCATGAGAGGGATCAGCTCATCAAAATCTGGAAATGGCTTCCGTACATATACTAAAGTAACAAATAATTTCCATGCCTTCTCATTGTTAAGGCCACTCAGAGTGGATGAAACCAAATCATCATCGTTTGGCATTGCATCAATCACTGCTAAGGCATCTGTAATGCTCCTCACCTTCAACACATACTCATTGATAGACATTATCCCTTTCTTCAAGGCATTCAACTCTTGCTTGAGTTGAATCTTTCGTGCCTTTGTATTTACTGAAAACATGCTCTCAAAAATTGTCCAAGTTGCATGTGAAGTTTCTACATTCCTGATATGTCCCAACATAGTATTATCAATTACTACAGATAGCCAGTATATCACCTTTTTGTCTTTCGTATTCCACTCTTTCCATGCTTTTAAGTCATCTGCAATCGGAGGGATACCCAGCTCTGGCTCCTTTTCTTCACCTGAAACAAATTCATAAAGGCCCTTTCCAATAAGGGTGATCAATCCATGATCTTAGTTGGACCACCTTATTGGAGTAGAAATCTACCTCAAGTGAACTCTTTGGATGAAGGTATTAACCCCACACTTAGGCAATATTCTCTACTACATTCATATAGCTTCACACTTACACTAACTATACACACATTAGAACCTATTCCACTCTGATAAGTGATGTTGCTTTTTAGAAGGCATTCTAAGGTACCCAAAGGGTGTTTGAACATTATGCACAACCATCTTGATTGGAAATTTCAATTTGAGATATTATCCACATTATATTTTAATCGTGTCTAGTATATGCATATAGAACCACCTCTACATAGACACTACATATATTGAATCCCGCCTACATCCATTCAGTGTAGACCACTTTTAAAGACCATTTCATGTTAGCCAAAGTTGTCTAAAAGGTGGAAAAACCCTTAGTTGTCATTTTGAGCTTCAAAAAGAAAATATCTCAATACTTTTTTTTTATCACCTCTAATGCATCCAAAGTTGAAGCGTGAATGCTAAACAACAAAAAACCAATGCCCTTCAGGAGTTATTCAATCGGTTTTTTTGAAGACAACTTCAAAGAACACAATAAATGCAGTGGAATCTAAAATATTGATACTATTTTCAAAATGTTACATACATGGCTAGCTTTTAAGAGCCTTTACATCCTCTTCCTCCTTGGGCATTTTTCCTCTATAATGTAAAAACTTTCTTCTCTTGTATCCACCTATGGATTTGATATCTGTTTTTTTAACTACTAAAACATATGATGAGTATGCAAGGAAGTATCCAGCCCTGGAGGCAAAGAAGTTGGGACCATAACCAAATATTCGGATGACTATTGTCTTTTCCAAAAACATAACTTTGTCCGCATTGTATTGCAAACCTGAGTATCCAAGAAGCCTTGTAAGTGCTTTAACATAGACAATTGGCCATGAGGCCTCCTTTGAGAAAGTGCTATGTAAAAACAACTGAATATTGGGATCGATCCTTGATATGTAATGCCCAAGTGCAACATCCTTTAGGGAACTACCACCAACTCTTGATCCTTTGACTCTTCCCAAGAAATTATCCTCATCTGCAATCCCCAACTGTAAAAGCAATAGTCAAAATGAAAAAAATGAAAATATGTATGTGATTCCACAAAAACAAAAGAATGCATTACCATTTGATTTTCATCACTCTCAAGTTTTCTTGGATTCCATAAGCTAATTGATGTCTCCTTGATATCCTTGAGCTCCTTTACATATTCTAACTCCTCGCTTCCAAAATTGGAGATTTCAAGCTTCTCTTGAAATTGGTCAAACTCTTTGTCAACAGCCTATAACTCTCTCTCAGCATCTTTAACCTTGCTTAAACATAAGGAAAAAACATTTGATGCATCTATAAACATATCATCGGACATTTGAGTATCTAATTTAAGTAAGTCCTCCTTGGATTCATTTTCAACATCCACTATGCCTTTTGCATCTACAAATGCCTCTACAATAACTGCCAAGCAACTTCTCTCAAATTGAAAAGAGTTTGGAGATCATACAATAATATATATTCCTTGTCTTTAATTGGGAAAGTAGGCAAAGATGGAACGATAAGGCTTGAAGGACTGTCAGATGACTCATCAACCTCTATAGTGGTTTCTTCAATTATTGTCTCTGCTTTGAATTCAGCAACATCCAGGTCCTTTGCAACTAATGCTTCCATCTGGGTGTCTAGTTGCTCCTCAATGTCAACTTCATCTACTATTTCTTTAAGAAGGAAATAGCTAGATAATTTTGAGGTTTCTTTATGCTTTTCATCAAATTTTAAAGGGTATTTCACAAGGGCAAATATAATGAATGCAGTAGACTTAAGCATAAGCCTGTATTTTTTTGTATGTAAAGAGCATAACTTGGCTACATAAAATCTATCAAGACAATGATAACCACATTTCTTGCTAAACAAGGACTTCTCAGTGGCCTGACCTTCCAATAGGGGTGTGAACATACTCCTTGCAATCCACCTAAACAACAAGATATACCAACTCTTCAAACTCTGCAAGATCTTCCTTACAAAAGTCCTTTGAGAAATTAAAAACTTGTTCAAGGTCCCACTCCGGATTGAAAATCTCCCTAGCTATTGGATAGAAAGTAATGACAATATTGTTTTCTATGAGAAAATCCAAAAGCTTTTCAGAGGCTGTAACATCTGTAATTTGAGAAAGCCTTGGGACCCTCACTGGAGACTTTGAAGCCTTTCCCTTCTTTGAAACTTTCCTTGAACCTTCAACTATCACTAGCATATGAGATGCTATTGAAACATCTAAAGCAACTGACTCCTTTGTCATTGTGGGCTCAAGGACTCTTTTCCCCTTTATAGATGTGGAGGCAAACATGTGTGACATTTCTGTTCCTGACATCTTTTTGAGAAACAATAGCTTTGTAGACTTCTACATGTACAACACAAATATAAATGTAAAGCTCTTGAAGTGCAATCCCCGCTCCGTGTTGGATGATTGAATTATAGGACGCAAATTGAAGCATTTACGAATCTCAAAACTCTACTATCGCACCATTTCGGTTCGCAAGTTGGTTGGGATCTACACTGATACGATGCAAAAGAAAAAACCTGCGTGAGAAAACCTTTAGCAAGGACTTTGCAAGTACAACGCGATTAGAGGAAAATCAGAACCTTCGCATTCAGCTTCTTGCACCTTGCGGAAGGACTTTGAAAATTGTGGAAGAACTTTGCCTTGTGGAAGGACTTTGGAAATTGCACGGGCGTGTGGGGGAAGACGAATTTGATGGGGGAGGATTTGAAGTGCCATGGAGAACAAGAAGCGAATATGATGCGATAAGAGGAAAATCAAAACCTTGTAATTCACCTTCTTGTGCTGTTTTTGTGTATGTTGCCTTAGGGATGGACTTTGGGGATGTGGTAATTTCTACGGCAAAGTGGACGAAATGACATGCGGGTTGGGAATGATATTATGAATGGAGGGGGTGAGATGGATTATGGACAGAGTACGGAATGTGGGGGTGATGGAGTGGGTGATGTCGGGGGAACAGGATTATGGATGGATAGATGTTTGTGATTAAGAAGAGAACCGAGATGGAGACAAACAATTCAAACTTTGAAAGGAGCCGAGGGGAGAAGGAAACAAAGATGGATTCAAGGGGAGAAGGGGAAGGAGAAAGTGACATTGCATCGAGCAGGGTGGAGAGGAAGACGTTTGGCGCGTGAGAAAATCGGGAGAAAAAAGGCGCGAAATTTTTTTAGTGGACTTAAATAGGCGCGAGGGGGGAAGAAGTAACATTCCAGAAGCCCTAATATCTCGGCAAATGAGAACATGACATGTGGACATAAAAAACCCAAGTATAAGAACTCCTCATTTTGCACGAGCATGAATTCAAACCTGACATCACGGCTGTCGTTATCCCGATAGAACTGACGTAATCGGTTGACGACATAGGTGATATACATCTACACTACTCATTTGTTTGCATTTTGTTGGAAGCCCCCAATACGAAGCAATAGGGGCAAAGAAGGAAATCAAAGACGCATAATCGTGTTGTATTGACCAAACCTGTGCGAAGCTAGGAAGACGGGTCCAAGGCCTACAACCGTCTTTGCTTCCAAATGAAGCGAAAACGTTAAAGGAGGATGTCAAATTTACGTAATCGCATTGTATTGGAAATCCGAAGCAAGGAGAAGGGGTTCAACGAATAGCATCCTTTCGGCTTCTATAAGAAGCAATAACATCAAAGGATCGACCTCAGATTCATGCTATCACATTGTATTGGGCCAAGCATTATTTCAATTCCATATCACCCGAGAGGAGTAAGTTGCCTTTGTATTTAGCTTCATGATCATGCTGTGTTGGTTTCAATGGCCAAGACAAAAAAAAAACTGCAAGGAAGGTGTTGGTGATGAAATCTTCTGAAGAAGGTGCTGAGCTAACTTTTGAGGAGACAGTTGAAGAAATTGTTGTCCCTGTTACACCAGCTAGTAAAGTATGTTCAGGTGAGTTCTCAAGGAACAAGTCATTTAGTGAGTTTGAGATCTCAACTTCTCCTCACTCTTAGCTTACCAGGGAAGCTCCTATGAGGAAAAAGAGAAAGTCAAGATGGTTTTATATGCAGAGGTGTTTTGCAAAGATCACGAAAGCTCAAAAGTCAACCATGCACCTCATTCCTAAGGCTGCATTTTTTAGACTGGTCAAGGAGATATCTGATAGGTTATTCTCTATTGCTTCTGTGGATGGCCTCAACAAGAGATGGCAGTTGTCTGCCCTCCTATGCTTGCAAGAGGCAGCTGAGGATTTTGCTTGTATCCTACAAGGGTTTCAAGTGAGCAAGAATTTGTCATGGAGGAGAAAAGAAAAGAGGTAATAGAAAATGAGGATCTGATCTGCAGAGAAATATTTTGACTCTTAACATAGTGAAATACGAGAGGATGGGGAAAGTGTACGACCAAATGGTCGTGAATGTTTCTGTTAGTCCTGAGAAAGAAGACTACCTCAGCATTTCTCTAGAGGATAAGATCCTATTTGAGAAAAATGATATTCAACTAACAGATTCAGTAGTTTATTATTGTTTGAGGTAAGATCTTTTGCTTCTCTTTATTTATAATGAATTTTTCCAAGGGTCCTTATATTGCACTCATTTTCTTATTCATTATTTACTTTGTATACAGGGCATATGTTGCTTCTCATAGCATTAATATTGCTAAGAGTATATTTGTTACTGATCCACTTCTCTCAGTGCATTTATTTTTAAAATCTGATTCAAATATTGCAAGGTTTTTTAAGGACCTCGATTGTGTCTTAAACCATCATATTTTTTTCCATATATTGAAAGGTACTTTCTTCAACATTCTATCTCTTGATGATTTGTCTTAAGGGTTATTATTGCTCACTTGTGTTTTGGTTTGCAGAGGACACTAGAGCCTAATCTATATTGACATTCCTGCAAGAGAGGTCATTTTTATGAATTCTCTTTCAAGAATCCATGGCCAATCAAAGATGTATTGTCAATAAACACTCTTTATTTTATCTTTACTGGATAAATTTTATAATATTCGCTAATAAGTTAATATATGCAGTGCTACTAGACTTGTTACTACCCACTTGGACACTGGCTTTGAAAGCATTGCTGATCCTTAGAGTCCTTTCAAGTTTTTGCTTCAAGAGGTCCCATTGCAAAATGACGTACATAATTGTGGCGGCTGGAGAGTGGTTTCAAATGCTTGAGGATAATAGATTCAAAGTTATTGAATTTAGAGGGGGTGAATGTAAGTCTCCTATGCTTTATCATTTTTATAGTGAAATTCTCTTGCTACTTCAAATAACTTGTGTGCTTTGTTACAGTAGTGTAGAGACTACCCTGAGGCATACATGTGGTGGATACGGGAGAGGTGTATTGAACTAGTTTTAGATAGGGCAATTACACCAATGGACTTAGATTCCCCTTTCTCAGCTCAAAATTCCAAAGGACGGGAAACAATGAAGGGCAAAGGCAAGAAAATGGCAACCACCAAGAAAAAGAAGTCTCCAAGGTCCAAACAAAAGGGGCACAAAATGAAGGGCATGCCTAAGCTTTCCCCATTGAAATTCAGTCCATCTCCTCTAAAGCCTAAGTAGAAAAGAGTGCTTGAGGTAATTAAGTTCTTCGAGCAACGAAAGAAAACACCTACTAAGAGGAAACTAGTGATGACAGATGAAAGTATGGAAGATGAAGCAACTTTTCCAAAGAAGGAGAGAAGTCTTAAGGATGGAGAAGCTATAGATCAAGGAGAAGCTAAAGATCAAAGAGAAGCTAAACAATAGCCTTATAATTATCAATTTTTCTATTGTACTAAAGTAGCATTCCTTGGGTCCTTATACATTTTTAGTGCAATATTCTAACCCAAAATATAATGATATGTCATATTGATCTTACCCATAAAAGATGATTTTTTGCTCATAGAATCATAGAGAATTATAAAGCTTGTACCAAGTCTTTCCTATTAAATTGTACTGCAATTTTGTAACTCATGATATAATGAAATCATTTTGGTCCACAAACGATGATTTGTTATTCATAAAATCATTGCAAAGCTTATACCAAGATTTTTTTTAATAGTACTTCTCAATGTGTATAATTCCATGTTTCTGGCAGCAATATTTGTAAGCAAAAGAAAGATTCAAAATTATTTACACATGCATATTTATGGTTCGAAACTCACGATACTAGGAGGCAAACAGCTCATACATGATATAGAGCTCTCAGCTCTTTTTCCAATTACAGCACCATTTACCTTGAACTTATACCCATTATTAACATTGTTTAGAAACTCCAAGGTATCTCTTACATCCTTAAGACTCCACTTGGAAGTAATGTTCACCTCTTTTACTTCTTGTGCAGTAACTTGCGGTTTAAATTTCAATGTCTTACAATCAATATCTGAATCTAAAGGAACCCAAGCACCCAATCTAGGTTTGTATCTTCTATAATTAAAACTTATGATAAGAGATTATCGAGATATATTATAGGATAAACCCAATGATTCAGGGCACACATTGCACCTTATAAAGTCACCTTTGTGGTCAAATTCCTTGACTTTCCAAAATAGACCTAAAATGTTGTACAAATCTTTCTCTGAAAAATTTATGTTTAGCCATGAAACCTCCGTCCATTGTAAACATGTTGTTTTAAAGCAAGCTACAAAAACATGCAAGGGTAAAAACCATGATAAGCATACTCTTCTCGAGATCCTTCCAGAAGTCATAGCCTTTTGAATATCTTGAGCAATTTTGAGTCTAAAAGTCTCCATTGTTGCTTCATCAGGCATCTCCCAATCCAAAGATAAGAGGCTTGGTAACTGCAGATATTCAAGGTATCCATACACACTTGCTCTTGAAGGAACCACATATTGTGCATAATACACAAAACTTCCACTTTTATGAAAAAAACTTGTGGTCTGATTAGCATAAATAATGTCTGCAAATTCTTTATGAATGGCATGGAATGTTCTGCTAAGGCTCTCCACAGATTGCCACTCAAAACTTGTTGATGAAAAGATATCTGCAACCAACAATCCATTATTGAGCATACTCTTCAAACAAAACTAGATACTCGCGTATATTTTACAACTCAAACTTACAATGTGCTTGCTGGGAAAAACATTCCCATGGAGCCAAGTGCATATCTCTGGCCATGTAAACATGTTGCACCAAATCAAACCAACCTTGAGGCATGGTTTTGAAGGCAAAGATACATCCCTTCCAATGATATTTGATATCCTCTTATTTTGTTTTTTTCACTCTGTGAGAATCCCTACAAGATGGTAGCATTGTAACCGAGTCATTTATAGTAAATGTTTTGAGCTCCCATTCTCCATTTGCACTCTTGCTATACATGGTGCAAGAGTTTATAGAATGAGAAGAATGTCTTGCAGATGCCATGTAAAAGACAACAAGTATATAGACAATATGTAGAGAAAGAAACCTAAAGAGAGAGGTCAAGGAGACATATTAAAAATACTACGAGCATCAAGAACTTTGAAAAGTCTCCCAATTCTCAAAATGGTCTTAATTAACTTAACTTTGTCATGTCTTTGTCAAAGGTTTTGTCAACTTTTATTAGTTAATAGGGGCCGTTGGACTACCAAAACTTGTCAGGGTTTGAAGATTTCGTCTAAATAGGAGGGGAGAACCACAAAATGAACTCTACTATCTCAAAAGCAGAGGAGACAAGAATATCATATTTTTGTCCACGTGACGAAATCTCTTTGGCTCTTTTCTTAATCCACAAATTAACAAAAGTGATGTTTTTAATGGTATTCAATCCTTAATGATGAGTAGAAGAGACGAGCTACAATATATAATTATGTAAAGATAATATTGCATAGATTATAAAACTCCAACTTGTAATTTAATTATGATTTTAACCAACACGATTGACTAATTACAGTATGTATTATCGCACACTTGGATCACAGTAAACTAAGATTATCTAAATTGAAAGTACTCAGATGTTTTCAAAAAGTTTATATTCATTTTTTATTTAAAAATTTTACAATGATTCCACTATCTCAAGGATATGTGGAGAAGCACATTGTTTACATGTCATGGATTGCTCACTACGAATCTTGACTTTTCTATTATCTAACTTGGAATAGAAGTTGTAGAGGGGCTCATTGGATATTAATTGGATTTCTTGTCTCTAAAAAGAAATGGGCCAATGGCTCTCTGCGCTAACCACAAAAGGATTATGACCATTCCACAAGATAACCACATCTATGAGAGTTGTATGTGTCTCATCTCAAGTATCTTGATCCAAGCTGATCCACTCCCCTCGCAAAACTCATCATCTTCTATATCGAAAGTGAATGCACAAATTTTGTCTAGTGATGAAATAGCTGTAAAAAAAACAAAAATAATGATAAGTAAATGCAACTAACACAACAATTCATCTAAGCAAGACCTATGTCAATTAAACCAAGGCATTCATAGTAAAAAAGATTTACCTGAATGTGAGATCAAATTGGTTGACCCTACACTCAATCGTTTCATCAAAATGTGTTCTTTTGACTTGCCAAGACTCACCCAATAGTTGACTCATCCATTCCTCGGATGGACACTTGCATTGATAAGTAATCTTTATTTTCTTCACAATATCACATGAACCAAACAAATTTGTAAACAATGAAAATGGAATAAACCAACTAAGATGCACATCTTTGGAGCATGTGGTGGGTTTCATAGCACTATTGATGTCATATTTTATCTTGGACTTACATGCTCCTGACAAATCCAAGCTACCAATCAACCATTCACCACCACTAGATAGTGGTGGCAATGGGACATGCTGCAATCTCTAGCTTTCTACTACATACAATGAATTATAAAAAAAAGATATTTTGAGTTGCAAGTTGACTTGTAGAGTTATTATCATAGATCAAAGAACCTACATCTTCATGCCAAACATGTATCTTGCCGCTCAAACATTCCACATTCTGCCATTCATGCAAAGTTGATGGATATAGAGCTGTCAGTAAAAGAAGATTGAATTAGAACACTATAAATATTTTTAAAAATAACATTGATGCAAAAGAATAAATAATGATAAAATTTAAAAACTTACTATTTTGTTTATAATTTGCAATGTAGTTTTTATCGTGTATAGATATTTGTTTGTGCGTATAAACATGTTGGATCAACACTTCTGTTACTATACTTGTTCCATTAAACACTTTTCTAAATTCTAAAATTCTACCTTTCCAATGTTTGCTAGGGTTTGCAACATCTTTACGCCTGACCTTAAAACTCCCTCGAGTACTTGGGTCTATCAAAATCCAATCCAAATTATGGTACTTATCACAAATCCAATTACCGCCACTATCTTTCCTATTGAAGACCTCCACTGCAAGTATGTTACTAATGTTTTTCCTCCGTGAAGACATCTATAATAACCAAATAGAAAAGTTACCTATCAGCATGTGTATAATTTGAAAATGTTCTCTCCAAATGAAATCAAATTTAAATGAAGCAATTAAAAAAAAACATTGTACCTTTAATTCTTTTCACAAAGAAACCCAAAGATGTTGAACAAGAAGTTGATTTATAACAAGACCATTGTTCCTTCATTGACAAATTCCTAGAGTACAAAAACAAAAGAAATCTTGGGTCAAAGCATACATATAACTTACATAGGTTTTGTCCAAATGAGTTGAAACTTAACTGTGGAGCAACAGAAAAAAGTGACAATAAACCTATGGCTCTCTTTGTAAAGAAGCCCAAAGATGTTGAAGAAGTTGAGTTTTTAAAAAAATCATTGTTCTCCACCATTGGAGACTCTTGGAGTAAAAAAAACAAAGGAAAGCTCAATATGAATATAGCTTGCATACATTTTGTCCAAACGAGATAAAATTTTACTATGGAGCAACAAAAAAACAAGACAACATGCCTGTAACTTTGTTTACAAAGAAACCCTAAGATGTTGAAGAAGTTGAGTATTCAAAAGATCATTGTTCTTGATTGTAAGAGACTCCTAGAGTACCAAAACAAAAGAAATTACATATCACAGAATGCACATAACTTGCACAGGTTTTGTCCAAACGAGATAAAACTTTACTATAGAGCATCCATCAAAGAGAATAATATACCTGTAAAGTTTTGTGAAGAAAATCTTAGGGCTTTGGTAGAACAAGCTCTGCTCTCATAAAACATGTGAAACTCACTCTGTGTTTGTGTAGAGGAAATGAAATTTCACAGGTTTACAGATAGGGCAAGCAGCAATGAGGCTGTAAGATTTCATCAAGAAAGAAGAAGCGGGGAAAGAGATATGATAAATTTGAGTTTTGCCTAAGAAAGAGGGGAAAACTGAAAAGGGGAGAAATGAAAAGTCAAACATTAAAAACTTCTAGGAAGTGTCAGCATTGTATTCCCCACATTCCCCCTTATTTTATTGTTGAGGGAAGATTTGGACCAAGATATGGCTAGAAGATTCATGTTACATGAATCTGGAATCCCAACTCTCTCATTGGTTAGGCCTTTATTTGTTTATTCACTCCTTAAGGGGCAAAAAAGAGAGTCCATATTTCTCCTACTGTTTTCCCGATTTCATCCCTTGAGACATACAAATTTGATGACCCTATAGCCAAACACTGGTGGGTGAGCTTGACCCTTCAAAGTCCTTGCTAAGGTTTTCTCATCACCAAGTCCTATTTTCACCAAGTATTCTAATCGATGCCTGTCACTAGAGGTCACCTGTAGGGAGAGAATCACTCTTATATGGTAGATAGTGGTGTCATTAGTATCATTGTTCCTTCTACATAAGAAAATTATCTCCTTGTAAATTAAAACTAAAGTTATAAAGTTTACATTTAATTCATATATTCACTATAACTTGCCATGTTATTTGAGTTAGTCTTTCGTTATTACTAAACTCAACTTTCAACAAATATTTAACATATCTTATTCTCCATATCTATGCTTAGTTGGCCCTAAACCTCTCTCTTTTTAGCCTTATTAGCTCCCTTCCCTTGCCATTTCTTATGTTCTCTTTCCCTCTCTTTTATCTATTTCTTTCCTAGCTTTTCATTATTTACAATGCTTTCTTTGACTCATTATCATATCCAAACTTCTCCACCTAAACTCTACTTTCCTTAGATTTTCTTATAGAGAGGATGTTCAAATTTATATATACCTTTGTATCCAAACTGTGAGTTGGCAAATGTATTTGCTAAAACCTATGTCTAATGAGCCCTTTGTTGTAAAGAGCTGAATTAGGGGCATATAAAGGGGAAAAGGACACATGTACATGTAATTAATTTTTTACACAATAACATAACTTTATCCTTCTTCTCTCTCTAACTCCTCCTATCCTTTCATGGCTTCCAGCCATCTCTCTTCTTCTTTTCAGTGTTTCTCTCTCCATTTTTAGTATTTATCTCTCCTCATCACTCTTTTTCTCTCTCTCTTGTAATCTTCTCTCTCCTCTTTCTCTCTCTCTATTTCACTTCTTGACAAGAATGTAAAGAGCTGAATTAGGGGCATATAAAAGGGCAAATGACACATGTACATATAATCAATTTTTACACAATAATAGACTTTTATCCTTCTTCTCTCTCTAGCTCCTCATATCCTTTCATGGCTTCCAGCCATCTCTCTTCTTCTTTTCAGTATTTCTCTCTCCATTTCTAGTCTTTCTCTCTCCTAATCACTCTCTTTCTCTCTCTTTTGTAGTTTTCTCTCTCCTCTTCCTCTCTCTCCAGTTCACTTCTTGACAAGTGGTATCAGTCAGCTACTCATGTTCTTGATCCAATCAATCACATTTCATTTAAGGTTTTCCTTTTCAATTGCACAAATCCAAGAACTTTAGGTATACAAGTACAGACATGGCAGGGAGCACTGAAGTGACCAATGGACATTTCCAAGAAGAAGTCGTGCAGCATTAAAGACTTCTCAAAAGTTGGAGGCAAAAATGGAGGAAAGTTCCTCTTCCTTCTTCTTCACAGTGTCCTCAGCCTTTTTCTTGACACCAAAAGACTTCTTCTTCCTGCCAATATCCATGCCATAATGCTGATTGTACCACTGGCGAAAAGGAGAAGCATCGACCTGTACAATTGCAAACTTTACAAGAGTCTAGGTTTGGTCAGTGTAGCCACTTCAGTACGATTGTCATTAGGAGTAATCTCCTTGGATTCTGGGAGAAGCTTCGACATCGGTACCTAAGCAAGGGATGCAGCTTCTAGCTCAGGTGTTGAAGAGGGAGAAGTTGAAATGGAGCAAACATCAACATCTGTCCTCGTCTGAATATCTTCACAAATAGGCTTCTTACAAAAATGCACAATTGTGGATGAAATATCTATAGGATCTCTTCGTAGACAGGAAGTGTTCAGGATAAATCTTTAAAGTTGGAAATGGATTATGGAGAAAGAAGCCAAGCTTTAATCTGTGGTTTCCTGTCTTCTTCAACCTTCTACCAAGTCTAAAATGTAGTTTCTTGAAACTCGAACCTTCTAACACTGCAGTCTACCAATACACAGCTCCCTGTCATTTGATGCAGTTGGATTATCTGCACTATGTTGTTGTTGCAATGTTGAATAAAATATTATCTATGTGTTTCAAAAGGGATCAGGAAAGGGCATGCTCAAGTGAGTCGGAAACACCAGGTAGGCAGACCACTGCTACACAAGGTGGCCAAAGCATCCTACATTTGGCATGCAAGCTTTGGTGTCAGCTTACTACTTAGAAACTCTACCTAACGAACACACACACTTGAAATTGTCATCTCATTCGTATGACTGATCTATCCTTCTACAAATGCATTGGATATTCCTTGTGAATGTAATTGAGGAGTGAGACGATTTGCTTGGATGCAAAGCTCCACCAGAGCAAGCCCGCACTGAGAGGGACCAAAGTTCATGTGGCAAGACATAGCTAGGCATCTCAACCTCTTGCCCTGGTTAGAAGCTCCCATTGAAGAGGAACCAATTGCAAAAGTTCTCTTTGCTAAAGGTGCATCATGTTAATGGATCGGATGAGAAGGCACCAATTGTAAAAATTCTAATTGCTGAGGTGCATATTGTTAATGGACCACAGCATTTGCTATTACTAATCAAGCAATGATAGCCAAACTTAAGCTAGTTGGCCAACTTGGATATGGTGGAAGCAATGGTGCAAAGATCAAGGTGTTTCTGCAGCTGCTATCACTTGGGCTCAACTAAAAGATGTACACGAATGATACCTTCTGCCAACCTACCAGACTTTGAGGATGAATGAATTATTCAAGCTCAAGTAGCTGGAATTAACCTTGGAATCCTACTACTCAAAGTTTTTCACCCTACTAAAATACGCATCACCTATGGATATTGTGCAACAAGTATCCAAGTTTTGTGATGGTTTGAACACTCCTATGAACCACCGTCTTGAACCAATGCGTCCAACAGACTTGCAAGATGCATTGCTTTGAGCAAAACCAATTGTGCAAGAACTTAATTCGGGCAATTGTGAAAAAGATGATTCCTAGGATCAGGGCAAGAGATGCCACACGTGCGGTGAGATAGGGCACATCCATAGGAGATGTCCCTATCATCAATGCTTCCATTGCAATGAGCTATGGCACGTCCAAGCAGACTACCCTGACTTAAGTTCAGAAGATATGGAGCCTCCAAGGAAACAAAGCTACACAAGTGCAGTCTTCGAATATATAGAGGAATCAGATAAAGATGAAGACCTAGAACCCACTACACCTTTTCAGAATGATTAGCAATCCTAGAAGTTCTATCGACATGTAGTACAACTTGTATTGGAATAGACCTTACCCTTGTAGCTATAGTTAACTCGAGTAATATGAGTTACATCAATTTTGAGCTTAGAACTTACAAGTGATCAGAGATACTTTTAGATGAATTTCTCTTAAGTCATTTCTTCTCAACTAATATAGGTTGGGTCTTACCAGAATGAAGAAGCTTGGAAGTATTCTTTAGTATTACAAGAAAATCTGATTGTCCATGGAGCTCAGTCACAAAATAAGGAGAGGACAATATAGGAACACAATTTTCAAGATCTAAAGGACCACTTAAATCTGCTAAAAGAATCCTAACGCAATTTGGTCTAATGAAGAAAATCCTGCCAAGGACGACCAAAAATCTTGTGACTCCAAGTGATAAAGCTTCATGATGTTTCTATTGCAAGAAGCTAGGTCATTTCAAAAGGGAATGTCCAAAGAACCCTAAACATCGACGCTCCGAGTGCCACAACATTGGACATAACCATGCCAATTGTCCCAACAGAACTCAAAGAGAACTTGAACTTACAAGGAATGAAATTGTACAAGCTCCAATGATCCAGAATATACCAAATACTTAGGAAAAACCTAGAAGATACCCATGAGATGTAACTACAATAAACTCTTCTCTTGTAATACTTAGGAAAAACAACGAAGAGGAGGAAGTCAAAGAAGGTGTGGATGACGATGGTACAAATCGTGAGGATGAGGATAACAATGTAGGCGAGGAGGGAGGCCACATCTACCCGTTCCACAGCCACCTGGAGGGCCTGAGGAGCCCCGCCGCCATGCAGACGGCAACAAATGGTGGTTACCACCACCACAA
Source organism: Lygodium microphyllum (assembly GCF_053477565.2). NCBI lineage: Eukaryota > Viridiplantae > Streptophyta > Polypodiopsida > Schizaeales > Lygodiaceae > Lygodium > Lygodium microphyllum. The sequence continues at coordinate 68,039,829 of NC_141151.1, read as the reverse complement.
CTCCACGAACCGTCCCCCCAATAATACACCCCCAAACCCTTATAAAACCCCCCTCCTTAAGCGAAGGCAATACCACTTCTCCCCCCCCCCCCCCCCCCTTTCCATTGAGAGAGAGAGTGAGAGGAAGAGAGAGGGAGGGAGAGAGTGAGAAAGAGAGAGAGACAAAGAAAAAGAGGGAGAGAAAGAAGAGAGGTGAAAAGAGAGAAAAGAAGAAGAAGAAGAAGAAGAGAGAGAGGGAAAGAGACAGGGAGAGATACTCTTCCTCTTCCCCTCCTAAGAAGGTGGCCACATACATCTCATTATCCCCATACCCTTTTTCCGCAAGATTACACCTCAATCGAAAGCTCATTTTGCTCCCCAATTGGCCCCACTAGTTGAGCATAAGGTGCGGAAGTATTGTGCGACTCGTGTCTATGGGAGACAAAGATCGAGGATGGCCCCCAAGCGAAAAATGACACGAGTGGATGGAAACCCCACAACGAGCAATGATGCCTCGGGCAAGGGCATTAGTGCCAATCCAACCACAATACCGGTCGTAAGTAATGTATTTCCAAATTAATAGATGTTTGCTTTTGATTCCCACATGAGGTACATTAGATGCCCCACGAGAATAGGTCATGGAAAGGGATAGGTTTCATCTCATGCACTCGAAAGATAGAGTTGCAAAGCACGATTATCAAGAGAAGTAAAATCGATCTAGATGGTATGTGACAAACTTGTACATAGCATAATAGCAATCCAAGGTATTGTCGACTCTCCTTTTCGTGAAAATAATAGATAGGTTTTTTCCCACACTGAAAGTATGTTGTAGCTTGCACGCTTGACAGGTTGCATAATAAGTAATCTAGCCTAGGGGGGAATTCAATCTAGAATCTCTAAGATCTTTGCCCCCCAAGCTCTCGTTTTAATAGCTCATGTTTGATAGATTGGGAATCTTGATGTTGTGCTTAGCTAGTACAGACAATGATCATAAGGATCAAAGTCTAAGATGCCATGGGATCCGTCCAATAACCACTATGTTTATCAATCCAAATTCAAAGATTGGGCTAGATATGAAGACAACTCCAGCCCCCAAAGGCAAGTAGAGAGCTCAAGGGATGGAGAAGACCTGAGTCAAAGTAAAGACCGATGCTTTTGTACTTTTTGGAAAGAAGACTGGGTTATTGATCAATGTAAGCAATTAATAGAACTTATGTCTTGAACAATGTTTGAAACCTTAACATATGCCTTAGCCAAAAGAAGGGTGTGTTAAGTAAATTTTACATGGAACTGCTCATGATTCCAAGGGGGAGAGCAAATATGCGACAGGAAGGTTATCCTGTCTATTCCTGCAATGTTTGGAAAAGGATACCATTGTTTTTGTTTATTGATCTAACATCGTCTTAAATGCTTTTTGCATGAAACTAATTGTTGGAATGTGATTTGGATGATTATTCCAAGTGCTTGTATTTGATGGTAAATGCATGGCAGGGGTCAATGATGACAAGTTGCGATGGGAAATAAAGGAATGTTTTCTTGGAAGATGATATCAAGCTGACAGCCTTGAGTGTACTTGACTCTTAATTGGATTAATTAAGGAAGGATATTTGTGCAGGTGGATCCTCTCCAAGTTGCACTGCGTCTCAACTCAAGAGGGCACTACTCAATTCACGGGTCGAAGGTCCAGTGGTAAAAAGGCCAACCATAGAAGTTGTGTCTCACTCCTAGGTCGCTTGGGGCTAGTGAAGCTCTAGACATCCCTTGCCTAGTCTAAAACAGAGTTGTAGACTGCCGTGAGCCCAACTTTTGGGGTGTTGGAAGATCCTATTCTAAATACTGGGTGGAAATTATGGTGCCATGTGATTTGGACTAGGTACTTCTGTTGGACAGAAGGGATACATAATTCTCCTATATGGGTACGAGACAAAGATGAACTAGAAAATAAGTTAAGGAACTTGTTTGTCAAAAGGATTGCTTGCCCTGTATTTGTGTTTGTGCTGTAAATTACGCAAACGAATCCTGTTTCTTAAAAGGCTTAATTAAGGAAGTTGTTTTTAAAAGTCACACATAAATGTGATAAGACCTAATTAGAAAACTAAAGCTATCAACAAGGGAACCGGGTGGGTAGAACCCCCGACGGGTCTGTCCTATGAAAGGGTGGCCCTAAAGAATTGGGAGGCTTCTCACAAGATTTTACCGTCGTTTGACCTTTAGGTATTGTTAGGTTAGAACCCGATTCATGCCATTTTAGGGGACCGAAATGGGACTATGCCCTACGGGCAGAGAGATTGAGCGGTGCATCCCTCTTGTTTCCCATTCTCTTTGAACCAAGTGATGCTTGAATCAACATCAGCTTGGGTATTTGTGCGTAAAGTAGGATGTCTAGGACCCATGTTGTTAGGAGACCTTGCCACCAATAACCCAAATTTCAGGTCGATCCTAGTGGGTTCGCCGCAATCGGCCGCGAACATTCCGTTGCGAGGTGGACTCGAGTAACCCTAGGCAACAAACCCCGAAACATTCCATGGGAGTGTTGGGTGGTGACACTTAGATTCGTTTCTCGATGGACCGCTAAAACGTGCTTGGACAGTCGATAGGCGGGCACATTACAGCTTTAAAGGCTCATTCTTCGTACTGCAACAAGGTAATTGACACGTGGGAGTATCGGGAAAGGGAAGAGTGGAAATCTTACTGTTTGAGATAACTGAGTGAACAGAATATCTTGGCTCAATTGTGGGATATGCACTTTGAAGGACATGATTACGACCCGCGTATTACTAAGTAAGTGCTTCATTTCGTTTAACAAAAATAAGTGGTATGATGTTACAATTTTCTCTAGTTAGAATTTTTATGTAATGTCTTAAAGCTTGATTTTCCACATCGAAGGGTTGCTCATATTTATTAATGTCTAATTTAATTTTGAAAAATTAAAAATTATTAAAATGCTTAAAACGTGCTCTAAATTTTTATACAAAATTTATTATTAAACTTGTGAGTGAATGTTTATTAAATGTAATAGTATTTTGATAAAATTTATACAATGAAAAGTCTATTGAAATTTTCTAAGAATTTTCAAAGATGATTTAATATGTTTCAAAAGTAAAAAATGATTATTTTGAGCAAAGATAATATTTTTTTTATAGAAAATTATGTTTCTACATTAAAAAATCATGATATTTTATAGAGATTTTGAAAATGCTATTTTTGAGTTTTGCTAAATTTTCTAAAATTTTAGAGAAAAATAAAAATAATTTAATGATATTTTCTAAAGAAATACTTACGTGAAACAACTTGATCAACATTACCATAGGTAAATTTTCTATGATTTATAAAAAATAATTAATAGAGAATAAATACTATCAAAAGATTAAATATAAAGATTCTTAAACAACACTGAAATTCTCAGTTGGTTGAATGATAGCATGAGAGAAAGCCTCAGCATCTATACTAGAATTTTATATGTTATTCATATGAACATTGCTTAGATGATCGAGAAAGTAAAGAGTGGAGGGTCACTAGGGTAATTTATTAATTAAGGGAATACATTGGATTTAAAATGAATTGCGTATGCGGATGTACAAGTATGTGGAAAGAACTTACTTTCATCATGATTAATGTTTAGTTTAAAGAGAGGAGATAATGATGTTTTTATCAAAAAACAAGACTGAAGTAACTATTTAAACATTAAAGAGCAACAATGGATTGCATAATATGGAGAGGGTTTACACTTTAAAAAGGAAAAACTAAAGTTCTTGGTTTGTGGAATGTTAGTTGATTTTCTCTGAATGTTTATTGAATTAAATATATAAAAGAAATTAATTGTATAAAAGGTGGAGAAGAAAATAATTAAAAGGAACTTAAACGAAGATGTACTGATGATAGATCCATTGGATTTATATTTTGAAACCAATCTTTCTAAAGTTAAACAAATTTCTTGAATAAAGCGTCCCACAATTATGGAAGGAGAAAATTATGAGGAGCCGCCCCTGAAAGATGGGGAAAAACAATAGCTATCCTAGGCTTAGCATTCTAGTACCCAATTCATGAATTGATTATTGAAAAGGGAAACAAAAGAACTGAGTAGATTTGCTTAGTTCTTAGGCATTGAGTGATATTAGTTGGACTACTATGACAAAATAGTATCATAAACACCTGGAAGGCTAGACATAGTTATCAAAATTAGTAACCAATATCACCTATCTAGTGCAACACCTCTTAGAAGTTGGCTTTGCAACCCGGTTCAAAGTGGCTTGGTCAACCTATGCACCAAGAAGATCTTGAAGATATTGAAATGTCCCTATCATAACATGTCAAAGACTTGTTAATATGTTTATTGAAATATGAAACCTCTTTTGACCTAAAAACCCAATGTCTAACCTCTACGCGAGTTAGGATGGACTTTTTGAGAGCCTTATTACTAGGAAGGGAAGAATATTTGTGGAAATTGAACCTTCTAATTGTTACTTCCATATGGACGAAAGAAGGAATTATAATAAGAAACCTTCAAGATAAATAAAGGGTTGTTTGATAAATAGCTGTTTTATTTTGTTTGAGTAATGTGACATAGCTTACATGACAAAATCAAGTATCATAAAAGGTTAATTAAGAAAGCTACCTCTATGTGTTGAAACATAAGCATGTTAAGTAATTAGAAAACTAAATATGATCCCAAGAGGGAGATAAGATCCTTGATGGGTCTATCCTAAGGTAGGGTGGTCTCAGTGAGCCGAGAGATTTCTTCAAGTAACAATAACTAGGAATCATTCATTAACCCAGTTAGTAGGTTAAATAAAACCCTGACTCCACATTGTTTTAGGGGACCCAAGTGAGACTATTCCTTATGGGAAGAGAGGTTGATGTGTTGCACTTTCCCTTGTTTCTTAGTCTCTTTTGAACCAAGTGCAACACAAGTCAACTTCGATTTGGGTGATCTAGCACAAAGTGGATGCTTGAAGACTGACACTAGATGAATTAATAGGTGATCTTAGTCTACTCTAAGAGCTCATATTTAGATCAATGCTTATGGGCTGCTACGATCAAAACATTTTGTTGTAAGTGAACTAAAGAAAACCTAGGTAATAAAACATGTGTTATTTTAAGGAGTACTAGGCATCATTACTTAGGAAAATCTCTTGATTGTCCACTAAAATTGTGTCATAAAGGTCTTCTCAATTGAGCACTTATACATAGTATTAGATCTTAAAGAAAGATAGATATGTTTGCAAAATATACAAGAACAATGGATAATCTAAGTTAGTGTTTCGGAAATTTTCTCACTATTAATGTGAAATGAACTTTTGGTAGAGTGGTCAAGCTTGAAAATGCTTTTTGATTTTCCGAGCTATGTATACATCAGTGATGCACTCTTTTGACTTTGCATGGAGAAGAGAAATCATGCCCATCTTGGGTCGAATATATGATTTGTTTGGACTACTACATTTACGATGAGGTGACAAAAGTGATTCAAGCAAATAGAGTGTTCGTAGAAGGTTACTCTAGTTAGCATGGCTATCATGTAGAAGATGCGATCTTCCCCTATAGTACAAATTCATGGATATGTATGTTGATCTACCATCATATTACACTATAGATATATCTTATTATTATTCATAGATCAATATATGGAAAATGTAATGCCTTAGACTACGAAACCCTAAATATAGAAAGAGTCTACTTTTCTACAAGCCATATAGAAATAATTTCCCCTACTTGATGTAATAAAATTGACTAGCATTAATCATAGCCACGTGAATAATGGAAAGAGTCTCAATTACTTTTCAAAATTATGTATTCATTGCACTAATTTTGTGTTCTTAAACTTAAAATTTGTGGAATCTTGTACAATGAACGTTAAGTGTATAAAGTATCCGCCCTTGATTATGTGACGAATAACGTTTTAGTAGTTGCCTAGAGTTTACCTTCCAGTCGTCGCCATCTGTACTCTAACCAGAATGATCGGATTTTGTCTGGCTAGTTAACCCTAGGACTGCCCCACAAGGGAAGCATCCTGTCGTTATCCACGGAGGACCAACTTGAAGGTTCCTAATTGACCTAGCAATCACCTATCAATAACTAGCTCACATCCAGAGGTGTCCTATGAGATGCTTCTTGTTCGGAAGGAGCGACTGCCATTACCCTTGGTTCATGGAGTACAACGCTTTTTTTCAGTAGCAGACTAAGGATTTATGAAATCCCTCTCAATGCTCTAGCACAATCTCCATACCTTTCTCCTAAGATAATTTACAGTTTGGGTTCTGAGACCAAACCCTAGGTAAGTCAGTGAATCGGCCCTTCCTAGGGTTTCTTCCTAACGTTTGTTTTTGGGGAAACCTCTTGGCTAACCGAGACCACCCTCCCCTATAAGACTAGATTCATCGGGAATCCATCCACTCGCTTTTCTCTATGGAAGATCTTAGTTATCTAATTACCTATCACATTACGTGAAACATATAAAAACGGCTTCATTAATTAAAAATAATCTTTTTATGCACAGTTATTTGTTTGCATAATTTACTCGCGGACATACAATGAGAATAAAATAAATTCATTGATTATGTTCCATAATTGGTATTTTCTCCCACCCATATAGGAGAAAATTTACAATTTCATGTGCAGCCTCATTCGGCGCATCTGCACGTCACCAAGATCAAATCCATCTATAACTAACATTTTTAGGTGTCCCAAGTAGAACTTGGGCCATGATTCGATGGAGTGACATAGATTAGGTATCCCTAGCACCCTATCCACCTCCTACTTAATACGATCCCTTTTGGGACACCTCTCGCCATCGGAACGGTCCATGCTTTCCACGGTGGTAAAAAAACATCCCCTCTTGGTATGGGGATTCAGAACCTATCCTTGGGGGAGGTATAGGACTCCTCAATTTTTATCTATTCCAATACTTAATTGAATCAAGATCTAATCTAGAAAATCACAAACAAAATTGATGTCTTCAAGTAGTTATGACTTCAATCAATCATGCAACTTTTAATCTAGTAGTAATTGATACTTGAATTTCACATAATGAACTCTTTCCCTTGGAATTTAACTAAGGGTATCTAGATTTTGGGGTCTCTAACTTCACAGTGTAAGGTTTATTCTTGTAACCAAGTTTCTTGGCCTTAAGTCAATTTCTTTAACTTAGAGTTATTTTCGATATTTTTTAAAAATCTTCTTTCAAAACTTCTAGATTAAAACTATATCCTTTCAGGGTTTTGTTCTTAGTAAATTCATCTTGAATTCTCGTCTTGAATACACTAGTCTTCTTTTCTATGGGGTTAACATTAAAATTCCTCATGATTTCTCTTGAGTTCTAGGTTTTCATAGTTCCCCTAACAGTTTCTAGCCTATAAGATGTTCTAATAATTTACTAAGTAAATACTCTAAGATCACATTATTTCTCAAGAGACTTATCTTATTTCTATTGAATTTAGATTAAAAAATTTTTAAAAACCTATGGTATTACGATTGTTAAAGGGTTGTTATCCATGCCCGTGACTTCGTTAGTGACTCCCATGCTCAAAACTCCAACTATTGCTTCCACGTTAGTAGGGTCATTCACGATTTTTGCTTTTGAATTCTTTTCTTTGGGGCCATGATGGAAATATGATTCGTATAAGAAGAAGAACATGACAGTAATACCGATTGGCAAGGGTGTAAGACTTTCGATGATGATAATGGTCATTACGGGATTCAATGATGTAGGCCTCGCATATGGTTCTTCTTGCCTCATGGAGAGCAATACTTCTCTCTCTCTAGTAGATAGGATAGGGACGAGATTAGAGGTATAACTTCTAACCGGATTGATAGAATATGATAAAGTTCTTCAGTGTCCTCTTGTCTCGGATTAGAGTAGAAGAGGATGAGAGACTTTCTGCGTATCCCCTTCCTTGGGTTGAATGAAATGATGTCTCTTCGTCTCGTGGAATAGAGTCTCCTCCTTCTCAATCAGCATCTCGTCCTCATCAAGATTCCTCTTGTTCCCCTTCCTAGTCATCCCCAAGCCCTCAATTTATAGTTTTACAGGGGGATAAAAGAAAGGACGCTTGCTTTTTAGCATTTTTTGATGACATCATCGATGACAAAGAGAGAACGCTTTCTTTTAGTGCTTCTGATGACATCGTTGAGGATGTCAGAGAGGGAGCTCCATTTTTGTACCGCAAATGTATGGGCGAGAACCACGTGGCGTGTCGTCGAGCGGCCGTCACTCCAAGGCTTACGACCAAGGCATAGACCTTGGCATAGATCTTGGCATTTTGGCCTCGGAATACTTGGCAACAAGCTACGAAGGCTTCGTTGGCGCCATTGGCTATGCGCGAGAAACTCCCACTGTGCTTAACTACCAAGTGATTATCCACTAGGCTAGTTCTTTTTTATTGTTCTATACTACAAACATAGTTTTAATAAGCTAGTCTTGGGAGGGTCTCCCAAGTCTTTCTTCCATGAATTGGCATATAATACCTCATTAATAATAATTATTATCTTCATAATGAGAGTCTATTTCATAATTAGAGCTAGTTTTTTTTTAATGTGCAACATAAATCAATTTTCTTTGGAATGTGTACTCACGTTAAAATAAACTAAGTAATTGGGACATTACAAAGTGAGAGAAAAAATTTTAGCATGCTATATGTAAGTTTGATCATATAAATTTTCTCAATCTCAAGATACTATGCCTACTCTTAGCCCTGCCAAAGCTCAAGGGAATAAGTTTCTTCTCAAGCAAATAAAACCACTTGAGTTTGATAGTAGCAAGGGAAAGAATGTGGAACTTGAGATTGAAATATGAATTGAATCAATGGAAGATTTCTTTACTACAATAGGTACTACCCCCTTCAATCAAGATATGATCAGAAAATTAAAGCTAACAAGATAAGCCCACCTACAATAGAAACAATGGTGTAAAGTCCAAGGAGTTTCTTAGCTCGCCAACATTACTAGGGATAAGCTAAAGGAAGTCATGCATTGGAGATACCTTCCACCAACTTATCGAACCATGAAGATGAACAAATTCTTCACTGTGCCCAACTAAACCTAAGCTTGGAAACTTATTAAGTATGTACCTCCCATGGATATATCAAAGTTTTTCCATGGGCTAAACTCTCCCTTGGATATAGGCCTTAAGGCGATGCATCTATCTAACCCCCATCACATATTGATCTGCAAGTAAGGCCAATTATCCAAGAGTTGTAGTCAAAACCAAAAAGTGGTAAATTTTGGAAACATGGTTTCCAAAATAAAGAAGGGCCACATGGCTATGTAAAAAGATTCCATGGATAGCATTAAAGGAAGAAGCCCAAAACAAATGTAATTGAAAATTTTATGCCTATAGATGGCAACAATGAAGCTCCAAGATATTTCCATTGTAAATGAACTAAGCCACTTCAATACACAATGTCAAAAGCTTAGCCTAACCTTTCACCAATGAAAATTTCATATCCAAAATCAAGTAACTGTGGCCAAGGGAAAGGTTTCTAGGGTGACCCTTAAAGAAATAGAAGGAGATGAAGACCCTGAATTAGAGGCAAACATAGAGACAGCAACGATACATGTTATCGTCAATAAGAAATAGTTGAATTACTAGTTTTCAATGATTCTGTCGAGACCAAAAATGGGCCCGTCGACACTAGCTTTAAGGCTCTAGCCATGGGCTTCTATAGTCTCTAAACAATCCTTATGGCCTCGTGGCTAGGAGCATATGGATAATACAAACTGATCTATCTAATTAATGCATTTGTAGACATGAATTTCAAACTGTAGTCCAACATACTACCCATCTTGACTCCAAGCATAAGGAGTATTCCATACATATAGGTAACTAACACCTTGTTATACACACAAATAAAGCACCCCCTAGTTGACTGTTGTGGCTCCTATGGCTCTCTTACACCCCAAGGATTTGGCCCCAAGATACACCGTCTCAAACATAAAAAAACAATCATGAAAAAGTCCTCTCATGATATATATAATGATCCAAGAATATTTCAACCTCACATAGTGTCTCCACAAAGATCACTGTGCTACCCTACAACAAAGGAATCTCACATGTATGATCTTAATCTTTTTTATGTGAACACCTGAAAGTGACTAAGTTTTTTATGATTTCAAACATGGTCAAATATAACTTAATTATTTTCAACCATTTTTCACAATAGGCACAAAAGATACGACGTAATATGTAATAAATTGACAATTATGCTAAATCTCGTATGCGTGATGTATCGTATTTGGAAAAATGGAGCCATTGATGTCATCATACAACCATTGATGCTTCCTTCATGCTTTCTCCCCCCTCCATTCCTTGTATCTTGTTACGAAACAACACCCATTCCCCCTCATCCTCTCACTCCATACGAACAACAATTATGGCAAGAGAAAAAGAGGCGAGAGAAAGGCTAAAATCTGAACTTTCCATAGAATGCATCATTTCTCTTGTTGTCTGTGCAGAAATAGAGCAAATAAATCAAAGATTTCACAGCTAGGAGGAGGAGGCATCATTCCGAGGGGTGCCAAATTTCATTTTCTAATAAAAAATGGGGGCACCGAAAAAAATTTGTTCCCTTCTCCTGTTCATTGAGTTTTTTTAGATTTAGGCTTCTTAAGCCTTATTAACCACTAACTTGCCAATTGACTAATTCAACTCTATCACGTTCGCACTGCTAGCAACTAGATTCGACCCAATGGATAGGCAAATGGTCTCAAATTAGCAATCTGACTGGAAAAGCGGCTTCTTGGCATCCAAAACAATTATCTCGAGGCATTGTCACTTGCTTTTTGGTTTCTAGATTAGGTAGTTGCTTTATAGTGCCAAACCTTATGACCATTTAATGGACCGTCGAATGGACTCCAATCAATGAGCAGATACTTCCGTTGGATTTCTGGCATTGAAATTCACCTAGTAAACTCTAGCTCTTTGATCTATCATTGACACATTTTTCACCAAAACAGTTACTTTTACAACTCCTGGTCCACTTTTGCGCTTTAAATTCCATCTTAAAATCAACTCTCATTGGGGATAATGGGATAGGGCAACTCAAACAATCAAACCTTGAACTAATCTACACACACATAAACCATAAAGAGCATCAAGCTACTTCAAATAAAATACACAACGTAACATAACACAACTCTCGCTCTACCCCCTCACAAAAGCAAGTCATGAATTCCACAAGGAATAGGCCAAGTATAATCTAATAAAAGAATTCAAAAGACAACATAGCACAATACAACTCTCACTCTGCCCCCTCTAAAAGCAAGGTATAAATTTCACAAGGGATTAGCTAACCATAATCTAACAAAAGAAGTCAAAAGTGAGTTGCTAGCCAACTATTCCAACACCAACTAAAAGAACTATTAGAGAAGTCATCCTATGTGGTGGTCTGACTGGTCTACCTAACCTAGGACAATTGGACCAAGAACTACTAGGTGAGGACTATCTCATTTATATTTTTTTTTTCATTTATCTCACACTCTATTCTTCATTATTTTATACTTGGATATGTAAAAAGGAGGGAGATGAGTGTATATTGTGACCCAAGAAGAATAGGACACCAGTCTCAAGTCATCCAACCTCTGTATACCCAAGAACCTACCAAGTTCTCTGAGGTGATACAATTTTTTTTAATTTCTCTCACTTTATTTTCACTCCAACCATCCTTATTTCCTTTTTGGCAAAATGCCACCCCTAAGAAGACAATGTATCGACGACAACTGACTTGTCCCTAAGAAACTACCATGCCTTCACAATGCGATAGACATTAAATCTTTGAAATTTTTCTTTCTTTATCTTTTCTGACTATAAGGGTTAGAATCCCTTTTAATACATATCCATATTATATATATTTATTATTTTTCTCTTTTATTTGGCAGGTTTTGTAGCTGCCTTACAACTAACAGGGATTCCTAGTACTAGATGCATGGCAAGCTAGGAGGATAGGATCACTAGGACTATCCAAGACAAAGCTTTGTATGCCCAAGTGCAATCCAACTAGACAGGCAACTTCCTGGCATTAAAAACTATTACCTTGGCCACCATCACTTGCTTTTCGGCTTCTAGATTAGGTAGATAAGTATAACGCCAAACCTTGTGGCCATTAGGTGGGGGGTCAAATTGACTGCAATCAACAAAGGAGATTTACATTGGATTCTCGACGTCGAAATCCACCTAGGAAAACTCCAACTCCTCAATATGTGATTATCAACACATTTTCTACCAAAACCACCACTTTTACAGTTCTCATATCACTTTTACACTTTAAATTCCGTCTTAAAATTAGACATTGAACACATGAACTCAACCCATCGAACACATGAACTGATCTGCGTACACATAAACCATAAAGAGCATCAAGATGCTTCAAATAAAATACACAACATAGCACAACACAACTCTCACCCTATCCCTTGACAAAATCAAGGCATGAATTCCATGAGGGATAGGCCAAGCATAATCTGACAAAAAAAGTCAAAAGCTAGTTACTAAACAACTATTCCAACATAGATCGGTACCTGACCTAGGACAATAGGAACAAGAACTCCTACTAGGCAAGGAATCTTATAGTCTTTCTCATTTATATACTTTTCCAATTTATCTCAATCTCTATTCTTAATTATTTTATACTCATATGTGTAAAAAGGAGGGAGTTGAGTATATATTGTGACCCAAGGAGAACAGGGCATCACAATCTTAGGTCCAGTCTTGATACCCAAGAACCTACCAAGTTCTCATGAGGCGATGCGATTTTTATTTGTATTTATACTCACTTTTATTTTTGCTCAAACCATCCTTATTTCCTTTTCGACAAAATGCCACCCCTAGGAAGACAAGGTATTGACTGACTCGTCCCCAGAAACCTATCAGGCCTTCACAAGGTGATAAACATAAACTCTTTGAAATTTTTTTATTTTTCCCTAGTGAAAGGGTTAGAATCCCCTTTTACACACCTCCATATTATATATATATATTAGATCTATTTATTATTTTTCTCTTTAAATGGCAAGCTTCCCTAATTGTCTCACAACTAATAGGGATTCCTAGTACCAAATGCCTAGCAAGCTAGGAGGATAGGGTCACCAGAACTATTACCAAGATAGAGATTTGTATGCCCAAAAATGTCTTCATAGTAGGTGGAAAATTTCTCAGACCTCCCTAGACATGTCTAACCTAATCATGGAACTTCATGCCATGACTGTCGATCCCAAACAAAGAAAAACCGTCCCCCCAAATATATATATAATATATTTTGCTTAAGGAAAAAGAACTTGGAAATGAAAGATATCACCTAGACTTACCACAAAAAGCTTTCACACAATAATTAGCTCCCTCCAGGTGCTCCTTTAAACCTATCTAGTGTAGCACTAAAACAAAGAACCATTCAATGCATCGGCACAAAACTCACACATGGACCTCTTGGTCTAACAAAGTAAACCATTCAACTGCAAAAGAAGTGGCCCTCTTGGACTTAAGAGAAAAGATCATTTTGATCTATCAAATATAGTCTTCTTGGCATACGCATAACATCTTATCAGACTAAACAAGTTAAACCAAAAATTACATACGATGTGAGGGCTAGCCTCATGCTATTTATGCAAGTTAGCTTATTGCAATCTAATAATCAAAGTTTAATATTGGGCTTTTGTATATCCACAAGCCTAAGCCTTTCCACTGATATAACATCGATATGGTCTATCTCTTCTTGGGTGCTATTAGCTAAATGAATGACCTCATTGGGCTCATGTGTCCCATCTTGATTGTCATTTGAATAGATTGGTCATTTGAGTTTCCCAAAGATCCCTAATCATAGATTTCTACTCATTCAAACATTCCCTATTTGGATTATTGTATATGTGTCAAGGAGAGAACTGGGGAGAGGGAAAGAGGAGAGAAAACACTGCACAAGAGAGAGAAGAGGGAAAGCAGAAGAGAGAGAAAGACAAAAAAGGAAGGAAGAAAGCCATGAAATTTGGAGAGAGGGAGATAAGATGAAGGAGACTTGTCATTATAATCTCATGGTCAAAAATCCAATCCCTTACACCTTTTATACCAGCTAGTATAACTGGTATTTTATCCTCATTATTTTATTTTCCCTCTCTTAGATTCTATCCCCACCCAAAGGTTTTTGCCCTAAAAAACAAGTGGGTACTTATTACAAAAAGACAGGGTAGGAGTAGACTAGAGTACTACTCTACTGCAGACAATACAAGGGTTATCTGATGGAATGACGGGTAATCATTGATGTATAAAGGGTCATTGATCAAGTATGGTATATAGGTATGATTGGGGAACGATAAAATTTAAATCTTGACCTATATTCTCTAAGAAGATGAAGCTTGCAGGGAGCGAACAGCATGTTGTCTACTATAGGACCTTGCTATTGTAAATCTGAGATAACTTTCTATAGAGAACTCCGATCAAGGCAAGCTATGCATCAAAACGGAGCTCTTGGTAAGTGCTTTCAGCCCATGTAGGTTGGGTTTGGCTATTCAGAGTTCAGAGTAAAATCTGGTGTAAAACAGTGAATTGTCTGCAATCTTCCCTGCACTAAAATATGACCATAGATAACCAATCTTTAGCCAAAAAAGTCTACCAAAAAAAGAAGAAATTGCCCGCAAGATGGGTGCTAGTCTAAATGAGATCCCCAAGCAATCCCTTAATCTCCTAGATCAAAAGGTATTCCATCATAATGATTGTCCAAGAGAAGAGAATGGCTATCAACCATATATTCTAGTCCACCCAGATCAAATGGATACAAGGAAGTATCCTCATAATCACATCCATAATCTCATGGATCATAGGAAAGCACAATGCCGTCTTCATATTCATGTATGCCCAAATCATGTATTACATCATCATCGGACATATACCAGACATCGTAACCATGATCAAGGTACTCATTATCAAATGCGTTCAATGGCTATTGCAAACTTTGATTAAGTGTAAATTGATGCTCAAGAATATCATCACAAGGTTTCTCCAAGAGTCTAAAGCCTTCAGCATAACCATCTACATCTGTGAGTGCCTCATGTGATTGATCAACTAATACGTCATCAACTTGTACATCTTACTCTTCATTGTTCTCTTCTTGTACATCTTCTTGGTCTTCCTGCTCATCTTCTTGTTGATCATGTTGCTCATTATCCCATTCTTGATATTCAGCTTGCTCATTGCTCTCTTCTTCATCATCAACACCTTGAAAAGAACTCATCATTACATTTGGGTGATCATGAGGTATGAATTGATTGGGATATAGGATACCATGGTAGTTATGAACTTGTTGCTGATTATCAAAGCTAGAAGAGTACTAATAAGCATGACCATTATCATCATGTCCATAAGAACTAGGCTGTTGAATTAAAGGAAAAGTCACATGTATAATCATGACTATGTTGCTGAAAAGGTGGATGCTCATAAGCATAAGCATGTTACCCATAATAGCCATTCTGCTGCCAAGGTTCAATGTAATTATACTCTACATTATGATGGTACATCATATCTATAAGCATTAACATGGTGTCTAGATGTATTTGCATATTCCTCATGTTCGTTTGCATGTGGCTGCTGTCCATATTCATAAGATGCATGCAAATCATAGTGTGTGCCATTAGCATATACATGTTGGCCATAAGAATAAGCATCGAGTGCATAATGCCCATGAGAATTTGCATTAACTGATGGGAAGGCGGTTCTTTCAACATGTACATGTGACCAATCTTCTTGCTCTTTTCCCTTCAATTGAATCTCCAACCACTTAGAGAAATTGGCATTAAGTGTGTCCATGGTGGTTCTCATTTGATGCATTTCCTTCATCATCTCAGCATGATTTTCTATGTTTTTTGCTATGCCTGCAAGTATAGCCTCTTGTCTTTCCAAAACAGCCTCATGTCTTTGATTATGCCTTGTCTCATGCCTGCATAGAGTGTCATTTAGAGCACTGAGGCTTCCAATGTCATTAGGATACTCCTCATAATCTGTTTTAGGTTTGTTCTCAATCTTTGGTTCTCTTGCATCCTTGATTCGTCTTGCTGAACATCTTCATTGGCCTTGGTTTTTCCCCTATTCCCTGCCATGGCTAGGTGCAGTCCCGTTAGACCACCTGTCACTGTTTTACCCATAACTTGAGCTAGGAAGCTCCAATTGACCTTTTTTTTTTTCAAGTCAAAGCCAAGGATGCCCCTCTTTGAACTAAGCATAAGCATGTGCTCCCAGGTTTTATATAGAAAATTCTGTAATAGGAAAAGTATTGGTGTATTCTGTAGTCCAGCCCCTGTCTACACCTGTAGGAGGCTTGTTTTGACCTATAAGTATCTTATAGGGTCCAACTAGAGCTCCAAAACTGATCAAGGCCCTTGGTAGGACCTATAGGTACTCTGCAAGGACCAGTAGCAAGAGGTGCAGCAAGCTTCAAAGACAAAGCAAGAAAAAACCCGATAGAGGTGCTAATGTAGAAGACCTAGGCTAATGACGTAGTATAATGGATGTGAGTGTGGAGGTGGGGTGTGTTAGAGAGGGTGTGTTCCTGAATGTGTGTGGATTTAAGGTGTGTTGTATAGGAAAATATATGGAGCATGTGTGATGTGAGAGCGTGTATGTGTTAATGTGTGTGTGGTAGTGGAAGAGGAAAGAATGTATGAGGTGTGTGCGTCTAATGGGTTTAGTGTATGCATGAATCTAAAGTATATGTGAATGCATGGATGATTATAGAAGAGAGGTGTGTCGTGTAGGGGTTGTAGGATTTTTTGGTGTATAGGTTTAATGTTAGTGTGTGTATGCAATTGGTGAAGTGGTGCAAGTGGTGAGATGTTGCAAGTGGTGAGGTGGTGCAAGTGGTAAGTGGTGTGAATGGTGAGGTGGTGCAAGTCCTAAGTAGTGTGGTAGGTGGTGCAAGCAGTATGTGGTGCAAGTCCTAGGTTTGAGCTAAGGTGGTGCAAGTGTTGGGTGGTGCAAGTCCTAGGTGTGAGCTAAGGTGTGCAAGTTCTAACTATGAGCTCAGGTTGAAGTGATGAAGGCTAGGGTTTGTGTGGGATGTAGGTTTTGCATGTGTTGGTTGTTTGTAACTTTTGTATGTAGATGTGTGTTTGGAGAGTGTAGGTTTAGCATGCTTGGGTGGTTTGAATTTGTAGAAGTGGTGTGTGTATGGGGTGTTTGTGAGTCAGTGGCTATGTGTGAGTGTTTGTGGTGTAGGGGATGGGTTGTATATGGGGTTTTTTAGTGTGTGTTTTGTGTGATGTGCGTATGAGTGTATATGTGGATGGGAGTATTTGGTGAATTTAAGGTGTGCTTAGTGTGTGAGGTGTGGTTTGTGTACTTATATGTGAATTTGTCTTTGACTATGAAATTTGGGTAAGTTCTTGTGTGAGGTGTGGTTTTTATATTTATATGTGAGTTTGTTTTTGTGTATGAAAGTTGGGTACGTTCTTGGTGCATGAGTGTAAGAAGTATGTATATGTATATGAACGTCATTGTATGCCCTAATGTGGTTTTTGTGGGCTATTTATGTGTGTATTGTGTATGTGGATGTGTGCGCAAGTGTGTGTGAAGGAAGGTGTAGACGTGGAAGTGGGAGGCGTGGGCGTATGTAGTTTAGTGAGTGAAGAAGAGGGTGAGTTGTGCGAGACACTTAGGGGCATGACCAAGGGGCTGTAAGTAGAGGTGTGTCAGGGACGACAGAAAACAGCAAGAAGGTCCGCAGCTCGAGATAAGCAGACGATGAGGCAGGCATGCAAGCCTGAGCAGGCAGTCGCAAAGATAAATCATTAGTGTAATTAGAGGCGTGACAGGGACGACACGAAAGACCAAGAGGGTCTGCAGCTTGAGAGATCACCAGACGACGAAGTCGGCACGCAAGCCTGAGCAGGCAGCCGCCATGATAAATCGTCACCCGAGACCATGATCACCACTTGATGAGCCAATAGCCCTGACTCACAGCAAATGCAGCCCAAAAGCTACAATGCTGATCGAGGCAACCTTGAATGGGGCACCACCCAAGAGACATACAAGACCAGCCTTGCAGCGAGACACCAACCCATCTGTCCCTTAATGTCTCGATCTGCACTCCCCAGTCAATACCTTGTGCAGGTAGTCTCGCTTAATGGGAGATGGAGAGTCGCAACATGTCGCCTGATGCAAGCTGGCCACCCGTCATAGCAGTTGATAAGACAACACGCCTCCCAAGTACGAACTGGCCACACATCACACAGACCGAGATGGTCCACCCAGAAAGTAGTCCAAGATTGACAATAGGCTCCTCCGACCTTCAAAATTGGAATTGAAACGAAGGAAAACCCTAGCAGCGCTTTCGATCTAACCCTAGCAGCGCTTTCAAGCTCGCGCTTGCGCGCTCGCTCTCTGGCCTTTTGGCCGAGAGCTAGGGCTCGCTACTGCTCCGACGTGACGAGTTGCATGTGCGGGGAAGGCACTCAAAACAGTTGGTGGTATCCTGTCTCCTTTCATGCCGCCCGTCAGGGCGGTATTGTCTGCGTCTAGGGAGATGCAGAGCCTGACCGCTGCTCAGATTGTGCCGCAATTTGGCACCATGTCCTTGCCTATCATGCAGACGACACCCTTATCTTTCTCTCATCATGAGCCGGACATGGCGGCTACTGTACAAAAGGCATTTGGGAAAGTAGTGGGTAACCCTCTGTTCAATGGATTCCCCGCTCAATATGCAAGTCTCGGACCTATTGGGCAGCATGTAGAGCAACATGCAAACAGAAGAGGAGATGGATTGGCCTCAGGATATGGATCCGTCCACCTGGGAGGCGTTGCAAAACAACTAGCAGGTGGCAGTTTTGGAAGCCCTGCGTTCCAAAGGGCGTGTCTCCAAGAAACTGAAGGAGCTGACGACTTCGCAACTCCTCGAAGTCAGCCGCGTCTTCCTTAACGAAGTAAATATAAGGCTCAAGTAGGAGTGCAAAAAGGGCAGCAGGAAGCCGCCGCCCCCTCCAAAGCGTCTCCGAAACCAGGCCAATCATCCAATCAAACAGGTATGTCAGGTACGCAATTCTGTCTTTCTGTCCCTGCTATTGAGTTAAAAAAGCTTACCGTCTCTTATCAGTCAAGAGCGCTGATCGGACTGTGTCATGGGGCACGTCCCCCCCTGGATTTTCTACGCAATTGGGTTAGGCAAAACTGGGAACCTATTGGGGGGAAGCCTATTGCCATTCAATACCTCCCAAACAACTACTTCTTCTTCCTGTTTGAAAATGAGCACTCGGCCCCTTACCCTCCTTAGCCATGGGCAATGGATGCTTAGAAGCTCCCCATTGTCCCTGTTCAAGTGGTCACCAGAATTCGACCCCTCTGGTCCCAAGCTGACCTGCGTCCTGATTTGGGTCGAATTCCCCAACCTGCCGCTACATCTTTACCCCTTTCTGAAAACGCTAGCCGCTCCCTTGGGTAGATTGCTAGGGCAAAGACCATACACGGACATTAACCCGCGTTGACACCCCCAGCTACTAATAGAAATTGATCTGAGTAAAACCCTAATTGATTCATTGCTGATCACTGGCACAGAGGGAAATTTTGTGAAGAACCAACCTGTCCTCTATAAAAATCTCCCTAATGCCTGTTTTAAGTGCCTTAAAATAGGATATTTCATTTGGGACTGGCCCGAGTGGAAGGACAGAGTGAGTCCAGAACTCGACAAGACTAATCCCCATCCTAAAACCGGTGAACCTCAAAATGATGGGTTCCAATCGGTCAGTAGGAAGGGTAAGAGCAAACATCAGTCATCCCAGAAATAAAATAGTAATAGTAAGAGTAGAAACACTAATAACAATAGATACTCCCCTCTTCTCATGAACTTAGATACATTAGAAGGGAATGGTGAAAAGGGGGTGAATGGAGCAAAGGGGGAGGATACTACAACAGAGCTAGTCTCTGATGAGGTAATAGTGGAGGAAACCCAAGGAGAAAACAAGGGGCAGACCACTAGGCCTGATGAAAATGCCATGCAACCAGAAAACCTAAACTTTGACCTCAACGAACAGAATGAAGATGTCGAGTTCTCACAGGCAGAGGAAGAGGAACTACCAATGGGGAGAGAACCCCCTCTCAGCCCCATCCCTGCTGAAAGTCCAGTCAAAGAGGTAGGTAATAGTCAAAACGCCAAAAGAAGGTACTCAAGTGTAGGGCAAAGTGCTAGTAACCCATTTGGGCAAACAAAGGGACCTCAGAAGAAAGGGAAACAAAAAAAAACATAAATCTGATAATGAATAAATTAAAAATTGTTTCTTATAACATCAAGGGGTTGACTGATCCCAAAAGGGCAACTATACTCAGGGAATGGCTCAAAGTTAGTGCCATCCTCCCCGATGTTATTTGCCTACAGGAAATTAAAGTGTCAGGCCCCCCTCTTCTTAAGAATATGCAATCAGTGTCTAAGGAATATGTATGGTTCATAACAAACCACACCAATAGAAGAGGAGGAACATGCATTGGTGTCTTCATCAAAATTAAGGACCTAATATGTAAGACAATTATAGATACGGACAATCACTGGGTGGCAGTCCTTTTTAAGAATCAGAATGAATTAGCTGTTGTATCAATGTATGCCCCTAATACCTCTTCTGAAAGATGCAGGCTATGGGACTCATTTCAGGTTATCAATTGCCCCATCATCATCGCAGGTGACTTCAATATGGTTGAAACATGTAAAGACAGGTATTTGGAAAAAGGTTCATGTCTTGCAGGAACTGAAAGGAGTAAGTGGTTGGTAACTAAAGCCTACCATGGGCTCACAGATGTTAGTGAACAACTAGGATTTACTTGGAGTAACAATCAAAGTGGATCCTCTTTACGTAAGGCTAGACTAGATAGATTTTATGTTGCTGCTGGATTGCTGGCCTCCTATGCCAATGTAAAAGTAAAAGTACTAGACAACTTAGTTATGTCTGATCATAAGCCTATTCAACTGACTCTCTCTTACTCATCCCAAATAATTAGGGCTGGTTGGTTTCATGCAGACCCCAGACTATTCCAAAACAAAGCAGTTAGGGAATCAATCCAAGAAATCTAGACATTGGCCTTCCAACAAATATTATCCCCAGCTCACTCATGGACTAAAGCCATTAGAGACACCCAACATTTCTTGAGGGATGTAAAAATGAAAAAGACCCAACAGGTTAGGGAACATAGAGCTAGACAATACTCAGCATATAAATCCTTGGAGATCAGGATAGAGGCTGGGGAGATCCAACTGCAACATGACTCACAAAGAATCAAGCAGGAACTAAGATCTGCTAAAGAAAAAGAAGCTATGGACATACAACTCTTCACTAGGCAATGGTGGGCTGGCAAAGCAGATAAACCCACCAAAGAAATGTTCCAAGTCCTTAGGAAAAAAAAGAATAGAGACTCCATCCCTATGCTTAGAAAGGAAGATGGTACACATGCGCAAAACAATGGAGAGAATCGCCTTATAGCCAAGGAGTTCTTCTCTAAAATGTTTAGCTCCCCTAGAGAGAGCTCACCGGAAGAGACAATTGCTAAAGCTAAGATAGCGATGGCCAGGAGGAAAGTTGTCCCCCCAGGCTTGGCTGAGGTTCTAGATGGGGAGCTCTCAGCTATTGAGATCAGTGATGCCATTGACTCTCTAGCATCATGGAAAAGCCCAGGGATTGACAGCCTTCCGAATGAATTCTTCAAAGAATACAAAGACATTCTTATTCCGCCCCTTCTTATGGTATGGAGGGAATCCCTAAAATTTGGAGCCTTGCCTCATACAATCAATGAAGGGGTGGTCAAGCTAATCCAAAGAGGGATGACAAAGAGCTTCTAGCTAATTGGAGACCCATAACTTGTCTCACATCAGCCCATAAGGTCTTTGCTAAAGCCATAGCTAGGAGGCTATCTGATCAACTTGACCACTGGATAAGAAAAGAACAAAAAGGGTTCATTAAATGGATATACATCCTAGACTCAATAATTTCCCTATGGGAAGGCATCGAACAAGCCCAAAGAACCAACCAAGATTTTGTTTTCTTCAAGATTGATTTTGACAAAGCGTATGATAGGTTAGAATGGGATTTTATCCTTCAATCCCTCCATGATATGGGGCTAGGGAGGAAGTTCATTAAATATGTTAGTACCCTGTTTGGTAATGCTTCCACCAGAATAGCCATTAATGGAGAAATGACTGACTCCTTCCCATTGAGGAGATTGATAAGGGCAATATTAAAGGTATCAAACTCCCCAACAACAAAGACATGGTTCTCAACCAGTTTGCTGATGATACAAATGGTACAGTCAATAACGATCCAGTCTCACTAGTGGCCTTTTGGAACTGCTTGCAAACCTTTTGCAAGGCTTCTGGCTCTGTGATTAACCCCAACAAAATAGGAATTAAAACACTAATTACTCCTTGTCCTAGATGGCTCCTGGATGAAGGATGCAAGGAGCTGGAAACAGGCAAAGTATTTAGACTATTAGGAATACCCATGGGCTTTGGAATTTCAATGAAACAAAGATGGGACTGGGTTTTGGAAAAAATCAGGGGCAAGTTTGAAAAATTGAAGGGGCTGCAGCTCAATATGGCTGTAAGATGCATGGTTCTTAAACACATACTAATTCCATCCACAATATACTTTTTGGCTTGCTGGAAACCTTCTAAGGCAGGAATGAAGCAACTAGAACAACTAGGGAGGAACTTTCTATGGAGTGGGGATGGAGAACAATTCAAGGTACCTAAAGTGTCTTGGGCTATATGTACTACACCTAAAAAATTAGGTGGTCTTGGTCTGCCCAACCTTCGCATCCTGGCTGACAAACTGGCAGCCAAATGGATTGCAAGAAGTATCATAAGGGAAGAAGAAGACTAGATTACTTTAATCAAGGCAACCACTGGCAAATTTCAGGTTAAGGGCTGCCCTAAATGGAAATGCCTAGACCCACTAACGATAACTATCTGTCCTGTCAATCTGAAACCTAAAGACTGCTCGCCCCTGGCCAAAGGACTTTGGGAGGCCTGGTTCAAGTACAAAAACATGTTAATCCCCTCTCCCCGCCCCAACCTCACTCTGCCCTGTTGTTCCAAGGACTCTATCTGGTTCAGCTTCCATAAGGGAGCAATCGCAGACAACCAGTTGAACTTAGCATACAAGCTCTTCAAGAAAGGAATTAGAATCTGGAGGGACATATGGGATCCAGCCCTTAAAACGTGGATGACCATGACACAACTAAAGCAGACATTCAAACTTAAAAGACAGGAACTAGACCTGGTAACTGAAAGGGTACTCTTGTGGGATTCGAACGTGCCGGTTATGAGCAATCTCAACTACCACTTCAATCACAAGGGGATCAGGTTATTAGGGGACAAACCACTGCTCCCCCTGCCTGACTTGATAAATAGCAATGCTCCACTCTGTAATAAACTAAATAACAGATGGCATATTAATTGGGCAGTAGCTCAGTGGAACTATAGGTTTAATAACATTTGGGCTCCCTCTATTCAACCAAAGATGTCCTGTCTGATGTGGCTCATTACCCTCAAAAGTCTATGGACTAATGAGAGAGCACTCAAAGCTGGTTTGGGGAATGGTTTGTGTACAAGGTGTGGACAACAGGTAGAATCAATTTCACATATTTTCCTTAACTGTACCAAAAATGCTAACATCTGGTGTTTTCTGCAAGTTACAGTCTTCAAGTATCACCCCACTAAACTCACCTGGAAGGAGGTGTTATTAGGGGAAATCTATGGTCTTCCCCCCTCAATTTGGAATTGGATCACAAGCTATTACTTATGGCACATTTGGTTAAGTAGGAACAAGAAAGTGTTTGAAAACCTTGATGTGGATCCTATACATGGACTAAAATCTGACCTCCTTTTGGAGGTTGAGAAAGACACAACTACCATCCTCAAGCAACACGAAGACAGCTTAAAGGAGGAACTAGAAACTACAGCTAATGTTGATTTGGCAGCAATTCTTCTGGATATCAAGAAGAAAAGGTGCTGACAGCACAATAACATACCACCATCTAGATTGCCAGGGATTTGGATAGAAGATTACCTATTCAATATCATATAAGAAGTATTTTTGCTTTTCCATCCTCTATTCCAATAAATTTTACAAATTTGGTTACACATTTACCCCTGCCCGCATTGGTTAGAGATATATAAAATTGAATTTGTAAATATATTCTATCCATGCTTTCATCTAGTAAGATGGAGAACACCAAAATTGCATTCACCTCTTTTTTTAGTTTTTTCCAACACAAAAAACATATAGCTTCAAGAAATTGTTTTCCACTTTTAGAGTTAATATACAATGAATATTCATTAGATAGTGGCATGTTAGGTGTTTTCATATGCATATGAAATTTACATTCTTCCTCAAAAATTTCTCGACAAAAATTTTCAGTAGTGAGTAGCTATATATAGAGTATGTCACAACAAAGAGTTAATCAACATTTGTGATTGTTTCATATCATGGGAAAATTATCAAAACAGATCATGCACTATTGACAATGACCCGACAAGACAAACATGTCATGAAAATTGTTCCATCTTTTCAATCTATCCCTAGACATCCAGATGGACCTCAATGAATGGTTACCTCAACTCCTTCCAATACCACTTTAAACCATTGTACATCAAATATTATCATAGAGAAGCTACGGTAATCCACTAAGGTAACACTTCGCAAGTTCCCAAAATACTCCATCTCATCTACTACAATATTCAGATCCATGGCTCGCCGCTGTTGGCTCTCTTACTCAAACTTTGCCATGATACCACAGTCCATTGTGGAGCACATTTTGTCGATGCACTCAACTCAGATATGTCACCTGTGCAACCACGTCGCATTATAGATTGTATACTATACACTGAAATGGTTAGATTAGTTATTGCATATAAAATCTAGATATGACAATAAATAAATCATGTAATCACCTTCGGACAACATTTTCTCAAGAATTTTCACTCCTCCCTAGAGATCACTATCCCTTTGCACAAAGCTATGGTCAAAGCTTCATGCAACCACCACATAAACATAAACCGTGGCATCTTCTCCATTCTCTCAGAATATCGCACTGGTCGATGGTGTGTATTGCATCGAAATTTTGATCGTGCTTCCTCCACTCTCTTCTGGCCTGCTCATACCTATCGAGCCACATTTTCATGGATGCATGATGCAATATACAAAGACGATTTACTTTCTCCTCCATGGTACCATCCATCCTCTTTTCTACCCCATTTTCAACCACCACATCTCCAATTAGTCTATCATCATCCTTTAGTATCCATAGCATATTATTGTACGAATCCACCATTGGCACCCACTCCGAAATATGCACTAATGCCTCCAGTACTAGCCAACCTTTAGCCATATTTCCTTTTAGCTAAGCTCATTGTCACACCTCAAAACCCTTTAGGGTTTTCAGGCAGTAATCCAAGAAGAATATCCACCGCATATGGATAGGTTCTCAATCTCCACTTCATTCATGAGATGTACCAGGAGGCGAGTTTATATCATGAGCATGCTTGTGGGTAGGTACTTCTCAAAGAGACATGCCGTCTCTATTGCTCCCCACCTTGCGGATTCAATAGAGGATATCTTGATCTCATTCTATGAGATCCATTGCACTAAATTTGACATCTTATAAATGGATGAACATATTTCTAAAGTGAGACACCCTGCAATCGCGATTGGTAATACAAACTACCAGAAATTTAAATCACCACGAACATCAAATCAACACAAAATAGTGAAATATTGAGGTTACTTGCTATCAAGGCTGTTGGGATGAACCTGGCATATCTTATGCTAATCATGGGATTTTTTTCTTAATAGTTGGTCATCTTTAGAAAAAGCAGACCTAAGAGAATGCATCATACTCATCGAGGTGTAGATAGACCTGATATTTTGCTTCACCATGCACTCTTCTTTAATGGACAGGACCCAAGGAGCATAAGGTAGTTATAAGAAGAGACCATCAAAGCTCCTGACTATGACCAAAGCTTCTCCATCTTGCCTACCTCCTTCAAATCCATTCGTGCCCCCACAATGTCTCTCTTTCTTATGATATGGTCCCACAATAAGCTACCCACATTCTTGAAAATGTGCATGAGATCTAACAAATGATTGATCTGTAAGTGGATCCAATATGGCAACTCATAGCGAACTAAGAACCATCGCATTTCACTTTTTTTGGGGAAGTTGATTTTAGGGGGTGGATTGTGGAGGCACGAGAGAAGGGCAAGTATGGGAGGGGAGGAGCAGGGAGAGACATGGTAGAGGGGGAAGAAGGAGGTTCATGAAGGAGGTGGAGGGTAGTGGAGGAAGTAGAAGGGGATGGTGGGGGCTGAGGGGAGGGTGGGGGGGAAGTTGGTGGAGAGGTCATTGGAGGAGATTAGGAGCACGCAGAGTAGGGCATGGTAGCTGCGAGTGTCTTATATATGCGGTGGGTGGCATAGGGTACCAAGCATTGAGGAAACCACCACAACAATGCTGGCATGGTGGTAGCATAAGGCCTGCTAGTGGTGACAAGCATGACTAGTGGAATGAGAGGTGGCCTAGTGGGTGGTAGTGCTACACTAGGGCCATGACAACTAGAGGAGAAAGGAAGAGGAGGGAGAAGGAGGAGAAGAAGAGTGGAAGGGGAGAGAGGGTGGGGGGCAGAAGCATGCAGGGAGTGTGAGGAGAGAGAAGAGGGACAAGTAGGGAGGGGTGAGGGGGTTACGCAAAGAGAAAGACAGGGGGAAGGAGAGATTAAAAAAACAAGAAGAAAAAGAATAAGAAGAAAAGAGAAAAAGAGAGTGAAGGGGGAGGTGACAGCCCAAGGGGGGATATTTTTAACATTATTTTTGTATTTTAAAAATTAATTATTATTTATTTAAGAAAAGAAAAGACATATCCCTTCACAACGCATGCATGCGAGCAAGTGGGGTAAAATAAATCAATGATGATGTGATCGAAAGGCGAAAGGAAGCACAAGCAAGCAGATGTGGCACAATGGACATGATGATGCATATTAGAAGGTGAAAAACCTGCATTCACGTGGGCACTTGGAGCTTGAATCATGTAAAACGATAGAAAAAATAATTCCAAAAAAATTGACAATAACAATAAGGGGCAAAAAAGAAGAAAATTTGGGCAAGGTGACATGGGGAATATGAGAGGACAACTTGAATGATAGATTTGGCCTCAAGAAGAGGCATCCAAATGGAAAATTTACAAAAAACGCATACGAAAAATATACTAAAAATTTTCTCTATCAAAATGGAATACCATAAAAAGAAAAAATGTCCAACTGGATGGGCCACAGAGGCCAGTCGAGTCAAAATATAGTTTCCAAAAGAGCAAAGCACGTTCACATAGAAAATGGTAAAAATGCAATCAAAAAATACATGCAAACACACACAAATTAATAGCAAATAATATGTGTGTTGGAATGATGGGCTATAAAAAGGAAAAACATGCAGTTAGAGGAGACAGTAGACAGGGTTTTAAGGTCAAATTATAGTTTTGAGTTAAAAAAGGCACGTTCACATGAAAACACGTTTGCTTCATATAAAATTCTTCAAAAATTAGGAATAAAGTATAACTTGCAAACAAGGGATTGTAAAAGGAAAAATGTATGGTTCAAGGGGATAAATGTCAGAATATAGATTCAATGAAGCAAGGGTGCATTTCACATGAGAATTCTGGAAAATAAGAAACCGACAAAATAAGGGAGGAAAAACCCCAAGGATGGGGTATAATATGATGGATGGGTGGAGAAGGGACCCTAACCAGGCATCAAAAAGAAATAATGCCATTTAAAGATCGACAGAAGGCATTATCATGAGTTTATGCAGAACAAGCTCACAGGGACACGTCCCCACACTTAAAACCTTAATGGATCAATAGGGGTCTACGCACTAACATACAACCCAACCTTTGCATCCCCACATTATGACATGACATACACAAAAACATGCAAGAATAGGATTAGAAATACTTTACCCAAGTGGTGGTTGAAAGTCATTAGCATGCTAGATATTGGAGGCACTCATTGTCACTTGAAGGTCACCATCAACTGTAGGTATCATAGCTTGGCACAATATGCATCAACATGGCAAGGACCATGTAGCAATACCTAAGGAGATACCATTACATATGAAGACTGCCAGTTGGTTTGGAGACGAAGCACATAGCTTTTCGGCTCACCGATCACTCAAGTTAATGGATGATAGAGCAATCACTCATTCCATGTACTTACAACACTTGAAGAGGAATGATAGGAATCCATGTCTCATATCCAGTTTAGAAATTGACAAGAGGAAGGGAAAAGAGGGAGTATACTAATGTGCACATGGATGATGCATCAATGTATCCTACCCTATCTAGCATAGGTGTGAGAAGGAAGACCAAGGAACCTTGTAGTGCCATTCATAAAATAGAGTGGCAAGTCTTGTTGTGGTTGCAAAGACTCGTCCCATGTGTGTATAAGGAAATAAGAACATACTTGATCACAAGTTGTCATAGCGTCCCTCAAACCTCACCTCTCTATTGAAAATAGAAGGTTACCTCATCTCTCTATTGAAAATAGAAGGTTTGTCACACTTTGCCCCTCAACTGATACTCTATTGATAAATATGGGAGGGCAGCCCAATTTGTGGCATCCATCAATGTAATCCTCATTATCACTTATGCGAAGGTTGTATACCTCGTGTGCAATTGATGGTGCAATTGTGCATCCTACCCTATACCAGCATACAGTGTGAGAAAGAAAGGCCATGGAACCTTGTAGTGATGTGCACTGAATAAATCATGCTTTATATATTAGGAAGCCCAACCCATGGGTGCAACACTCCATTCACACAATTTACCTCTCATTTGAATTGAAGAAAAAAGGACTAGTCACTTGCGGTACCCTCTATCTCACGCTCTATTGATGATACAAAAGACCCATATGCAAATCCCTATTCTATTATGAAAGTTTACATCACTCTCAATGGTTGCCAATGAAGATCAGTTTTGGCTTGTTGATTATGTCAGACAATTTCTACTGAAGAAAGGTGTACCCAAGAAGGTTACACCTGATCGATTAGAAACTTGAATTGGATGAAGATCTTGTGTCTACTATAGAAGTTAGATGTTCTTTGGATTCATAAGGACACTGTGCATGACAGAAGGTGGCTTTGAAATTGTTTTCATCAAAAGGTGTAATATATCTGGAATGTAGGATGTTGTTACCTTTTCCATAGCCAACTTCTCGACCCAAGGTTGTTTGCTACCTTTTCTTGGAGCGAGGCCTATTATGACATGGAATTTCTTCCTATAGATGTATGTATGTATGTACACACATGCATATACACATACACACATATTTTCAAATGCAAGCATAGCATTTTTCAAAACCATCCACACTACATCTGTTGGATTGAAAGAAAAGGAAATAGAATAGGGACATGAGTAGGAATAGAGGGTACACAAGAAATCATCTGTTTTGTCTCAACAAAATCCAATGAATGTGGCTATTAGAAGTATCATGAGAAGAATTAAAGAGCAAGACCAAAGGGGAATAGAAGATAGTCTTTGATTGTTACGATCCCTAGGGAGAAAAATACTCTTGAGCTGTGCTGATAGGCATTGATCGGGAAGGAATCATGAGAGGTGTTTATAGGTTGTATCAACACAGAGTTGTTAGGGTTTATTGCAAGCATCTTATAGAATCCCATCTAATGCTATTGGATCTTTCCAAAAAACTTGCCAAAGTAGGAATCACAAGCCAAGACAAGATCACCCTCCTTGAATTCATTCTACTTGATGAATCTCTCATAAGCATGTGAGGCTTCCATGCACTATAAGGCCATCCTTTGATTCTCATCCAAACATTCCAAGTGTAGAACGCAATGGTGCAAGGAGTTAACATCTCCTAATCACTCTATAATGGCCACTCGCAAAGAGGGCAATTCTAGTTTAATAGGGTAAAATGATTTTTGTGCCATAGATCAACTAAAATGGTGTCTCTCCTCTTATAGACTTATGTGAGATTCTATATGCCCAAAGGGCCTCTATAAGTCAATCATCCCAATCACAACAATGTGCAACAATCATCCTTGTGAGGGTTGAATGGAGGATATGATTGGTGACTTCAACTTTAGTTGTTCACTGTGGGATAGTAGGTTCTGGACTTGCAATGGCAGAACTTGTAGATCTCTTTTAGCTCTTCCACCATCTTGTTTAGAAAGTGAGAGTCTCGATCACTTACCAAATCCAAGGGAGTGTCAAAGTGGATGATCATGTTCTTGTACATGAATAGAGCCCACACTATTGCCATCATCTCACTTGAGAGCTGTGGCATCATACCACTTTGTCACATAGTCTATACAGACCAATATGTATTTATTGTACTTTCTTTTAGTTGAAGGTTTGAGTGGCCCCACAAAATCGATGCCCCATTCATTGAATGACTTCAAGGGGAGGATTAGTTGCTATACCAGCATTGCATTGGTTTTGATAGGCTTTCCCATTCACTGAAATGCATCACAGCACTCATAGTAATTATAGGTATCTTTGTGGAGGAGGATAGGCTACTAGCATCGTGTGAGTAGAGTTTTCTTGGTTGTGGCTTCTCCCACAAAGTGTCTACTATATGGTTTGATCATGGCATACCTTCACGATGATTCCAATCTCATCTCCTACTATGCATCTCCATAGTACTTCATCTTTACCTTTCTGAGTGTGCTGTCTAGCAAGGTATAGGGGACTGATTCTAATAGAAGCTTTTTCTTCTCTCTGCTAGAGATGCCAAGAGGGTAACGTTGTCGGCAAGGATTCACAATCAACCATCTTGGAACATGCGCCATGGGGCCAACACAGTTCATAACCCACCTCTTCTCATAATAAGTCATAGCGACTCAAACTCAAAGCAGGGGGCCCAGTTGCCTTGCTCAAAATGAGAACCCTGCAGGCTAGTAGGCAAAAACGATGGTTTTTCCAAGAGGCACGGCCTACATGGAGGAGGTGGGGAGACATGGGTTGCCCAAGTCTCACACTCCCTTCCCTCATACCTACCCCCCCCCCCCCCCCCGATCGAATTTGAGTCCACTTGAATTGAGTTGGTTCCTATTGAGATATTTACAATCACACCTACTTCAGTCCCTTTGTAAGGAGCAGTGAGGGATCAGGACCAGAATCCCATATGCATAGTAGGAGAAAGTACCACCACTCAATTCCTATAAAGCATGGTACTTTCACTCTTTTTCTAATGCAATGATAGTACTCTTTTCTTTCGAGTAAAGTGTCATGTCACTGTCAATACACAAGATTGTGTTTATGAGTCCAACTCTCAATCTTGGAACCTAACTCACTTGTGTAACAATTTGTCCTTGTCAAGGTCAATTTCTTCATGAGTTTCTTTTTCCTCTTTCAACCTCCATAGCTTCCGCATCTGCCATGCTCTAGATCCCGCGTATTTTAACATGGTATCAGAGCGTAGCTAAGCATGGCTTAGCTCATTTTATTAGATCTTCACCTCTAGTGCATCTCTACTCAGCTCAGTCTCAGTCTATGAGCTCATTTTCCATCTCCACCTTCAAGCTTGCCTTCATGGCTGCCATAGCCAACAGCACCCTGTCAGATTGAAGCTCTTGTATCTCACTCCACAGGCCAAATCTTACCAAGCTTCCTTCTGGAGAAGTGTTCCCCCGCTATTGATGGTTCTCTTATCATCTCAAAACTTGACATTGACTCATCCACTACTCAGCATTGTCAATTTTCTCAGGTTCTGTTCTGTGGCCTCCATAGCTATACAAGACCTATTGCACTTGGAGGTTTCATATCTCATCATAGAGCTCATACCTTTTAAAGCTTCCTTCTAAAGAGTTGTTCCTTTTCTCAGGGAGAAGATTCCTATCACATGGCGTCTTGACATTGGTCACTCCAAAGCCCAGCATTGACAAAATTTGTGGTCGTTGTCCAAAATGCACCTGTTGTTTGTTTGTGTTGTTGCTACCATTGCTATAGGTCATAATGTTGATGACCACCATAGGGCATTGATAGCCCATCATTCAAGTTTCATTTTGATTTAAAAAGTTTGAAAACTGATCCATTGTAGCTCCCACAATCAGCAAAAAACCAAGGCTAGGTCAAAACCATAATCCAAGAAGCCATAGCCAAACTTCACTGAAGCTCAAAAATCTCATCATTTTCTCTCTTCTGCCTCTAGAACAATTCATTGCCACTCCGATCTACAGTCCCAGCATCAAATTAAGAAGGGAAAGATTTGGATTTGAGAGAACTTGAAGGATTTTGCAGATTTGGAAGACTCAAGGAAGAAACATAGTGTCCATTAACACTCATTTAGTGCTCTTAGCACTTGTGTCTTTTGACACATCTCAACCAACTCTTCTACTGCTCAAATTGAATAAGTCTAAACTTGATTTGCTACTACTCTTGCAAGTCTAACATGGGCAAAGACTGTCCAACTTCTCACTTCAAAGGAGTCGGGCTTTTCACACTTGGCAGACCCGCATCAAACTCATCCTGATGAAGAAGGGCCTCTGGGCCATTACCACTGGAAAAGAAAAGAAGCCTCGTGATGTGGACTTTGCTGTCACTTGGCAAAAGAACGATGATAAGGCTCAAGCCATTATCAAATTGGAACTAGATGACAGCTACATCCACCATATGGATAACTATGAGACTTCACAAGATACATGGAAAAGACTTGACACCTTGTTTGGTGCACAGTCTAAATCATCAAGGTACGGTCTCTTGATTGAGTTTTTCAGGCTTGAAATGAAGTCCAACACATCACTTGCCACACATCTAAATTACATGGAAGGACTTCTAACCCAACTTGCAGGAATCAATATTAAAATGGAAGAATATGTTTGTATATGTGTTCTACTTAAGAGTTTGCCTCCTGAATATAATAATTCATCAACAACTGTAATCAACATGCCAAATCTTGAACTTATTGACATCCAAGAATCACTATTAGAGGAGAAAAAGAAGCTAAAAACTAAGAAAGAACCAAGCATCTCTAGAGATGAACATGCATTATATGTTGGCAACAAGTACAAAGGCAAGAGGGATCAACTCTTCTATGACTTCTGCAAAAGGATCGGACACACTGAGAAGTTCTACCATGCCAAAAAGAGGTCCCAAAAGGCCTATCTAGTTGCAGTCAAAGAAGAAGGAGAAAACAGAGCAAAGGAAGAAGAAGAAGAAGAAGACCACCAAGAGAAGGACAGACCTCATCAGTCCTTCTATTCAGATAGACTTTTTTAGCTTTGTATTTCCTAGCCCTATTTCTTCAAACATAAACTTATAAACTTCTCAAATAGGCCATGTACTACAACCTCTATACACTTTGTGAGGCCCCTGCTATAGCCTCTAGATGTCCATCATGTTTGTGGTACCCACACTTAGCCTTTTTTGCAACAGTCTCTGGAGTTTTTCCATGTTTATGGTGTGCCCACACTTTGCATGTGTTGCTTTCATTAAAGCCTCTACACACTTTGTACTTCTGGTTGTGATTGAGGAGGGGTGTTGAGATATTTACAATCACACCTCCTTCGGTCCCTTTGTAAGGAGCAGTGAGGGCTCAGGACCAGAATCCCATATGCACAGTAGGAGAAAATACCACCACTCAATTCCTATAAAGCATTGTACTTGCACTCTTTTTCTAATGCAATGATAGTACTCTTTTCTTTCCACTAAAGTGTCATATCACTGTCAATACACAAGATTGTGTTTATGAGTCCAAGTCTCAATCTTGGAACCTAATTCACTTGTGTAACATTTTGTCCTTGTCAAGGTCAATGTCTTCATGAGTTTCTTTTTCCTCTTTCAACCTCCATAGCTTCCACATTGCCATGCTCTAGATCCTGCATATTTTAACAGTTCCCTACAAAGAGGATCGAGGTTAATCACCCAAAAAATGAGTAGCATGAGGATTCATCAACCATTTGAATTACCTATGGTACAAAGAACTCTAGAGCCGAGGCATGGGTTTCTTTGGGTCGTTTGTAATACGTCCCGACACCCTCGCACTCGCAAGATTCCCCATCCACCTAGCACGGAGAACAACTCGCCTTAGTTGGCCAGATCTCAACCCACTGGCCGCAGGTCCCAACCTTCATCTGAAGACTAAAGAAGGGTCCCTTGCCTTCATTTTCTTCTCTCCTCATTCAGATAGCTGAGGCGCTGCCACCTGCTCTAGCTTCCGCATCAAAGTCACAACTGCCACTTGTATCCTTGATTTGTTTTTTGAACTTGAATTAAAGTTGTCTCCCCCATCATTCCCTAGGCAAGTAGACTTAGAGTTTCTTCAACTAGGGCCTAAGCCGCATCCCATCATATGCCTCATACCGTGCCCAAGAAGGGTTTCTTTTCCCCCAACAACATGGGGAAAACCACCTACATATCGGACATGCAGATGGCTTTGAGCCTCTTATGGCAAGACTGGCCATCCCATTGTAGAGGCTCCGCGGGAATGAGAGATCAATGTCATCGCCTCATGCCTGGCTCCACAACAAAACTCCTGTAGTAGCCTCCCGCAATAGACCGCAACTATTCCCCATACGTTGCCATCTGCCTTGGTTGGTTGCCACAGCCATCTTGTCCCTTGCTTGTCCTCCGAGGCCGAGATCAATTGCCCTTGCCTCATGAAGGGCTCCACTGCAGGAAATGCACACTCACACGGAGTCCGATTCTCCCGCATGAGCATCTTCAGGCTTTTTCTTCAAGGAGATAAGTCTAAAACATGCTTCCCAGAGATCGGTAACACATTCCATCCTCATCCCCTATATGATACAAGTCCTTTAGCTTCACATTGGGTCCCATAGCATGTTGTGTTGCTTCCAGACCTGCACATGTTACCCCCTTCTAGCTTCCACCTTGAGTTCAAGACACCTTGGCTTCCACTCTTGGGCTCGATTTCTTTAAGCTCACCCCAAGTACACGAGCATCCAATCTTTCGGCCTTCTCATAGGCCTTCATCAGTCCACATCTCTTCCCTTGAATCCACATCCATGGCCGTTCCTTTATCCTTGCGGCTCAAGGAGTCTTCCCACATGTCTCCCTATGCCCTGCCATTGGTCCATCTCCTCAGACCCTAGGAACCTAAATTTCCGCTTCTTTACCCCACTCACCAAATCACAAGTTCCTAGCTTCTTTATATGGATAGATCAACACATTAACTTCATAGTACATTATCTTCATAATATCTAATAAGGTATAATTGCTTAATCACATCTGCATGAAGCGTTCATTTGGCATCCTTCCTTATGATTTGATAGCATATCATATATAACCACATCCCTTGGTTTGCCAAGGAATATGTCAATTTATCCGTGTGGTCAACTCAAGGTATGGAGAAAACCCATTATCAAGCACGTGCTAGCTATTTCAGCCATACAAGACATGATGGAGGAGTAGAGAAAGCCAACACTTTAGAAGAATTAAACCAATGGACATACAGAAAGATTTTCCATAGAGCTAATAGAAAAGAAGCACTAAGAATATCTGAAATCAACAAAGCAATCTAACATGTGGAGAGATAGAGAAGAAAATAATCATGGGAGAATTTTGATGCATCAATCAAACATACTATGTGGCAACAAACAATTCCTCATAAATACTTGAGATATTTGTAGAAATTTTGACACAGAGGAACACTTATCAATTATCAATTTTTGGAAGAAACATTTTACATAACAAATATACAACTCACTTCTTTTGAAACACCACTATTCTTGTGTATAAAATAATGAAGCTCACTCCTCTACTCTTAGCCTCTTTGAAGATGGCCCAACTTTTTCTTATAATTGTTGCTCTAGTTCATTTAAAGATTGTTGATCAATTTTTGGAATTGATCTACTTCTAAGAAAGCACCTTTTTCCATAATTTGCAAGTGTATTGGAATCCTTGATCCCACTCATGAGCCCAAATGGTGCATATGCTAAGTGATATTTGGCACATAGTTTTTGGAAACCACGGCCTTGACAAAAAATTCCACAGCTTCTTGTTTCTCCAAAAACATTATCTTATTTATGCTCCACCTAATAGGATACCCTCCAAGATATCTTGATAGGATCTTCAATGCAAAAAGGGGGAACTCTGCATTGTCCCTTGAGAACTCATGGTGAAATGCAATAAACTTTGGAAAGGTGGGGTCTTTGATGTAATGGCCTAAGAAAAGTCCTTGCATAAACCTCCCTTCCATTTGCCACCTACATGGCCAATGAAATGATCTTCATACACAACAAGCTCAAAAATAGCAAGCATACCTAGTGAGTCTTAGCAAATTTTTTATGAAAATCAACATGGTATCCAAATGAACATAGTTTGTGAAACAAACCTTTTGATTTTCATCTGAAATGAGAAACTCCTCACTCCATATTTGGATAGATAATTGGCCGATTTGCAAGGACTTAGTAGTCAAGTCCTTGTTTCATCTGCCCAAGTGAGAAACATTCAATTTTTTTTGTATTGCCATTGACTCTTCCTCTAAAGGAATGGATGACTCGTATTGAAGTACATCCTTGTGTCAAGATTGTGGGAGAGAAGGAAGGAGTCTCACTTGTAGCTTTCTTGCTTGCACAATGGGGGAAGACACACAAGGGTGGAGGCTGAAAACAGTTTTCCTCTTCTTAGTTGTGTAAGCCAAAAGAACTCTCATACAAAGAAATAGAAGAACCCTATATACGGGTCTCAAAACCAAACTCAAATAACTAAGGTGGCATACTAACTGAGCCATGAACTAGAGTAGATAAGGATAGGTGTCATCTAGCTATTATTCATGGGCGGTGTACCAACCGCATCTGCAACTAACACATCGGTGACATAAATGCACAACGGTCACCTTGGCATATCACGAGTGGAGCTCGATATCTCAACACTCCCCCTCGAGCTCAATCCCAATTCCTGCACACCAAGCAGGTCTCTGAACTTGCGCAGCTTCTCTGCGCCCAATGCCTTCGTGAATATGTCAGCTACCTGATCCTCTGTGTTGACATAAACTAGATCAATAAGACCTAGTAAAACCCTCTCCCGCACATACTGATAATGCACTTCAATGTGCTTTGTTCTAGCATGATAGACTGGGTTATTTGCCAGATGTATACTGCTCATGTTGTCACAATAAATCACAACCGGCCCATCTGTAGGCTGATGCATATCATAAAGTAGCTTATGCAACCAAGCTATCTCACATGCAGCCATTGCTACACCCCTGTACTCGGCCTCTGTGCTCGACAAGGCAACTGTAGGCTGTTTCTTGCTGCTCCAAGTGACTGCAGCACTCCCAAAAGAGAACACATATCCACTGGTAGATCGTCTATCAGAAATGCTACCAACCCAATCAGCATCAGTGTATCCATGCAACTCTATCTGAACCTCAGTCTCATAAAATAGTCCATACTGCAATGTGGACTTCACATACCTAAGTATGCGTCTAGCCGCATCCAAATGCGGTTTCCTTGGAGCCTGCATAAACTGACTTACCAATCCAACAGCATAGCTCAAATCTGGCCTGGTAATAGTCATATAAATCAAACTTCCTACTATGCGTCTGTACATAGTAGGGTCTTCCAAAAGCTCACCTGTATCTGCGCTCAGCTTCACATTCTGCTCCAAAGGAACTGAAATAGGCTTACAGCCTGTCATCCCATATTTAGACAGTATGTCCAATCCATACTGCCTCTGCAAGAGCTGTATCCCACTTGGTGATCTAATCACCTCAATGCCCAAGAAATAACGCAGCTCTCCCAAATCCTTCATCTCAAACTTCTGCTTCAATACCATTTTCACATGAAGGATATCTTCATCACTGTCATCTGTCATAATCAAATCATCAACATAAATGACAAGTAGCATAATACATTTCTCTGTTTTTCTCACATAAAGTGAGAAATCTGCCTTGGAAATCTGAAAGCCAATAGTGACAAGATACTGTCCTATCTTGTCAGACCATGCTCTAGGTGCTTGCTTCAAGCCATACAAGGCTTTCTTCAACCTGCAAACAAACTCAGGATGAACATCATGCACATAACCTGGTGGTTGCTCCATATAGACCTCTTCTTGCAAGTCACCATGCAAGAAGGCATTCTTTACATCCATTTGATGTAAAGACCATTCCTTTGATGCAGCCATAGCAATGACTGCTCTTATGGTTGCCATCCTTGCAACCGGACTAAATGTTTCTTCATAGTCAATGCCATATGTTTGTGCATACCCCTTGACTACTAATCTTGCCTTGTATCTGTTCACAGAACCATCTGCATTGTGCTTCACTTTATAAACCCACTTACAGCCAATTGCATTCTTACCTTTAGGCAAAGGTACCAATTCCCATGTAGCATTTGCTTCCAAGGCATCCATTTCTTCATCCATGGCTTTCTCCCATTTTTCTTTTCCCATGGCTTGCTCAAAAGAAGTGGGTTCTGGTTCATGTATCACTTTGACCATATATGCATAGTGAATGGTTGTAAATCCATCATATTTCAGCCTATCCACAGGATACCTAGCTCTCGTAGACCTGCGCAAAGTAGGTTCACTCCCAGGTGCTCTCAAAACATCCCTGGTTTTCCTTACTCCAGGTGTAACAATAGAAGGAATGCCCAACTCATCATCAATGCTCTGTTCTGAGCCACTGGATTCACCATCCACATAAGAGTGACCTGCATTCACATCAAACATGGGCTGATCAACCTTCTCTTTTCCTTTTCGTGATACCTGCATACCAGTATCTGCATTGCTTTGAGAAGATTCTCCTGATCTCAATCTACCTGTCCATGGTTAAGAATGTGAACCACTGCTAGAGGATGCTCCAGGTCTACTAATATTTTGTGACTGCTGCTGTGAATTCTGTGCAGCATTACCATTTTGTGCATCTACATCATCAATCACATTTACTGGTTTATACCAGCTACTTATCTCATCAAAAACAACATCTCTGCTCACTGTAAACTTACGAGTAGAAGGGTTATAGCATCTATACCCTTTTTGCTGCACAGAGTAACCAATAAAGATGCACTTCTCAGCTTTTGGATCCAACTTGGATCTCAACTCATCTGTCACATGTACATAGGCAATGCAACCAAAAATTTTCAAATGAGAAATATCTGGTTTCCTACCAGTATACCTCTCCTCTGGAGTCACCCCATGTATTGCTGCAGTGGGAGTCCTGTTCATTATCTAGACTGCTGTAGCAATTGCTTCAGCCCAATAAAAATCTGGCAGGTCTTTTTCATTGAGCATGGCACGAGATACCTCTCCAATATGCCTGTTTTTCCTTTCTGCAATTCCATTTTGTTGTGGGGTATGACTGCATGAATATTGCTGCTTTATGCCATGCTCCTGCAGGAACCTTGCAAACTCATTTGAGAGATACTCTCCCCCTCCATCTGACCTTAGGCATTTTATTTGCAGGCCTGTTTCTTTTTCAACCATAGCTTTAAGAGTTTTGAAATGCCCAAAAACTTCACTTTTCTTTTTCATAAAATACACCCAAACTTTTCTGCTATAGTCATCAATAAAACTGACAAAATAATGACAGCCTCCAAGAGATGCAGCTTTAGTAGTCCACACATCAGAGTGGATTAATTCCAATGGCTTCTTACTCTCTTGAACATGTCTAGGAAATGGTTTCCTTGCCTGTTTTCCAAACTGACAGGCTTCACACACCTTATGCATTTCTGCAACCTTGAATTTAGGCAATCCTGCAACAATGTTTTGGGCCTGCATTGATTTAAGTCGCTGTACATTAACATGACCAATGCGTTTATGCCAGATATCAATATCTGCAACTACACCGGTCCCATGTGCAAACATTACTGCACTCAATTCAGGCATGTCTACATCCAATGTAAACATTCTGCCCTTCTTCTTTCCTTTTGCTATCAAGCGACCTTTATTTTTCATATCCTCAACAAAGCATCCATGAGGATTAAATCTGACCTGCAAGCCCTGCTCAACCATTTGACTAACAGAAACCAGATTCTTGGTGATATTCGGGACATGAAATACATCGGACAGGTATTTCTTTTTCCCATCTTACATAGACAAGGGAATTTTTCCAATCTGCACAATAGGATGTGCAGTATCATCACCAGTCTCCACAAATCATGGTTTTTTCATTTTTCTTGCATCCTCCATCCATTCTGCATGACTTGTCATGTGGTTTGATGCACCTAAGTCAACATACCATACATCATTGCTTTGTTCTACACTTGTCACAGAATTGTTCATGTACTGCACCATGAACAAATGCTCATTTCTGTCATCACCCTGTCTACTAGAAGATGCATAATTTTCTTGTTGCAGTTTTTCATTCATGATGTCATTCTGCTTTTTATAGCAGTCTTTAGCCATATGACCCATTTTACCACAGTAGTAGCATTCAACATTACTGTTTGCATTTTGACCTCTTTGCCATCCACCACGACCTCTTTGGCTCCCCTTGCCTCTAGAGTTACCACGTCCTCCTCCATAGGACTGGTTTTCTTGAGTTTGCTGCATATTCTGATTTCTACCACGGCCTCCAAATCGGCCTCCTCTACCTCTGCCTCTACCTCTTCCAGCATTTGAGTAGAAGACAGCTTCTTTTGAAGTTCCTCCTGAAGAAGATGCACCACCATTTCTCTGCTCCTCGGAAATTAGAAGAGCAATCAACTCCTCAAAATCAGGAAATCTTTCACGGACAGAAATGGATGTTCGAAACTGTGCATAATCCTTTTCTAGACCATTCAAGGTCACAGAAACTAAATCATCATCTTCCACTGGCGACCCAATGGAAGCAAGTGCATCTGCAATCTTTTTCACCTTCATGTGGTAGTCATTGATGCTCATATTTTCTCTTTGCACATTATGCAACTCTTGCTTGAGCTGCATTTTCCTGGCTTGAGTATTTGTACTATACATTTTTTACAAAGTATCCCATGCCTCCTTTGGCGTACTTACATCCTGAATATACACAATCATAGAGTCTGAAATACTGATAGACAGCCAGTACATAACTTTCTTGGCTCTCTCATGCCATGCTTTAAATGCCTGCATTTGCTGTTGATTGGGAACATCAGGAAAAACTGGTTCTTCTTCATTTCCTGCAACAAATTCCCAATATCCTTTTCCCATAAGGAAATTCGTCATTCTAAACTTCCATGCTTGGAAGTTGTTCTTGTCAAGCTTTTCAGTGACAATCTGTGAGAGAGAATCAGATGCCATTACAGAATACTGCAAAAATTTCTGTCACTGCAAAAAACACAGCTTCACCCTCACAAGGGCAAATCTGCAAAACTGGCGAAAGTGGTATTTGACCACACAGTCACTTCCTAGTGACGATTTTGCATCAACAAGCAACAGGGATGATTCTGTAACTCCCAATGTCTCTACACACAAGTATACGATGCAATCTCTATGGTAACTTTTCACCGACCTGTAGAACAGTGGTCGCACAGCATAAAACAGGGCCTTTTCCTGAGTGCGTGCAGAAAACTTCCGCCTTCAAAACAGGCCCCGAAATGGCCTCAAATCAAAAAAACAGGGCCTCCAAGAGCTAAAGCTCTTGCCCGCAGCATATACTGCCCTCTTGCTTCACCGCGAAGGGCGTCTCAACCTGAGACAATGCACTCTTGCAATTTTCGGCTGTGCTACCTGCAGAGATCTGCTCCCAAAACAGAAAATAAAAGCAACACTGCTCCTCTTACCAGACCACCGCGAGCTTGGCTTGCTTTCTTGAGCTCCTTACCACGAACAAGGCTCTGATACCATGTCAAGATTGTGGGAGAGAAGGAAGGAGTCTCACTTGTAGCTTTCTTGCTTGCACAATGGGGGAAGACACACAAGGGTGGAGGCTGAAAACAGTTTTCCTCTTCTTAGTTGTGTAAGCCAAAAGAACTCTCATACAAAGAAATAGAAGAACCCTATATACGGGTCTCAAAACCAAACTCAAATAACTAAGGTGGCATACTAACTGAGCCACGAACTAGAGTAGATAAGGATAGCTGTCATCTAGCTATTATTCATGGGCGGTGTACCAACCGCATCTGCAACTAACACATCGGTGACATAAATGCACAACGGTCACCCTGGCATATCACGAGTGAAGCTCGATATCTCAACACCTTGTATATCATAGTCAAAGTCTATGCTACTCTATGGAGAGTTATTGTGTTTCCTTGACATTTGAAACCACAAGCTAATACTTATCCCAATCCGATACAATAAGACTGGAATCTCTTTCTAGATTCTATGCAACAATGGCTAGGCAGTAGTCCTCCTTCATGTTAAAAAGGGACTGGATATCAAATAGGAGAATATACTGCCTTTTGCCAATAAGGAAGGAGTGGAGCAAAGCAGTGGGAACTTCACCAATATCCTCCTTAACCTCTTGCTCAACAATAGAATCTACCATCTCTGTGTTCTCCCTTCTCAAAGCTTCAATATCAAATTGAGTACTTTGCTCCCTCTCACTAGCTACATCTACTAGTTGTGAAAACTCTTGCACTCCCTTTGTCTCCACTTCACATGGTTGTTGTGTATTTTCTAGGTCTTAGAGACAGGATCTTTCCCTTTATCCCCTAGCAACACGTGTAGAAAGAATACAAACATGTGAAAGTACTCAACAAGATGGCACATTAGATCTACCTTCTTCATGCCCTCAGGAACCCTTAGCACTGCCCTATAGAACCTTTTCCTTTGGGGCTTATTAGCAAAGGCATCATTCATGTGAACATACTACATGCCCTCGATAGGAACCTCTCCAACAAATGCCCACTTCAAAAAAGGGGCCTCATGTTCCTTGAGGTAGACTCGCGAGGGCCTTGATCCATTTCTCCATGCAAAGCCAGTAATAGAAAACACCTTGGATACTTATGGTAGCTGATGCTCTTGTTCCACTCTACCAAGGAAATCTACAAGCATCTCCTCAGGATTTTGTCCACTCCTCCTAGGCTCTTGTGCTAGAGTGCTAGGAGTGCTTTCAATACTAGCTAGCTCTTGTGCGAGAGTGTTAGGACTGGCTTCACTCCTCACAAGCTTTGGAGTTCTCTCTATATGCTACACATGTGTAGCATCCATATCTGGAAACACAACTATATGAGAAACACCAGTCGACAAAGGGGGACCTAGACAACGCAGGGGGGGGAGGAGGGGGTGGTGGGGTTTCAAAACCTCAAGGCTCCCCCCCCCCCCCCCCCCCCCCCGCATCGTGGGGGTCCTTAGTAGTTTGGGGCAAGGTGGACCTACACAACGTGAGGGGAATGGGATCCAAAATCTCAAGGCCCCCCCACCTTGCATTGTGTGGGTCCTTGGTGGTTTGGGGTGGGGCGGGACCAGCACAATGCAAGGGGGGAGGGGTTTCAAAATCTTGACACCCCCTATTGCATTGTGCAGGCCTTTAGTGGTTTGGGGTGGGGATGGGAAAAAATAGCACAATGCAAGAGGGGGGGGATTTCAAAATCTCAAGGCCCTCCTCTCTCATTAAGCTGGTCCTTGGTGGTTGTTTTGGGAGGGGGGACTGCACAATGCGAGGGGAGACCCACAAGATTTTAAAACCCCCCTTCTTGCATTATGTAGTTCCAAATCTCGAGGGGGGGGCCAGGGAGGGGCGGAAGGGGAGGTGCAAGCTACTATACCAAAACAATAGAAGTCTATAAGAGAGTGCAATGAGGGCCACACCTTAGGACACAGAGAGTAAGAATGGACCTTCAATCAAGCAATACAAGCTAGGGGGAGGGCATGAGA
This sequence comes from Lygodium microphyllum, assembly GCF_053477565.2. Lineage (NCBI taxonomy): Eukaryota > Viridiplantae > Streptophyta > Polypodiopsida > Schizaeales > Lygodiaceae > Lygodium > Lygodium microphyllum. The sequence goes on along the minus strand of NC_141151.1, from coordinate 67,996,173 downwards.
GAGAGAGAATAGAGCAATAGAGAGGGAGCAAGTGAGTGCAAAAATAAGGGGGTGAATCTACTCCTAGCTTAGCTCTTTATAGCCTCGAGTATTGCATATGTAGTGACTATATATGCATTCACTATAGCACATATGAGGAACCTCACTGGTGGATACATGACCCCTCACTCATTTCTTCTTATGCAAAGGGACAACGGTGGTGGACACATGGCATGCACTTTTCATTCTCACTTGTGTGGATGCACATTCTTGCTGATGTGGCATCAAGTGTTGCCAGCACATGTAAGTGTCATATATAGCACATATTTTGATAGTCGACTGATTTTTCACTTTGCACGTTGCAAGCCTCTCGAACCTCCATTGCCCTGGATGCTCATCTAGGATGGTGAGTCTCTCCCAGTGCAAAGCCTGCACAATGCGATATGGCCATAATGAGCTGAAAGAGCATACTCCCCTCACTTTGTGCTTGCCCAGGTCCTGCACAATGCGAGGGGGATGTGGAAAAACTCTCAAAGCACCCCCCTTGCGTTATACCATCCCCCTCGACATAAGAGCCACACAACGTGAGGGGGGCCTTCCCAATCTTTTGTGACCCTCCACTCTCATGTTGTGACCCCACACTCATGTTGTGCAATTTTTATCAATGGCTAGGAGTTACACAATGCAAGACCAGGGGCCTCTTGATCTAGCAGGCCCCCACCCTTGCATTGTGCGGTTTCCTCCAACCCCACACAATGCAAGAGGGGAGGCTTCTAATTTGAGACTCCCCTATCCCTCACATTTTATAGTTCCTTTTCCCCACAAAATGTGAGGGGGGGCTCCTAATTTTGGGACCCCCCTCTGTCATATTGCGTGGATTCAGTCTCTTCTATCCCATTTCTCTAGTTTTTTCCCCTTCTCTCATTGTTGGGAGTTCTAATATTATGTTTGTACTCTTTCATAGACCTGGTTGGAACAAAGCATACCGTGAGAATACTCTCATCTAGAGACCCACACATTGCACAACAGGGAGCATCCTCTAAGCAAAATGTGTAGGATGATGCATCGGCCCTTGGCCCTCGGCCCTTGGCCCAACAAGCTTGCAGTAGGGATCCAGTTCTAGGAAGAGGATGATCCCCTTGCAGAATAGAGCTCATCGTAAATGGTACCAGTAGCATTCCTTGGTCCTTTTTAAAGGGCTAAGGAGGATGATGAACTACCATGAGCCTACAATTGTGAAGAGGCCATTTACCAGGATTGTTAAAGATATATGTGAAACAAACAACCTAGACTTCCATTAGCATGCCTCAACACTGGATTGCTTACATGAAGCTATCGAGGACTTTATGGTGGAATTTTCTTAGGACTCTTGCATTTTAGCAGATCATGCACATAGGGTGATAGTGATGCCTAGGGACTTCACATCCCTCAGGTTACTCAGGTTCAAATACAACAAGTTGCTAGTCTGACAAGGCATTATAGACAAGAAGATGAAGGAAATTTTAGAGATCCTTCCTCTCAAAAAGAGCAAGGAGGTAAGGGTGAGTGATGTCACACGCTCTCATTCCCACAACACGAGGCTAAATGCCCAGAAGGTTGCCCAGGAAGAAAGGGGGGCTCGTGAGGCGGAGGCCAAGGAGACAAACATTAAATGAGAGACTATATAGAAAGGAGAGAGGCATGTTGGCATGCATGAGGACAATCATGAGGCGCTTGAGATGTTGGCTCCATTTTTTTATGTTGTGTTGCCTCTAAGAAGCCTACACTAGCAATACCTCAGCGCCATCCACTTTAGTGAGGAGGATATTTGAGTCCTCTCAAACTTTCAAAAGGAGGTCAACAATCGTATAATGACCGCAGTCTTAAGGTACTGTTAAACTCTAAAAAATTTGCATGTTTTTCTCGTAATTATATGGCCTAAATCTTATTTTATTTGCTTTTGCATCTTAATTCTTATAAACCTTCCCTTTGATGTTCAAGACAAGGTTTTCATCATAGATTCTCTCCTATCAACAATTTTGACCCAAGAGAGAACATTGTATTTGGACACGTGCCCATTATATCACAAATAAAAATTTGTAAGAAGAAGGAAAAGTGATACAAAAACTATTTTGAATTCCATTTCCAATTATAGCAATTCAATTATAAAATCTCTAGATTATGTATAGGAGGGTAAATTTTTATTTGAATACTATAATTTTGGGATATTTACCATCTTTATATCCTCTCTATATTAGAAGTGTTCAAATAGTCGGTGTCATCATCAAGTACATATCATCTAAGTCAATGGTATTGGGATGGGGATATGGCATTCCAACTCAGGGCTTTGGGCATAGAGCTGGAGGGTCATACACAGGTGGTATTGAGAGATTTCGATGAGAAGCACACTTGATTAGATTTTCAACAATATTTGCTCTAAAGAGAATAAGGCCATCATCTGTATAAGTTACTAATTGCTCATCTTCAATAAAATCATAGAAATGAGACCAAGTATAAAATTGTTAAGGCTATGTGAGGTTAAATTAACAAAAATTAAACTTACATCGCCCATTCGTTGCCCAAGTAGATGTTCCGAGAGCAATTTTGCATTGTAGCAAACTTTTCATCTATAGCTATGGCCATCATCCTACTCTAGCACTCTAAAAAAGAATAATTATTGTATTGTCCAACATTTCATAGTCTTGAACCACTATCTCAAAGCCCTTTACTAGCTTTTCCAAAGAACTGATTTGGTAAAGTAAAACACACTTAGTGCTTTTCCTTTTCCCCCTCCCCCTCTCCCTTTCCATCTCCCTCTCCCTCTCCCTCTCATGGAACATACTGCTTCACATTGTCATGGTATCCTTCAATTGAGTTGGCTAGAAAGCATCTCTGTGTGGAAATATCACAAATAATCTGGCTCGAATGAGATCTACAAGGCAAGGAGGACAATCAAATTTGGAAATTTAAAAAAATATTTGAGATAACTTAAAAGAAAAATACCAAAAGGTCTTACGTTTCATGGTATGCCATAACCAAATGTTATATGAGATCCAAATTGCAATCTGCACATAAGGTTCACTATGATTCACGTTATTTGCAAATAGGAAAAATGTATCTTAGACAATGTATTACACTTTTGGATTATATATTCTATTTACCTTGTAGCCATTGTACTTGAACAAATAAGCAACAGGGATATTTAGGTCATCATTAGTTATGTCCATTTGCACTTGACGTAAAGAGACGTTTGGGCTTACGTTGAGCATCTCCTCCAACCAAACCTCCAACATCATCATAGGATTATCAACATCATCTTGTAAGTTTTGATCAATTGCCACAATCTTTCCATTCACATAATGCTAGCTCGTGTAATATAATGTCAAAATAAAATTTTGTGATACAATCATATATTTACAAACAATAGATTTCCATTCCATTTTGGACATAATCTCACACACTTCTTTTATATCCCAGCTCTATTGATTTGCATTTGAACATTGATGTTATTTTCCAAACTTCCTTATCATTTAAAAAATCCACAAAAACATATAGTGGCATGAAGATTGTGATCTTTACCTATCTGCTAACTATATTAGGATGTAGATATCTTTGAATATCTACATAAATCTTTAATCTATTAGATTCACATGTTTCCACTTCCGAGATTGGCCACTTTTCAAAGATGGGAGTGGAAGAGGGCAAAGAGATCCAAACCATGTTTTGCTTAATGGTGCATTGTAAAATTTTTCATTTAAAAAAACCTTGTCCTTGGTCAATGACCTATTACAGGTTGCTTTGTACACCTGCTTGCCAATAGAGCCGTGAATGGCATCAAAGATTCCAAGTATGATTTTGATAGGTTGCCAGTATTCAAGGTTTGATGGATATATATCTACAATCCTAAACAGACTTCAATAAATTCCTAAAATATAAAAACTTGGTTTCAAACCTATTGAAATTTTTTTAACTTATAGTTTAGTCTATGGCATGGCACGTCAATAGGCCAATTCTACAAACATAGTTCTGAGTACATGTACACATATTGTATAAGCACCTCCTTGATTTTTTCCCAGATCCTTCAACCTTGAAATCCTTGACTCACCCCTTGTAGGTTCAATGAATTTATTTCCACATTCTCTTCTCTTCCTTGTCTACAACATAACCCAACTACCAATAGAGATGGTAGTAGGAATCCACCTATTGTTATTAAGATCAAAATTTTTGTAGATTGTGATTGCTTTAATAGAAGAGGAGGGACGTTGAGGATGTGAGGCTTCCATTGGCATAGAAGATGAAGCAAAAGAAGATGTTGAGTGAAAAGAGAGAATAGAATAGAAAATATTCTGCAAAAATGAAGGGATAACAGGCACTTTGGTGAACTGTTTGAGTTTTTTGAAAAAAGGGGAGGGATACTACACTGGAGGGAAAAAATTTAGGTGTATTATTCAAGAATTTCAAGAAAATGACCAAGATACTGCAAGGTTGTACATGACTAACAAGAAATATCTCCATCTACTTTCTTTAATTATACCAATCCGCCTTGTTTCTTGTGCCTCCATGAATTTATACTCCAAACATACCCAAAAATGCTTCTTTTCAAAAATCTATAAAAACAAGATAAAAGACTTCATAATCAAAAAAATACCTATTTTACCATAATGGCAACTCTCCTCCTATTGGTTGAGAGGCTTTCTCTCTCTAAAACTAAAAGGCCCAAACTTGAGTCCAAATCTCCCCCTAGTCATAGTCAAAGAAGATTGTGCACTTGGATCCTCAGAATGACTAGAAATAGTCTTGATTTGGGAATTTTCAACTATGTTCTTGACAACAGTTCTAGAGGGAGGTCATTAATCTTTCTCTGTTTTCTAAAATATCCCTTGTGAATCCTTTTTTGTTGATTGAGTAGCTATATTAGGATATTGTGGTTGGATTTTCTAGTTGGCTTTAGGTGACAAAGGTTCTTTTGGTTTGGGAGATGTTGGCTGGGAGGCTGGACCAACAAAAATGGTGGACTATTCCTTGTCAAAACTTAAGATCTCTAACTTTTCCTTTTTTGAATCCTCTATTTTAGCATGAGAAGCATCATTAAGAAGTGGCTACTCAGTCTCCCCTCCTCTTGACTCATGAATTTCTCAAACGCTATGGGTGGCCTCAAGCGGTTGCACTTTTGGAATTGTGGGCTATCTTTCTCTTTCTATTTGATTTTGATGGGATGGGGAATGTGGTTGGTGGAGCTAGTTATGCTAGTAGTTTTGGCAACTAGATCCGATGATTAATCGGTTGTTGTCTCCCTAAGTGTCTTGGTCCTTGACCTAGATTATGTTTGTGTATCTTTCTCTTCCTCTTTGATTTTTATGGGATGGGGAATGTGATTGGTGGAGCTAGTTGTGCGAGTAGTTTTGGCAACTAGATTTGATGATTTCTTGCATAAAACCCTTGAGCACATAGCAATACTTTGGGAACCCATGGTAGGTTTGTGTTAACTCTCATTGACATTTCTTTCAATTGTATGACCTAAGTCTCCTCTTCCTTCTAGACAAAATTCTCTTCTCAACATATAGAGAAGTTGTTGTGTTATTCCTAGTAGCTTCGGTCTTTTTTTTGGCTCCAAGAGAATTCCTAGTGAGTGGTTCCCTTTTGACCTCTTGTTCCTTGAGGAGTTCCTTTAGAACTCAAAAAGGCACGGCTCTATAGGTATTCCTTGATACTAGCCTTTGCATTAAGAGGTGTGGTTGACAAGAAAGGATGATTGAACCTCATGAAGCGGATATCGCTCATGTCCTCAAGGATCTTCATACAAAAAGAGGGAAGTAGAGTTGCCCTCATCATGAGCCTAGCCATAGCATAGGTATCTATTCCTAGGTTAAGTCAAAAAAGAGTGGGGGAAGGTGGGCTTCCTCAGCTGCTCACTTTTGCTTAAGTAAAATCCTAATGGTCCTAAGGTAATTACAAGTAGTTATGAAGGCTGGGTCTAGGCAAAAAGAGAAATCCTCGAGGAAGCGATTGATGGATGGGTGCAAGTCCCCTGCTTTAAAAGTCATGCATTCCTCGAGAGTTGCTGCATTGACATTGTAGATCTTCCGAAAGTCGTATCTGCCATGCATCCTCCTATCGTAATCCACTCCATGTCTGCGAGGGTAGGGTATGTAGATAGGATCATTCCTTTCTTTCGATAGCGTACTGTAGAAGGCCATCCATGCATCAAGATTGGTGCCTCGAATCCTCCTCTGCCACTTTGGCTACGCCTCATAGACTCGATGGTTTCGGGAATGTGATAGACCTTATCCTACCAGTAGTCTGTGTATTCTCACCTCCATTGTGTGGTTATGATGCTCCACTCCTCGACCCATCAGTTTGCTAAAGTATTTCCAAACGAATGATCCTTTCCACTACCTCCAACGGTAAGACTCGGTCCAAGGATCGTGGGTAGAGGAAGGAGAACTCGAAGGGTTGGGATTGGAGTCCATGTTGTTGCTAGATGGTTACCTCCTGCGGCCAGTTGATGGGATGGTGATCCTCGCGTAGTCGCATGGGCTCATCACGAAGCTGCCATGGTCGTGCTTGTGCTCTTTGTTGGGCTTGCTCCACAAGTTCCCGTCTTCTTCTTCTGGCAACAATGATGTGTTTGGGGACTTGGGCACCCTCTAGCTCTTTTGGGGGTTAGGTCAGGCAAGGGTGGCAAGCAAGGGCGAGAATGGGCTCTCTCGTTTGTGGTTCTTCTTCGAATTTGACCCTTCCTCGATGTCTTGTTCCATCATGAGTTGGACTGGGGGTGGATAGGGCTACTCTTGTTCTTTGAATCCAAGTTCCCTGAGCTCATCAATGGAGAGTCTGGCTTGTCGTAAGTAGCTATGTTGCTGCTCCTTGGTTATGCATGTGCCCGTTGGGAGTGCACGCTCTTGCAGGTCACACCTCAAGGCTCTGGTCATTAACTCCAGCTTCATTTTCATCCTCTCCACAAATCCTCGCCTTCAACTTGGATGACATGAAGCACCCTGTTCAGAAAATCTTGCCTTTGAGTGATTGAGCACACGTCTTTAGATTCTGCTCTAGATTCTGAGCACCCTCTTGCACTTCACCACTTCCAAGTGCTCTATCAGTCCTCGCACTCTTTCAAAATTGTGCCTCTCCCATTGCTGTGCTTTCTCTTCCACATCTTTCTTGCCTTTTTCCATCTCCTGAGACAGCATCATTACCAACTATTGTTGTTCATTCCACACTTTCAGTATTTGGGTCTTCTCTTTGTCTCGGCAATTCAATTGCTCTTCTGATATCCTTCTACCTTGCTCAGCCCCACGAAGAACTATTGGTGGGCTTCTGCAAGCCTTTCTAATAGATCTTCATTGACTTGCGCTTGGCTTTGCATTTCTGCTCAATGTAGTCTTCTTTCGATCATGGCCATGGCCATCAATCCGTCCACTTCCTGCTGGACGGCAGGTTGTCTTGCAAGCTCCTGGTGGCTTCTTCTATGGCCTCTTCCTTCTCCTTTGACGACATGACTTCTATCTCTATCTCTAGCCTTCCTTGATCCTCCATTGCTAACCACAGCATGAATACCATGGCATCCTCCTGTTCTTGGCATTGTTCTTCTTATGCTTGGTCCCTTTCCCATTGGACCTATGCATGGCCTCCATCATGTCTTCATCCTCCTTTCTCCTTAGCTTCTCAGCCTCTTCTTCTGCTCTTCTTCTTCTCTCCTCCTTGGCTCTCTGTGACTCTTCTCTCACTTTCTTCATTTCTTTCTCCTCTTTCCACCTTCATTCTTCTTCCGTCCTTTTGGATTCTTTTTTTGGTTCTTTTCAACTCCGCCCGTTCTTCCTTCATCATCTCCTCTCTCCTTTGTTATTGGGGCTTCGTGGCCTTCTTCTTCTCTCCTGCCTTGGCCTCCTTCTGGGTAGTCTACACTTTCTGCTCTCCCCGGTTGCTGATGGTTCTCTCACTGGATTGCTCTACGTCAGTGCGCGCCGATTGTTAAGGTATCTCTCATACTTCCTCTTCTACTCCTTTTGCCTCCTTTATGGCTTCTTGGATAATGGTCATTAAGACTCCACCAAATTTGATCGTGGATGCCTTAGAAGCAGGCTTCTTTCATGTTGATCTAGTTGTTGAGGCTGGGGATTCCCCTCTTGTTGGTACTACACTTGTGGCTAGGACAGTGGCCGAGTTCTTGATGGATTTCATCAGGACAAACCCGTTCTAGTCCACTTCTTCAATGCTCTCCAATACCAGCACACCAATTCTATTCTTCAATGTGTTGTACCTCTGTCCTGAGAAGAGGGTATGGGCCATCTTTGCTTGCATCCTTACTTTTGGATTTGGGATGTCTGCAAGACTTATCCTGTCCACCATGTGCACATCATGCTTATTCACTCCCAACATGGCATATACATCTCTCGGAGGGCGTCTTTCTTTCTTGATGGCCAAGCCTAGGGCCTTCTTGATCATTGCAATGCTCGGTGGTACCTCCAATTGACATTCTTCTTCTCCTATCCTCACTATTACTGTGCCGCAATTCCTTGCATCATTAAAACTTCTTAGGAACTCTATGCACATGCAGTAGTCCACCGCTTGCCCTACTTTCTCCACATACTTTTGGAGGGCACATTTGTCCACCAGCTACTTTACATCCGGCTCCTCCAAGATAGCTTCATCCAAGTTTAGTGTGTGCTTGAAGGTGAATTGACCAAAGCCCCTTGTTTCTACACTTATGCCGTATCTCCTTTGTTCTTCTTCCATGAAGGGGAGTTTTCCACCTTATGTTGAGAAATCAAATGATGTATGCCTATAGAGGCTTAATCTATGCCCTGAAGAGGCTAGAAGATAGACAAATGATTAATATCCCATATGAAAGATCTATCTTGCCACTCCATAATGTGATAACTCTTACTCCACTAGATCAATTTGCATTGGTGGTAATGCTACTCTAAATATGAAAGCTCAAGGTAAGGAATGATTTTCCTCATCTAGTAGTCTTGGTACCCTCTGCAAGTTTAAGCTAGATCTTAAAGGACTTGCAAACTTAAAGGCACCAAGTCCAATGTCAATCTCTATACATAATAGGGCTTTAATTTATTGAAATTTACTTTAGTTTTGAACTCCACCCCTTGCAAATCCGCTAAAATGGTTGTAGAGACATTTTTTTCCTATACGAACAATCTTATAAAAGGGCCATCCCATTTGGGTTCCAACTTGCCTAAAAAGAGCTCACAATGGGCATCATAATGTAAAATCAATCAATCCTTAACAAATTTATACTTCTTAGCCCAAAGGTCATGGAGTATTTTCATCTGCTTCTTCCCTACTTTCTGATATAACAAGGCTTGTAATCTAATCTCATCAAGATGTGCAAGGGAAATGAGCCTTTATTGCAACGCTTCCTCTTCTCCCAAGGAATGGTTTAGAGCAGACCTTATTGAAGGCAGCTCAATCTCCAAAGATAAAATACACTCTTTTCCATATACTAATTTAAAAGAGGGGTGGCTTGTAGCTCTCTTAAATTTCATATTATAAGCCCAAACAACCACACACAACTTCTTATCCCAATCATACTTACTTTGGATAGAGGTTTGGATAAAATCTCTATATGTTGCTTGTTAGTACCCTCTACTTGCCCATTAGCTTGGGGATTGTAGATCGTGGTCTTACTTTTTTTAATCTTTGGAGCTTCCATCAAAGCCTCAATGGATTTATTTAAAAAATGTATCCCATAGTCAAACACAAGCTCCTTAGGTGGGCCAAAACGACAAACAATCTACTCCAAAATAAAACTAGTTGTTTCCTTGGAATTATCCTTCATCTTAGTGCGAGCTTTGAACCACTTTGTGAAATGGTCTATTGTCACAATGATATAATATTTTCGTGTATTTAACGAGGGATATATAAGTCCAATGAAATCAATGCCCCACTTCTCAAATGGTAGTATAGCCATAATAGGAGTCAGTGGTTTGGTGCTTTCTATTCTCTCTATTATCATGTCTCTGATATGTATCATATCTCTTGACATACACAAATGTATCCTAAAAAATGAATGGCCACTAATATTTGGCTCTCAAAGATTTATATGCAGTCGACACAACAGAGTCATAACACTCTTTCAAGATAAATGGAACCTCATCAGACATGATACATTGGTGATAAACATCATTGACCCCTTGTCAATATAGTGTTCCTACAATCAAGGTAAATTTTAAGGCTTGCTACCTAATTTTTCTCTTTTTAGTCTTTGATAAAGTGGCTCTAGCCTCTCCTGTGGATAGATATGCATTATGGCAGCATACTAGGATGGAATGGACACCATATCAATTTTAAATAGACCCTCGAATGTCACTATCTTCACCCAAGTCTTCCTTCGGCTCTCTGAAATCCACAAGACATTCAATGATACTCTACAACTTCAATGGCTTACTTCTAATTTCATAATCAAACTCTTGCAAAGTGATCACTTATTTTACTAGGCGTCCTGGCAGTTACAACTTATTCAACAATACCCTTACCTCTTTTATCTTTGTATAAAATACTATATTTTCATACAGGATGTAGTGCTTGAATTTATTCATTGCAAAGATCATCCCAAGGCACAATTTCTCCATGTAGGTATAATTAATATATATTATCTCCAATTTGTAACTAGCAAATGCAATCATATGGTATCACTTCTCCTTTTAAATTTAATTTAAACATCATAGCTAATACTATACATCGTAGCTATTGAAAATATATATAATATCTCACTCCTTTTAGGTACTTTAAGATAGTAATTTTGTCAATTTCTTATTTACATCCTCCAAGGATACTTAACATAAATTGCTCCAAATAAATAGACAGTTAAAGGAAAATAGAGTCATCAATGGCAATGTCCTCTCAACCAATGCATTAATAAAGCATCAATAATATCTAACAGATGATAGAAAGCTATGCAATTCTTTAGGAGTACGTAGCAAACTCATAGCGACAATAACCTTTATCTTTTCAGGATCAGTCTCAATAATATCTAACTGACGATAGAAAGTTATGCACTTATTTAGGAGTGCATAGCAAACTCATAGTGACAATAACCATTATCTTTTCAGGATCAGTCTCACAATACCAAACCAAAGTACCCACATGGCCCAATAGCAATTCTAAATGCATAATGTTGACAAAGGATTCCGTATCCACAATGGCATGATCCACTAATATGCCATCAACATATGCTGCTACCCTTGGCCAATGCTTTTAAGTATGCTCAAATCAGTCATCTCTCACATAGGTTATTCTCAAGGGTTTGACGATACATCTAGTGCAAAGGATCTTCTTAAATTCTTCATAAACTCCTAGAGATAACTTTATTAACTACAGGAGATTCACATCGGCCTTTATCTTGTAAAGAGAATTAGCTAAGTTAAATTCATGATAGTTAGCAATGGCTCTCTTCTCCCAACGGACCATTCTTTCTCTTGGTCGCTAGACAAGCTTAGGTGACTCTTTCTTGGCTTTGATCTTCGCAACTCCCTATTGGAATCATCTTTTCCACTAGTAGCTTTTAGAGGACCGAATTCCACATCAGAATTAAGGACTTGCATCCTCTTATCATTGTATTTAGGATTTGCCTCAACAGGTTTTTATTATCTCTAACACCTTCTTTAACCTTCTCTCCTCTTATAATGGCTTGTAAATTGGAAGCCTCAATGGTGTTGACATGCATAGCTTCAATAAGGTTGACACCACTACTACTGGGCAACTCTTCTATTATAGCTTTTTCTCTCAGTAATATTTACTTTGGTCTCTCATCCTACTAAAGGTTATTCCCTTGTGCTCAATGATTAATTAGACATGGATACTTACTCTCTAACTAAAGAAAGCTAATCTTACTCCAACAAGTACTAGCTAGATGGTCCGACTTCCCACATATATCGCATTTGGCATTAGGATAGTTTCTTGAAAAGCATTGACTATTACACCACTTACAACTAAGTCTTGATAGGCCATCCTCATTAGGACATCAACTTTCTATCAAGTTTTAGAGCTTATTTAGAAAATTAGCATCTATAGCTATTTGTCTATATTTTTCCATTATCATATCGGTATAATGCTTCATCATGTCCTTGAATTTGCCAAGAACATTTGACACACTAGGGACATAACCATGATCATCTGCTTGTCGTTCAGCTAGCCTAATCACCTAATTAGAAATCAATCAATGATAAACTGGCCTGACATTATGGTTTTGGTATTTGGCTTTCATTATTTAATGAAACCATTTGACTAGTCATTAGCATAACATTAAGAGGAGCCAATAGCATGGGCACATTATATGTTATGCTTCCTCTTCCATTCGAGTTACTCATAGGTGTACTAATCGCACCTTGATTTCTGTTGGTCAATGCCAAATTATTTCCTGGACGTAGACTCAAATTTGGGTTTATCCTAAATGAATAAGCCACTTGTATGTGAGACTCTACCTCTTCTACTTGTGTAATAGCAATGTATATATCAGCAAGAGCAACACTACTCAACTAGACTTGGATATTGAAGTCTAATCCATGTGAAAAGTATTGTAATTGGACAACAAGTAGAATAGTAATAGAGGTTTGCAATTTATGAAACACCTCCTTCAGTTTCTTGTCATATGCTTGAGCATTCTCATAGGGCTCTTAACGTATTACATTCAAAACATGTAGCCAATATTGACCACCTCTATCAGGGACAAACTCCTTCAAAATTCCGCAAAGAATAAGTCAATCATGGTTATGATCCCGCCTTCCAAGCCATGGTACCACATTGTAGCTCTTCCTTTTAGAGTCATGTTGAAAAAAATCATGAGATGTCCTTCCTCTTAATTTCGGTAATTGAACAGTAATTTTTGAAACTCGCTATTGTGGAGCTCCACATCTTCTCTATTAACCCACTAAAGATGGGTAGAGAAAACCCTAAGGCTGGCAAATCCGATGTTCCTACTACAAGTATTACAATGGGTTGCACCATCATGTGATGATTAGGCTTTCTCTAGAGATTTATATCGGTGAGGTTACATTTCCACTCAAAGTAGATTGACTTTTCAAAGAAAAGGAAAAGCTATTGTTTTCTCCTCCCCCTAAGGGACTGACCGAGATATTGATCGGATCAATAAGACCTCTCTTTCTCAAGGATATTGGACTAGTACACCTAGGAAAATATCTCCTAATGATTTCATCTTGATGTCTAGTCCTTTTAGCTATTTGTTGCTATTGAATCTTCATTTGATGGTGTATACAGGAAATAATGAATCTATTTCAATACTATTTAGTATAAATTGACTGACTATTCCCTATTAGCCAAGATTCAAAAACGGTCACCTATATATGGCTCCTAGTAAATGCACCAGGTGTCAAGACCTAAAATGACCCAACACTAGCTTTAGGGCTCTAACCGAGCCTCCTATACTACTATCACGGCCTCATAGCTAGGAGTGTCTGGAGGCTATACACTACTCGAACTAAATCATGCATTTGTATCAATTTGTAATCTACCATTTTCCTTCCCAACTCCAACAAAGAAAATATCTAAACATAAAAGTGATCAACACCTCGATTCACACACACAAAGAGCTCCCCTCAGCAGAGTGATGTGGTTCCTACGGCTCTCCTATAACCCAGGGATCGACCCCAGGATGTGTTGTCTTATAATAGAAAACAAACATAATAAAGTCATCTCATAATATAAAGGTAATGATCCAAGAGATTTTATATATTTCTCACTTAATCCACTTTCCAAGATATCGCACTACCTTATAGTAAAGGAAAATCTTACACTCTCAACATTGGCCATTACTACCTAGACATACAATTGTAATGTATCCAATAATTTATCTTATGATACCATATTAAGATTGTATATGCAAAGTGCATGACACTCTAAGCTCAAATAACTTAACTAAAAACCAAATAATATGAAGTGCACAAATAATCTTTTCATGATTTCTTCCTACTAACGTCATGTTGCGTTGCTGAGAAACAACACGTGCTAACCCATGCTACAACTAAACTCCTTAAAACTTATAATAAACCACAGCCTATATGCTAAGATATTTTAAAAAAACCAACTTAATCAAATAACTTTTCATTTCAAACCCACACCTTCTATCATTTATGTTTTGCTTGCTTATACAAATGTAGGAAGATTTCGTGAAAATTTTCTATAGAAACAAGCTCTAAACATGTACTTTAACATATAAATAAAAACAAACTAAGGTAAACTCTCATGATTTACCTTCATTACACAATCACAAATATTCTTCTAATTTTTTTATACTTTTTAATGCACTAAAACTAAATTTTTCTAAATTTTTTTCTTTATTTAACTATTTTTTATAAATTTTTTATACTATTATCTTTTTTTAGTTTTCTAATTTGTATATCTCATATAAATTATAATCTATTAATATATTCGTTTTCATACCATACAAATATCATTTGAGTCTCAAAATCCAAGAATGTCATTTTTCATTAATTCTTGTGTTTCAAATTTTACAGTTTTATTGTGTTTAATATACAAAAAGAAAAACGAATGAAATTTTAAAATTTTAGACATTTGCAACCATCTTTTCATCATAAGCACTAATGATTTTTCATTAATTCTTGTGTTTTAAATTTTACTATTTTATTGTGTTTAATATACAAAAAGAAAAAAATAAATTTTTAAAATTATAGACATCAACAAACATGTTTCAACCATTTGCAATCATCTTTTCCTTATAAGCACTAATGATTCATCATAAAAATTAAATAAAGATTGCTTACTCAAAAATTGACATACGTATGTCTCGTACCTCAAGAAAATGGAGCAATTGATACATCCAAATTACCTAATCTACTTGCCATTACACTTTCAAACCATCATCCATCACATTGATTCGCCAAATTAGCCCTCAGATTGACTCGTCGAATCCGCCCTCTCTCTCTCTCTCTCTCTCTCTCTCTCTCTCTCTCTCTCTCTCTCTCTCTCTCTCTCTCTCTCTCTCTCTCTCTCTCTCTCTCTCTCTCTCTCTCTCTCTCTCATAAATAGCCATATGAACAAGAAACAAGGAGAGAGAAATAGGAGAGAGAAAGACTAAATTTTGACCTTTTGAATTACTACATCATTCCTCGCAAGGATTGGAGCAATGGAGAGTGAAAAAAATTGTGGATCTTAGACCTAAGAGGAGAAAGATGATTGCAGTTGAAAAAATATCAAATTTTTAATGAAGAAAGGGATGCAAAAAAAAGGCCCCCCATGTCATATGAAATTTATGGCTTTTCTTTCTTCTTAATGACCATTAAGCTTTAACTCCTAAATTACCTAGTTCACATTTTGGCTTTTCACACTTGTCCAAAGTGGTTCCAATCCGATTGGAGAGGCAAACTGTGTTAGAATTATGATCTGATTGTACAGGCATCTTTCTTGCATCAAAATCTATCACCTTAGCCTCCGTCGCATACTTTCCAGCTTCTAGATCTAGTATAATTGCTTCATAACATCAAACCTTGTAGCCATCAAATGGGGGGGATTGAGGAATGGACACTTGTGTTGAATTTCTAGCATCAAAATGCTTTCAGGATCACTATATTAGGAAATTTAAATATTCTCATATAGTTTGAAAATTCCCAATATAGTTAATATTTGGCCACATGATTGAATCTTGTCCTCTTACTTAAAAGTGGAATCTACCCTAATTACTATATAGGTTGTCTTTTCAAGTCCCACTTTGAAGCATAGGTTAAGATTTAGCCATATGGTCAAACCTTTGCCCCTTATTTGAAAGTGGGACTTGGGAGATTCCCAAATTCTCTAATATGGTGTTTAGAAACACTCTAGCTCCTTGATCCATAATCGTTTCATTTTGCACCCAAAATGCCTCTTTTGCGAGTCTCGGGCTTCTTTTGCACTTGAATTTTGACTTAAAAATTTGATCTCATATCCCCACCTCTAGTCACTATCTAAGCAACAAGAAAAGAAGTTTATATTGAAGCAAATAAAGCCTCCTAAATTCAATAGTGAGGTATCCAAAATAGAAACCAATATGAAAACATGGATAGAACAAATGGAAGACTAATTCTTTGCTATTAGGATGAGTTAAGGTGATTAGGCTATGATTACCCAATTTAATCGCATCAAAAAAGCCTATCTTTGTTGGAAACATTAGTACCACAACAAAGTCATCACACGAAAACCGCCCAAACCTGAGAGCTAATGGAAGCAATTATTCAAAGAATGTACTTATCCCCATCTTACCAAATTGAAAAGATGGACAAATTCTTTAGCTTCAGGCAATAAGGTCTGATAGCGGAGGATTGCTATTTCCACTTTGTTACCCTCCGAAAGTATGCCCCCAATATGATAATAATGCAATAGGTTGCTCATTTTTTTCAAAGCTTGAATCCACCATTGAATGGGTAATTAAAAGCCACAAATCCTTCTAACCTCAAGGATGCTCTACAACAAGCTCGGCCTTTGGGGGACTCTCATCCTAGATGCACTTTTTGGGCTACAACCACATTACTTCAAGTGCAACCAACCAATCCACTTTTGACCCTAATGTCCTACCAAGAAAAACAACACCAATGCAAACCTCCTCATAACACCCTAGGAAGGGGTAATTCGATAGCCAGGGGTGAGGATGAGGGCAGGATGAGATGTGAGTGGTTGAGCTTGTTTCCTACCTAAAGAATAAGAAAAAGAACCTACAATTTACAAAGAAATGGAAAGAGACATCATCCATGTAGGCATCAATAATTAAGAGGCTAGATGCCAATATACTATCATGCAAGTGCCTACGCATCACCAAGATAAATCTTTCAAATTCTCATTAGTTGTGCTACTCACTCCTTCACGTCTCCTAAGTGTATGAAGAAATTACAATTAGAATCCAAATTTGTTAGAAAACTCATAGTTGAACTAGAAAATGGTAAATAAAGTCTGTTCAACTGAAATAGTCAAAAACACAAAACTTCACTTAGGAAATCAATACGCAAAGGTGAACTTTTGAGTTTTGTTCATAGGAACTATCAAAAGATAGAACTTCACTTAGGAAACCAACATACAAAGGTAAACTTTTGAGTTTTTCCCTAGGAACTTATGACTATCTGATAGGTATAGATTAGCTAGTCCCTAACCACGCAAGCGTCTATTGTGGGGAAGGAAAGATTAACTTTAATGACATCAAAGGAACCTATGGTGTAGAAGGAACCTTAGTCTAGGCTCATGGAAAGGCAAGAAAATGCAATTTGACAAAGCCAACTGACTAATTGAGGATCTAAGAAGAGGACTATCTATCTCTCTTATCAAACTAAGTAAGAGAGAACCATCCCCGGACCCTAAAATACCTTCATGGCTTAGCAAATACACTTATAAGTTTCTTGAAGATCTAATGAAACTACCCCCTAGCTATGAAGTAGATTATGAGATTAAGTTAACCCAAGAGCCAAACCAATTGTAAAAAGACCCTATAAAATGTCCATTCCTGAAGCCATTGAGCTAAAGAAACAACTCAAGCAACTCTTAGAATAAGGATTGATCCAACCTAGCAACACACCTTGGGATGCCCCCATGCTTTTCCAAAAGAAAAAAGAGGGAATCCTATGGCCTTGCATTGATTATCACATATTGAATTCGATCATCATCAAGAATAAATATCCCATGAACTGATAAGTAGCTTGATAGGCTTCAAGGAATAAAAATACTTTCAAAAATTGACCTAAGATTAGGGCACTAGCAAATCTGAGTAAATGATGAGAATCTCCTAAAGACTCCTTTTAACACTAGATATGGTCATTTTGAGTTCATAATTATGTCTAATGTAACTAATGCTCTAGCTACTTTCAACAAATTAGTACATGAAATTTTTAGGCCTTACCTTAGAAAACTCATTCTTTTTTTCTTCAATGACATCTTGGCTTATTCCGAAGAAGAAGAAGAAGACCATCCAAACCATCTCTAAATTGTCCTTGAAACCTTGAGGACAATTAAGCGCTATGAAATATGGAGTAAATGTGTCTTCTTCAAAAAGTATATCGAGTACGTAGGCTTCATTGTCTCAACCAAATGAACCTTAATTAATCCATCCAAAGTAAATGATGTCCAGGATTGGCCAACTCCACAAATTGTGTAAGAAATCAAGCGATTGCTAGGGCTCACAGGACAAATGATACCACATCTTAATAAAAGATTATGCTCTCACTACACCCTTGATTGAACTTCTCAAGAAGATGACCAAGATAGTGTGGACTCCTATTGAACAAGAGAGCTTTGACAAGGTAAAGGTGTGTCTCACTATTGCTCCAATATTGAAGCTCCCCAACTTCTCTAGTGAATTTAAAGTCATCATTACTGATACTAGCATAATGAATGTGGGTTGCATACTTCTCAAGAGGATTGACCCATTACCTACTCTTCCCAAAAACTTAAACCATATGAGAAGAGTTAGTGTTACTCATGATTTGGATCTACTAGCAATCATTTGTACTCTCAAACTTGGGTACCACTATCTAATTGTCCGTAGATGCACCCTTATCACTAATCATCATAAGGACCTTAACTAGATTTTTACTCAACCAAATCTCAACATGAGGCAAGGAAGATGGATCGAAGTTCTACAAGAGTTGACTTTGAGATCCAATACTACTCTGGAAAAGAAAATGTGGTGGCTAATGCTCTCAGTCAAAAAGTCTTCATGAATGCCCTAATAATTGAATATCCTTAAAGACAAGAAAGCCTCACAAATCTCATCTCAATACCTAGCATTAATGTAGTGATTGTTAAAGCCCCTAATGATCCAACATAACTAGAGATCAAAAGGATTATCCGTCTAGAGAAAAAGACCCCAAAGGATAAAGCCAAATTCAATAATTATCTTGTTCAAGTTGAGTTGTTATACTATCAACAAAGGCTTTATGTACCCAAAAGTTGGAAGTTGATGGAAAAAAATTTGTGGGAAGCGCATGACAACCTTGTGACTAGACATCTGTGTTGAGATAGCAAGCTCATCGCGTGTAGACATTGATAATAAATGGGTCTGCATATCTACACTTAGCACATCAGTGGTCATAATGATTCTCACATGGCCACTAACTTATCACTTATTACATTTAGTTTGTTGCACCTACCTACAGTTGGCATAGTTATAGTGCTAGTCAATTAGTATAGTCAATTATGCACGGTTTGACTTAATAGGCTACTTTTCTTTATATTGTATCTTATCTATACTTTGTGTATATTGTATTGTGTATGGAAGAAGAAGAAAAATTGGCAAGAAAATGGTTTGGCCTCCATATCTCTTCTTGTGTTCTTAAGTGAGCTTCCTCTTATGTGCATGGTGTGTGTTTGGTGCAGCAACTCAAGCAAGTCCCCCCACCATAGAATTCTTGATACGATATTAGAGCCGCCCCATTGAAAGAGGTTGATTTTTAAGGTTCAAGTGAAGGAAAAGATATGAGGATTCGAGCAAGCAAGCAATGTGTAAAAAGCTCTCCTATTGTTCAACTCTTTCTCTTAGGTAGTGCTTGTGGGGGCATCGGAAGCAAGGTAGAGCAAAAATCTTAGATTGATGTGAGATTTGATGTGCAAGCAAAGCACTATATATTCTACAAAGAAGTCATGAGAGCTTACCCGCTACTTTATTGGCATTTGAGGCTATTCCAAGCCCCATTTTAGATATGCAAGATTACGAATAACAATTTTAGGACATACTATAATTTCGACTATGTAAGTGGATGCATAGGTTACAGATTTCGAATTTGTAAGTTTTGAAATGTTTGCCAAAAAGTAAACATAAGTTTTACCTACAAATAGGTTGCAAATTATATGTATTATTGAGCAATCAAGTGAAAAAGGTTGATTGATGTATTATTATATACTTGTTGTGAAAGATTGTAGAAGACTTTCTTATTGTTTTGTATTATTCTTGTGATAATGGCATAGAACAGTGGTAATCCCATCATTGAGAAGCTAAACAAAAATGACTACCGATTATGGAGTTTCATGTGATAAACTACCTTATTGAAAAATGCCTTAACTAATTCGTTTTAAGTAAAGAAAAGAAGCTAGAGCTTAGTAACCCTACGATTGTTGATGAATTAAAGGTGTGAAAAAACTAGAATGCAAAGGATAAAAAGGTGATACATTAGCTATCTGCAATCATTGATAATACTATACTAGGGTTAATCAAAAATGTGAAAACTTCACATATATCTTGGATAATTTTTAAGAACTATACTAGGGTATATCAAAAATATAAAAACTTCACACATATCTTGGATAATTTTCAATAAGGCACGAAAAGATTCAACTCAAGCAAGAGTTGGATACTTTAAAGAAAGAAAAAACGTATGTCAATAGTTTATTTTGAAGGTGAGGAGTATTGTAGATACTTTGGTAGCAATTGATGTAATGCTTGATGACGATGATTTGGTTTCAACTACTTTGGGTGGCCTTAATAATGAGAAGACCTAAAAATCATTTGTCACTTTTGTATATATACAAAGCCATTTTCATATTTTGATGAGTTGGTCTCTCTCGTGATCACTAAGAAGAGATCACAGTATAGGGTGAATCATCTAAAAGTAGTAAACAAGTCTAAGCTTTTTACTCAAGTTCAAGAAGAGAACATGGCAGATTCTCTTCAAGAGGCCATGTTATGAGATGTGCTGGTGATAATAAGCAAAACAAGTTAAATCAACAATTCGATGAAATATAAGTTTCAAGAGGCCATGGAAACTTTAAAGGCAAGGGAAGCTCTAAAGAAAGAAGTTGATGGTAGAATGGAGATTTTGAAAAGAAGTAGATGAAAAAATGGAGATTTTAAAAATTCTAGTATTATTTATCATTATTGTGGCAAAATATGACATATTATAGTCCATTGCTATGCTAAGAAGAATGATATTCATAATAGTAAATTGTAGTAAGAAAACTATTCATCATCTTTACAACAAAATGAAGACAAAAATGAGTGTATGTTTATTATGTAACATATTATGAATGTTATTATAGAAAATGGAATACATGATAATGTATGGTATGTCGATTCATGTGCATCTAATCATATGATTAGTCATGCTAAATGATTTGAAGAAATAAAAGATTTATAAAATCTAGGTTATGTACAAATAGGTGATTATTCATGCTATCCAATTTCACACATTCAAAAGATTCTCTTATCATTGTATAATGGCCAGACAAAGAGTCTGTCAGATATATTACAGATGCCATTAATCACAAAGAATTTAGTGTTCATTGGCCACATAGTAGAGCAACGATTACTAGTTCAATCTAATGTAAAAGGTTGTTTTATAGAAGACTTTAATGATAAGTGTAGGTTAGTCGCAAAAGGAAGTAGAGTTGATCGCATGTTCACCTTAGTGCTAGAATTTCCACTATGAATATTGACACGTATGCTAAAGGAAAAGGAGTGGTTGCAAACATTAAAACATGACAAACATATTGGACATGCAAATGTGCAAAGGCTAAAATTAATATAGTCTAAAGATTTGGTTACAAGGTTGCCTCCTTTTAGAGTTACAAAATTTTATAAAGTGTGTGGAGCATGTCAATTTGATATAAGCAATCAAGACGACCTTTTTTGCATAACAAAGATGTGAGTAAAAATACTTGATATTATATATACATATGTTTGGGAACCTACACAGAACATATCTCTTAGTGGTAATATATTTTATTATATTTATTGATTATTATTGAAAAAAGCTATGGATATATTTCACGAAGAAAAATAGTGATGTATTTGAGCACTTCAAAACTTTCAAGGCTGCTATTAAAATAAAAACAAGCTTGAAAGTTAGGTAATTGAGATTAGATAGAGAGGGAGAGTACCTCTCTAATGAATTTAGTGACTTCTTGAGGTCTCAAGGGATAAAGAGATAGTTTACTTATAAATATACCCCACATCAAAATGGGATTGCAAAAAGAAAAATAGACATATTGCAAAAAGTGACATAGACATTGATGGTTGAAAAAAATATATCAAACTTTTTTTTTTAAAGCTATTTATACTACTGTCTATATTATGAGCAAAACTCCCACATTTACAAGTCATGGGATGATCCCCAAGGAATGCTTTATAGACAAAAAGCTAAATATGTCACACTTGAAAGTGTTTGGTTATATTACATATATTCATATGCCAAATGAGTAGTGAAAGAAGCTTGATCCAAAGATTGAAAAATGTATTATGTACAAAAGAAAAAGCAAGAATCGCGGAGCCTTAGTGGACCAAAAATGCCATCTAGTACTACATCTACAATTAGTCCTTGGTCTAGAGAAAACTAAGGAGTAGCCCTACATCTTCAAGTGTATCTACAAGTATTGTAAGTAAAGATAAAGGAAGTAAAAAGTGTCAGATGATAATGATCTATATATTAGTCATTAGGGATTTAATAAAGATTCCAATGGTTCAAAGAGTTTGGATGATGAGCTTGTTGATATTCCTTCAATCATCAAGACGTTAGGTGTATAGAGAGTACATGATGGTAATATAAAGGCTCCACTAAGTAATCCAATGGTATATAGGTCTAGCAAGATCAGATACCCTATTAAAAGATTTGGTTTTGAAGATTATGCAACTCACTATTATGCTTATATGGTGAAGGTGATTGAGGATGTTGAGCCCACTTGTTTTGAGAATGTTGGTTGTCGTGCTCATTGGGATACAGCAATGGATGAGGAGATGAATGCATTAGAAGTCAATAAGACTTGGGATCTAGTACCATTTGCTAAGGACAATAAAGCTATTGGTGATTGTAAGCGGATTTACAAAACCAAGCATAATGCAAATGGTTCTGTTAGTAGATATAAGGCTAGGCTAGTTGCAAAAGACTATGCTCAAACATATGGTATAGATTATGAAGAGACATTCAATCCAATTGCTAGGATAGCAATTGTTAGATACGTGATTGCTTTGACAGTAACCAAAGGTTTGAGTTTGTAACAAATGGATGTCAAGAATACCTTCTTGCATGGTGAATTGTAAGATGTATATATAGAGAAACTACTAGGTTACGAGGATTTAAAGCATCCCATATATGTATGCAAGTTGAAGAAGGCACTCTATGGGCTAAAGCAAGTACCTAGAGCATGGTCTAACAAGATCGAATAGTATCTTATCAATATTGGATTTTATATTTCTGATATTAATCACTCGCTTTATGTAATAAAGGGAGATACATGCTTGGTCATCATAGTCATCTATATAGATGACTTGATTATTATAGATGATAGTGATAGTGAAATTGTTGAAGTTAAAGATTTTTTGAAAATGAAGTTTGAGGTGAAGAATTTTGGTGAGCTAAGGTACTTTCTTAGTATTGAGATGATCAAATGTGATGATGATATATGGCTATCCCAAAAGCAATATGACTTAGATATGTTGTCCAAGTATAGTATGACAGTATCTAAGCCTCTTTCAGTGCCATTAAAACAAGATGTGAAGCTGAGTGCTAATATTGGAGATGAGATAGAAAACTCTACTATGTTTAAGAGGATAGTAGAAAGTCTAATTTACATGACTATCACAAAGCAAGATTTGAGTTATGTTGTTGGCCATGTCAATCAGTTTATACAAATGCCTAGAAAGCCTCATCTGAATGCAGTTAGACACATATTGAGGTATGTAAAGTCCACTTTGTATTATGAACTTTTATATGAGCCAGGTAAGGATATACATATGTTTGGATATAAAGATGCAGATTGGATTGATAGCATATCTAATAGAAGATCTAGTAGCGGATTCACGTTTTTCCTTGGTAGTGCAGCAATTACATGAACCAGCAAAAAACAACATGTAGTTGCTTTATCAAGTATAAAGGCCAAGTATAGAGGTACTAATATGACAACATGTGAGATGCTATGGATGTAAAAGTTATTGAGTGATGTGGATGTGCAGGGAGATGGCCCAATTGTCATTCATTGTGACAACATGAGCAGCATATAGCTAGCTAGAAATCGAGTGTTCCATGCTAGGATAAAACACATTGAGATGCATTACCACTTTGTGAGAGGGAATGTGCTTGCATAAGACATTGACTTGATATATGTTAGTACACATAATTAGATAGCTATACCTTGTATAAACACTTCAATGTCTACCCTTCTTCCTCATATTGATAATGTAAGCCTTCAAGATGAGCCAAAAATATAAACACAATGGAGAGCTATACCTTAACGGATGATGACCATTTAGTCTTCTCAATAACCTTAGCACTTCCAACCTTAAATATTTACTCTAATGCCTTCTTGGACAATAGCACCTCTAATACTTGAGCTCCCAAGCTTTAGTAGCTATGGAAGTTTCCACAATCTCACAACCTATAGAAAAGAGGCTATGATACCATATTACAAAACATGGTTTACACAAGAGAATGAGAGTAGACTACAAGAATGGAACCATAATGCCATGAAAGAGGATTTGATTGAATTTGATGGTTGCAAATGCATTGTTTTATAGCCTTTTAGTTTGGATATACGCCTCTGGCTATGCTTATAGAATATTATACTTTGTCATGTGCTTGTAGCACTACCTCTAGCACCATACACTTTAACAAAAAAAGGACACATGGCCTATGCCCAATGTCTATTCATGAAAGGTAAATTTGGGGAGTAATTCCCAATTATACAAACAAGGTTATGGATTAGTCATAGAATGCATGCTTGCCCAAATCCCACAATTGTGGCTTTAACAATTAAAGCCCTCTTTTTTTAATAATTACTATTAATTATCCATGAAACAATTTATTGTTTCCAAGAAATAGAAAACACCAACTTTTCAACTTGGATCACACCCAAAATTTACTATTCGTAATGTCAATTTCCCTAGAGGCTATTGAAAATTTTTTAAGGGAAAGACACACCAATTGTATTAAGAAACAATACTCTTTACTATTCATAAAATCCCAATAAGAACAAATCATTAAATTTTCTAAATAGGTTATCAATGCGCAAAGCTACTTGAGAGAAAGTGGTCAATGCCAAAATCACCATAAAGAAGTATTGATACTAACTCCCTCTAATATTAAATGTTTGACCATGGAAAAAAGAAAAAACCAAAGATACTATTAAGAAGTGTTACCAAGGGTTATTGCAATCCAAAGTCATACATTTCATTTTATATAGACAACATACAAGAATCAACATGAAGTAATGCAACCTGGATCCAAGAGAATCACTATAATGATCCAATGCAAATTTAGCTCACCAAGGAAGAGATGGTCTTAAAAGGAAAAAAACAACTTTAAAATACTTTTAGAAGTTTCAAGGATTAATTGGATGTTTTTAAGATAGAAAAGCTTGTCCTCTTTTTTTTGGGTTGGGGGGGTTGGGGGGTTGGGGGGGGGGGGGGGGGGGGATATGTTTGGGGTATGGACCTTCACAAGACTTCAAATCATAACCTATCATGAGGCACAAACATGACACAATGGAAAGGCAAACAAGATATATCAATAAGGAATAATTTGTATTCATAATAGAAAGATACAACATTGAGACACATCTCAGGACTATACCCTTATGAGATTGCATATATAGGGATTCACCACGAGGTCTAGGGAATCGCATCTAGAAGCACAATCCAAGTAAAGTTTAAGTGACTACTACTCCCTATATAGATACATATATAGGCAATGCCATGGTTTACCTACAAAGACCTTACACCCACCTCCTCTTAATGGATTACTATCCTCAACAATCTAAGGGTGGTTTTCTTGACTCATTCCAAGGTCTTAACATAGCTCATTCTATCAAGTTGGTCAACGTCTACCAAGTGACTCATTCGTAAGGTCTTAACACTATTTTCTATCAAGTTGGTTAGTGTCTATTATGCTTCAACTTAGGAATCTTAACACAAATTTTTCTATCAAGATAGCTAAGGTCTACCCATCTAGACTTAGTTCTTTTATTCTTTTTCATTTTAATCCACCCTTAACTCAATTACATTTGAGAAATGGAGACTTTGTATTCTTAAATTTATTTATCTTGGTGCTTATGGCTTTGCATGACTCAGTTCTTTTATTCTTTTTCATTCTAGTCCACCCTTAACTCAATTACATTTGAGAAATGGAGACTTCATTTTATTTATCTTGGTGCTTATGGCTTTGCATGCCAAGCCTTATAAGCATAATCCCAAGTTGCCACACTATCGGGCTCAAGGCATAGTGGCTCAATCGGTGTCATGTTGTGCCACACCTTACGGGAGGAAATCCATTGGATTGCTCCTTATGGAGTTTCTCCCTTTCTTCTTGCCTTTGCCTTGGGCCCTAGGGACTTGGGTCTCTTGGTTTGTTGGCCAAGACAATTTTCCCTCATTGCCAAGCCAAGTACTTGGGTTGTTTTTCTTGGCCTCTTCATCAAATCTTTCTTGCTTGCCTTGAAATTAAATAGATTGGTTGATTCAACTTGCCTTTTTGCAAGAAAGGTGCGGACTTGGTGCATGGCACCTCTTTGTCTCTTCTTAGCTTCATTTGGAGTTGAAGCACTTTGGGGTTTATGGACTAAGTCATCACACTTAAACTAGATTTGGGATTGCAAAAGTAGAGATGAAGTATTTGGGGTGATGCCCCCATTTGGAGTGCTTGGCATGTCACAAACCCATTGGATCATGATAAACCTTACACTGCTTGTGGCCTAAATGTTGAGATCTCAATCTTTACTAACATTGAGTATGGTCCCAACAAGTTCCATAGTCCAAAGACGTTCACCTTAAGAGTGAGTTGAAGAGTTCTCCACGGCTCCACTAGCAAGGTTCCCTTCCATGGTTCCCTTCCATGGTACTAATTCAAACCATATTGCAAGCACTCCCTTGTATTCTCCCTTACTTGAGGCTTTATCCTTTGACTCATTCTGTGTAAGTTCATAAGGATTTTCCTCTTTAAGCTCAAAGGCTAGCTAATGACTCCATTGTTGTAGTACACTTGGTTCTTACTTTGACCAAATTTGGCTAGAATGGGATGTGGCCTTGGACCGAAAGCAGGGGTTGCTTCAACCTTAGCAACAAGTTTAGCTTGGGGGGTTTTGAAGGCATCCTCATTTTCATTCCACATCTTGACTCTAGCAACTTGCCTCCATTCTTGGCATTTGGTTTCACCTTCTTCTTTTCTTATTCTCATTCTCATTTCTCCATTTTTTCTTCTTTTCTTATTCTCATTCTCATTTCTCCATTTTTTCTTCTTTTCTTATTCTCATTCTCATTTCTCCATTTTTTCTTCTTTTTGGCCTCTATTGTCTATGTCTATCTTTTGTTCCTCTTCTTTCTTCTCATTCTTACCTAAGCCTAGCTCATATTGTATCTTTTCTTCTTTGACCTTGATATCTAGATCGATCTTGTCTTGCTCTTCTTTTTCTAAACTATCTTCTTCCTTTGGCTTCATAGCTCTCCACACTCTTTCTTCTAGCTTAGCTTCTCTATCTCTTTCTACTTGCTCATTCTTCTTTCGATCTTTCTTCTTATTTTCTTCTACTTTCTCAATCTTTTGTCCGTCTTTTATCTTCTTCCTAATTAACACTACTTACTCTTCTATCTCGTTTCTTATTTTCTCATCTCATCTTTTCTTCTATTTTTTCTATGGCTCCATCTAATAAGTCTTTTTCTTCTTCTTTCCTATCATCTTCTTCTATCTATTCCAATAGTTTCATGATTCTCTCCTTCAACTCTCTTTCTAGTCTATCATCATTAAACTAAGTTGGGATGCTTTGTTAATGGGGCTGGGGTTGTTAGGGTCAAGGTGTTCCAAGATCTAGGTTGAGCTCATCCTTGCCTTTTTTTTTCTTCTATGGATTGTTGGGATAGAGATGTTCCAACATCTAGACTGAGCTTTCATCTCCCTTTTCTTTTTCTTTTCCTTCTAGCTCTTCCTCCTCCTCTTCTTCTTTTCCTAACTTCTTTTCTAAGGTTGAAGTGTTGGCTCCATACAACGAATACCCTACCAAGGTGCTTTCACCCTTCCATTCCCGTCTTCTAAGCCTAACTCCTCATCATCATCTTCATCAAAGGCATCATGTGTCTCAAAGGAGAGTGCCAACTTAGCCTCACCCTCACCCTCAATATCAACGAGCAAAGGTGTTTCAAGATCAAGATTGAGCTTCCTTCCCCTTCTCAAACTCTCTCTCTTTTAAGATTGATTCTTTTTCAAGCTGGTGCAACTTGTGGGTACATGAGCTCACCCTTCTCACATGTCCATTTATCTTCATCTTCCTTTTGTATCCCAACTCCATCATAATGTTTTCTACCTTTAAACTCACATCCATTCGTCATCCTTCTACCTTCACATGATACTCTATCCTTTCCTCTTCTTCTTGAGCTTCTTTCAATTGGCATTCTTCAAGGTAGGGGTAGTCAATGTAATGATTCTCTCCTTCCAAGTAACAATCAATGGGAAAATCTTTAGAGTAATGGTATCATATTGTAGAGGTATTGATCTTCAAGATAGCCTTCTTGATAGTAATCTTTGGGATAGTGGTTGAGGTAGTAGAAATCAACTCCTAGTTGCATGTATTCTTCTTCTTCTTCTTCTTGGGGACAAGGTGTTCTAAGATTGAGATTGAGCTCATCCTCTACCTTGTCTTTTTCTTTATCATCTAATTAAAAACATTTTCTCTTCTATCACTTGCTTTTCATTTTCTTGGCTATTTTGTACTTACAAACTTAGACTCTGTGTGTGTACATGCTTTGATGGTGTCAAAAGGTAATTAAATATGCCCAAAAGGTTCTAAATGCATTTAAGGAGGTCATGTGAAGTCAAGTGGCTTCACATCACTCTTCTTGTTTAAAGAAATTTCTAGTTATTATGTCTATGCAATAGTTGGTTATACAATTATGGATACACTAAAAAGCAATGTATGAGAGGTCTGTTATGATAGTCCATAAACTAGGGTTCATTAACATAACTTTAAGGGTCTCCTCTTTTGTATACCATATCTTACTTCTAGTCCCTATAAGACTTGCTATTTATTTATGTAGCATCATATATTAATGAGAATATGTTGTTTGCTTTAATATAAGGCTAACAATTACATCCAATATAAAATTTTAATTACCACATTTTAGAATTTCCATGAATGATGAATAGCACCTCATAGATATACAACAAGAAGCATTGAGTCAATTCTAGGGAGAATTGATATATGAGATATTCAAATTGGCATGCTATAATGATAACACCAAGTTGAATCAGATATCCATGGTTTGGCTAAGTAGTATGTGTAGAAGTAAAGGCAATCTTTTTTCAACCGTAATTTTTAGGATGCAACCTTGTTTAAAATCATTGAGTTGTCAACCCTTTGTGGTTATAAGGAAAATGTCATGATGAACATAGCATAATGAGAAAATATATATGTTATACAAACAAAGAAAGAAAGATGCATAAAATACCCAACCTACCATGCATATTGAGAAAATCTGGGGATTTGGTAGATGTCACATAAAGGAATGTATCCACTGGTTGGATCCCTCCTGCGCACATCATGCAAAGCTCAAAGATCTAAGATCTCAAAATTAAGTCCTATAAAATCTTTTTCAATGACATAACCAATCTCCATGTTCTTGGTTTTTCAAAGTCATTATTGTAAGAACATTTTGCTATTGGTTTTATAGAAATGAAGCATCCCATTCTAAGTTAATAATTTATAAGGAATAGTGGATTTGAGATTAAATGACCATGTATGACCATTTAGACAGTTCATTACTACTGCAAACTAACCTTATTGATTCAAAAGGGAGCTGGTTTCTTTTACTAACACTTCTTATTGAATGTTCTTTTTAAGATATCAAAATTTCTAGGTTGAGAAAATATGTACATGCTAAGATGTAATGACCATCTTACATCATTATTATAAATTACTTATCAAAGTATCCAAGGTTATGATGTTCTTTGGACAAATGTAAACTACAAACTCTTATCATTGATTTTAGTATGGAAAAACATGAAATGGCTTGGAACATTGACCAAGGGTAAATCAACATTAAAAATGAAAACAATGAGAGAACCATTTCAAAATGTGCAATCTTTGTTTATTTACTAATCTTGGCAAAAGGTGTATTCATTGTAGAATAGGTAAAGGTTGCATTATATATGTGAACAACAGAACCCCACGAGTATAGCATAAGTTTGTTTGCTAATTTTCCCATTCATTTGAATATAAATTTCATCTACAAGCCAATAATTTATGGAAATAACATCTTATATATCAAAGGAAAGGGATTTTCTTGTGTTGCACCAAGATTCCAAAGCACTCTTAAAGGGAAATTTCAAAAATGAG